>NC_134299.1:7332458-7623628 GCF_949628215.1 Phalacrocorax aristotelis
GGTGTGCATGTGTGGGGACTGTGCACGCGTGTACCGGTGTGCGTGGCATGTGCCTGTGGGCGTGCACACGCGTGTGTTGGGGTGTCTGGCATGCACACGTGCAGGTGTGCGAGCCTGGGCAGGTGTGCACACACGTGTGTGGGTTGTGCAGGTGTGTGTGTTTATGCAGCTGTGCATGTGTGCATGGATGTACATCTGTGCGGTTGTGTGTGTGTGGACGTGGTTGTGGGTGTGCAAGCACATGTGGCTGTACATGTGTGTGGTTGTGCACATGTGTGAGTGTGCACCTGCGTGTGGCTCTGCACGCGTGGGCGTACGTGTGGTTGTCGTGTATATGGGGTGTGGTACGTGTGCCTGTAGGTGTGCACCTGTGTGCAGGTGTGCCGCATGTGGCTGTACCCATGTGTCTGGCTGTACCTGTGCACACGGGTGTACTCCTGTGCACAGCTGTACCTGTGTGTGTGAGCACATGTGCATGCAGCTGTACATCCATGTGGCTGTACCCATGTGTGTGGCCGTACCTGCGTGTGTGGCTGTACTTCTCTGTGTGGCTGTACGTGTGCACACCCATGTTTGCCACCGTGTAAGTGTGCGGCTGTACCTGTTGTATGCCGGTGTACCAGGGTGCGCGGCTGTCCCTGTGCGTGGCAGTACCTGTGTGCAGCCACGTTTGCCACTGTACAAGCGTGCGGCTGTCCCTGTGCATGGTTGTGCCTGTGTATACACGTGCACCAGGGGGTGCAGCTGTCCCTGTGTGTGGCTGTCCCCGTACACGCAGGCTGGTGCCCAGCCCTGCTGTACCACGCTGCTGCCGGGGGGGGGGGGTGGCTCCGGGGGATGGGGGGGCCGGGCAGGGACAGGCAGGGCAAGTATAACCCCGGCTGTGAGTGGGGAAGGGCTGTGCTGGGCGGGGAGGGCACATGGACACGGGCGTGCACCTGCTCACACACCCCTGCACACGCGTGTGTGTACACACACGTGCATAGCCATGATCACACACAGCTCACATGAAGTACACGCCCCCGCCTGCACACACATGTGCGAGCACACCCATGCACGGCCTGCACAGACACGATGTGCACACGTGTGGGTGCACACCGTACTCACACACAGCGAACACACGCTGCTCACACCTGTGCACACATGCGGCCAAGGTACATACACGTGTGTACACACACAGGCTAAACCCCCACGCACTCAGTACAACCGTACTCTGCCTGCCCACACGTGTGCACACCCCCACGCCTACACCCGCGCATGCTGTGCACACACATGCCCCACACCTGCGCACACCCCAGGCACACCCTGCTCGAGTGTGTGCGCACATAGAGCGCACACACAGGCGCTGCTGAGGTGTGCACACACCTGTGACACAGGACGCACCCACGCCCTGCTCACCCGTGCGCGCACACATCGCCCCATGCACGCAGCGCACACACCTGTGCGCACACACCCCACTGACGTGTGCGCACACCCACACTCACACACGCTTCCTGCTCACACCTGTGTGCTCACACCCCTGCACACCGAGCACACACCCCTGTGCTGTGCTCGCACACGCTCGTGCACCTCCCCACTGCTCACGTGTGCACACGTGCACACCCATGAACACACGTGTGTGTGCGCACACACCCATGAACACACACACGCACACATCTATGACCACACACAGAGCTCGCACCGGTGCAAGCACGCATGCCCGTGCCCACACACGCACGGCCATCTGTCCACACGCCCCCCCCGACGCACACACCCGTGCGTGCACACCCCTGACCTGTGCACGCACACGTGTGCACACGCAGCCTGCTCACACGAGCGCACACCCCGCAGGGGACACCATGGGTGCTGCAGGGCCCCAGGGGATGCTGTGGGGCACCGAGGGGCAGCCCGGAGCTGGGGGGGCACGGCGAGCCAGACCCCACGGGGCAGCGAGAGGGGTGGGGGATGGGAAGGGCCGGATCCAGCCCCCACGGAGCACCCCCCACCCGCAGCTGGCACCCTCTGCCACGAGCACCACGGGTGTTGCGGGTGCCGTGGGCGTCACCATGGGCACCGGGGAGACCGTTCTGGGGGTGGTCCCAGGGGCACCCACCCCACGGGTGCCGGGGGTGTCACGGGGATGTCCTACCTCTGGCGGAGAGCTTTTTGGTGTTGATGATCTTGGCGGCGTACTCATGGCCGGTGCAGAGCTTGACGCAACGCCGGACCACCGAGAAAGCCCCCCTGGGGAGGGGAAGAGGCTCAGCGCCCCCCGCCTGCCTCAGCCCCCCCCACCCCCCCGAAGCAGGCACAGGTGGGCTCCCACCTGTGACTCAGCACCCCATGGCCGGGGGCTGCGCCGGCCGTGACTCAGCACCCAGGGGGTGAACCCCGACACCGGGTGGGGGGCCCCGATGCCGCTCGGCCCCACCCCAGGCACGCCGGGGACCTGCAGATGGGGGGTGCTGGGGGGTACCGGGATGGGGGTGGGCTCAGTAGGGCAGGCGCCTGGCGGAGCCCGGGGACCGACATCATGGAGGGGGTCGAGGGAAGGCTCCGGCACTGGCAGCCCGTTGCCATGGGGACGGTGGGTGGCCCGGATGGCGGCGGTGGCCATGGTGGTGGTGATGGCGGTGGTGGTGGTGGTGTTGGTGGCGATGGTGATGGCGGTGGTGATGGCGGTGGTGGCAGTGGGCACAGGGCACGGCTGCGGGCACGGCGGGGCACGGGGAGCCCTCACCCCTGGGGACAGGGTCGGGGATGGGGACAGCACGGTTGCGCCCACGCTGGGCACAGTACCCACTCGCCAGCAGCCCCTCCAAGTGCCACCCCCGCCTGTCCCCTCCCAGGACCAACGACCCTGCCTGTGCCCTCCCCACCGGGGTCCCCAGGGCAGCACCCACTCCTGGGGGGGGTCGGCGTCGGGGTGGGGGGCACAGAGGGGACCCTTGCAGGGCACGGCTCCCTGAGCTGGGACACGGCACAGGCCAGCAGCACCCCGGCCCTGCTGAGGGTCCCGCGGGGGAAACGTGGGCCCCGGGAGGCTGGGGGCCAGGCCAGCCCCTGCCACTGCGCCGGGTCCCCACGTCCTGGGACACCGAGGGCCCCGCGCTGGCCGGGACGCCGGGGACCCTGCCACCGCTGGAGGACAAGGGGGAGCTCCCCAGGGCCTGGCAGCCCCCTATCCCCTCCCCACGCGGCCCCGGGGACAGGGGAGACGGTGGGCGCCAGCTCCTGCGGGAGGGACGACAGCCACGGAGCCCCCCCCGTGCCTCAGTTTCCCCACCGGTGGGGGGGGGGCAGATGTCCCCAACGATCCCGGCGTGGGCAGGGGGGGACACGCGCGGTGGCTGGTGGGTGACATGGCGGGGGGGGGAAGACACCACGTTGCCATGGCAACCAGGACGAGCTGGATTTTGGGGAGAGCGAGGGAATAGCCCCCGATGGCACCATGTGTGTCCCCCCCTACCCCCAAAGGGACTACAGCTATTCCTGCAAAATGTCCCCCTGCTAATGGGGGCCCTCCCGGTGTCCCCCCCTACCAAAGAAGTCTGCCCCCCTGCCCCCCCCCCCCCAAGTTTTACCTCCCCCCAACCCTGCACACCGGTCGGGGGGATCTGCCCCCCCCATGGTCTTCAGGGCAAATGAGCCACCCCAAATCAAGCTCTTCCTCAGCTCCCCCCAACACCCACCCCGAGGGGGGTGTTGATGGATGCTTGGGGGTGCCTGGGGCGTGGAAGGACCCGTGGGGGGTAGGGGGGATCTGGGGGTCTCTAAGGTCTGGGGGGGGGCGGGAGCAGAAGGGCTGACATCTATAAGGACCAACCTGGGGGGGAGAGGGGGAGGGGGTAGCTGATTTTGGGAGTTATATAAGGCCCAAAGGGGTCTAACGGGGGCTGGAGGATGAGAGGGGTCTATAAGGACTAAAGGGGAGATATGGATGAGGGGTCTATAGACATGGGGGAGGGGCCGGGAGAGATTGGGGGGCCTGTAGGATGGGGGGCGTCTAAAAGGAGCCAGTGCCTATAAGGGCTCAAGGACGGTCTGGAGGATGAGGGATGTCTATAGGGACCGGGGGGCTATGAGGGCTCAGGGAGGTGTGTCTCTCAGGACTGGGGGGGGTCTGAAAGGACCGGTGTGGCTATAAGGGCTGGGGGGGGGGGTATCGGTGAGGGCTTTGGGGAGGTCTGGAGGGATGGGGGTCTATAAGGACCAGGGCGGCTATAAGGACCAGGGGATCTGGAGAGATGTAAGGATTCTGTGAGGATGGGGGGGGGGTCTATAAGGGCTGGGGGGGTCCGTAGGAGCCAGGGGTGGGATGGGGAATGCTGGGGGATCTATGAGGACTGGGGGGTCAGGAGAGATGGGGAGGCTTAATAAGGATGGGGGGTCCGTAGGGTCAAGGGCAGCTGTAAGGACTGAGGGGGGTCTATAGGGATGGGTGATGGGGGACTGGGGGGGCTTTGGAGGGGTCTGGGCTGACCGGGGCATAGCTAAGGACTGGTGGGGGGGTGTCAGGAGAGATTGGGGGAGGTCCTGTAAGGATGGGTGGGGGTCCCTGCGGCCGGAGCTGGGGGGGGATGCTGGGGGCAAGGGGGGCAGGTACCGGACCGGGGGAGGGAGCAAGGCCAGTACGGGGGGGAGGGCAGTACCGCGCGGGGGGGGGGCCGGCGGGGGGGGGCTGGGCAGGGCCGGTCCCGGGGGGGGGGGGCGCGGTTGGGGGGGATGGGGGGGGCCCCAAAGGGAGGGGGGGGGATGCGTCACGTCTGCAGCGAGCGGCGGCCAGAACCCCGGGCAGCGCCCCCCGCCCCCCGCGCTCCGCCCGCGGCCGGGCCGGGGCCGGGGCCGCGCCCGGGGCCGGGCCCGGTACCGGCGGCCCTTACTTGCCGATCTCCTCGTAGAGCTGGTACTCATCGGTGAAGCGGGTGCAGGGCACGGTGGTGGCCATGCTGCCGCCGCGCCGCGCCGCAATGAGCCGCCCCGGCACCGGCTCCGGCTCCGGCTCCGCCTGGCGCGGGGGGGCGGGAGGAGGCGCTGCCGGGCCGGGGGAGGCACCGGCCGGGGGAGGCACCAGCCCGGGACAGCCCCCGCCGCCCCCTCCCCCCGCCCCCCCGCCTGGGATCCCCCCTCCCCCTCCCGGGGCACCCCCCGCCTCGGACCTGCCCCCGCGCCGGGGACCCCCCCCCCCCCCCACGCGCGCCGGTCCCCATCCGCACCCCCCGCCTCGGGGTTGGACCCCCCAGGGCCCCATGACCAACCCCCCCCCCCCCCCCCGGACCCCTTTATCACAAATCCCCCCCACAGTTTGGGGGGGACCCACATCCACCCCCGCAAAAAGCCCCATATCCGGATTCCCGCCTCCCAGTATCCCCGCATCCAGACCCCCTCCCACGGACCCCACATCCCGCCCCACAAATGACCCCAAATCCAGACACCCCCCGCCCTGAGGACCCCCTCCACCTCCCCAAAAGGCCGCCATACGCCGACCCCCTCCCCGGGATCCCCCCGCCCCCCAATATTGCCATATCCAGACCCCTCCCAGGGGTCTTGCATTCCCCCTAAAGGACCCCAAATCCACCCCCCCAATCCCCCCCCCCCAAAAGACCCCAATATCCAGACACCCCTCCCCAAGGACCCCGCATCCACCCCCTCCACCATCCCCCTGCATCTCACCACACACACGCCTGGGGAGACCCCCCCGTGCCCCCCCAACACCAAGCCCTCCAGACTCCAACCCCCTCCTAAGCAGAACACGTGGGAGGGCTCGGGGGGAGGGCAAAAATCTGCCCCCTCCGAGGGCACCTTGAAGCCCCCCAATGCCAGACACATGCTGGGGGGGACAGGTTTTTTTGGGGGGACACAAACACCCAGCCCCCCAGAGGCCACCCTGGAGGCCACCAGCAGCCAGGGCCTGGCCGGGGGTCCGGGACAGTGGGGGGTCCTTGCCCCCCGCCGCGGGCACACGTCACCCGTGGGTGCCGGGGGGCGCGGGCAGGCGGGTGCCCACCCCGGGGCGAGCGCGGGTGGGCGGCTGGCGGCTGGCGCTGCCGTTGCCATGGGGACCGTGGGCGGCCGGGGGGTGCTGCGCCGAGCCCGGTTATATTTGTGCATTGCCACCGAGAAATCTCAGCGCCCGGCGCGGGGGAGAAGGGGGGGACGGGGACAGCGGGGCGGGGAGCGGTGGTGAGAGACCCCGAGGTCGGCACCCCCAAAGCCACCGGGGACCTGGCACCCACCCAAACAAATCCAGCCCCCGCTCCCCCCCCGGGATCCCATAGCCACCCACCAGGGGCCCTCAAATCCCTGCCCCATCCAGGGATCCCATATCCACCCCCCAAAAGGACCCCCAAAATCCAGCCTGTCCAGGGATTCCACATCCACCCCCCAAGGACCCCCAAAATCCACCCCCCAAAAGGACACACAATCCAGCCCCCGCCACCCCGCTGGTGGGTGCACAGCGGGGGGAAGGACACGGTGGACACCTGCTGACATCTCCAGTGTCCCCCTGGGGTGACCCCCCCCTTTAAGCGGGTGGTGTCAGGGGGGCTGGGGCACACGTGTCCCTCCCCAGCGGTGACCCTGAATCACTCGCAGACCCCGTGCTCCAGAAACATCTTTATTGCAAACCAAGGTGAAGGGAGGATAGTTGGTGGGGGCAAGGTGATGGCCGGGGACCCCCAGCCCATGCGACCCGGGGGGGGGGGTCGGGGAGAGGCTGCAAGAGCCAGGCTGGGCCTGGGGTGGGCCCAGGGCTCCCACGTGCCCCCCCCAGACACCAAAGTGTCATGCCAGGGAAGCCCAGAGGTTTTGGGGGCTACTGCCCACTGGTACTGGGGGGCTGTTGGCCACAAGGGCTGGGCCCCTAACCTGCTGCCAGGGACCCCCGAGTGCAGCCTGGCCCCGCCCCGCCCCACCACGGTGCTGTGAGTGACCCCCCTGCTGCTCCCTGCTGAGCCCCCATGGAAGCGGGGAGGAAACCCTGGGGGCCGGCGGGGCTCTCTGCCCACCACCAAGGGGGTCGCCCACACCTGTGCACCCTGGGCCCCCTCCGGCAATGGGCTGAAGGGGGGTCAACCCAGGAGAAGCCCACCCCCACCTTCCCCGTGCTGGATGGGGCCCTGCAGGGGCGGTGCAGCACCCATGGGAGACCCCAGAGCAGGGCCCGGCGAGGGGGGCAGCAGGCAGGCAGGGCAGTGGGCAGGGTGCGGGCAGGGGCAGGATCTCTCTCCCCAACACGTGCCCCCCGCCATTCCCACTGCCCGCACCCAAGCTGTGGGGAGCACAGCGCCACCTGTGAGGGGCGAAGCTGCCCTGTGCCAGGGCAGGGGCGGGGGGGGAGGGATCTGCACCCCCAGAAGCCCCAAAAGAAGCATCTTCAACCACCAGAAATAATAATTATGTCACCGAACAAGCTCCGACTATTCCTGAAAAACAACAGAGCCGTCGCCAGTGCGAGGCGAGGAGAGGAGAAGGGTCCCAGCCACTCGGGTTGCCTTGGTGACGGGACGTAAATCTGCATTCACCAGGTTTCCCCGCACACACATCAAACCCCCAAGCCCGACGCGGGGTGGCGAAGGCAGTGGAAGGGCACTGGCAGCACGTATCATTGGCGAGCGGGTTACGGGTGCCAGTGTTGGGTGCGAGGGTCCCGGCTGGGGTGTCCGGGTGGGTTTCTCCTCTCCCCGCTTCGTTTCTAGGCTGTTTTTCGCCACCATCAAAACTGCACGGCGCCAGGGGATATGTTGAACATGGAGGGGTCGAACTTCTGGCCGCGGAAGGGAGAGCCCTCGGTGTCCCAGCCCTTCTTCAGCATCTCGTGCACCTTCTGCGAAGAGGCCGCAGGCTCCCATCAGGCCGGGGCTGACCCCACATCTTGGCCCGCGCCCCCCACCCCAGCCAAAGGTGCAGGCTCACCCCGTGGGTGTCAGGGCTGCGTGGCCACCCCATGCATCAAAAGGGGTTTTGGGGCTCAGCGACAGCACCCCTCTGCCCTGGGTGCAAGCACCTCCCTGCTTCGCCCACTCTCCCTTCGTCTGCCCAGGAAAGGGCAGCTGGCCCATGGGGCCGGGGAGGGAGCGATGGGCAGCGAAGGGCAGCTCTTCGGTCGGGCTGAACCCAGACCTGCATGGGTTCACCCCAGAGCAGAGGCAGCAGGGAGTCAGCCAGGCCAGCTCCAGATCGGGGTGCATTGCCAGTGCAGGGGGGTCTGGGCTCACAGATGTTTGCCAAAGTGCCGGGAAGGGGAAGATGGGAGCGTGCAGGTAAAAGACAGGGACTCGCAGAACCTCACACCCCCAAAATAGGGGGACGTTGCGCGAGGAGGAGCTCTGAGGTGGAGCAGAGCTGCGGAGCTGCCCCACGCCGCACCCTTTGACCGGAGATGGGACCAACGGAGGAGCTGGAGGGCATGTGGCAGGGCAGGACTGGGCTGGTGGCACGGGGCAGCCGGCACCTACCAGTTCGTGGCTCTGGGGCTTGCCCTGCAGCTTCTGGTGGTAGTCGAAGGTGAGGCGGTCGAGCACAGCGTGCTCTTCCTCATCCACCGTGGCCATGGAGCGCTCCTTGTTGATCTTGTCGATGTCGATCTGCTCCTCGCCCTCCAGGATGGCGTTCCACCAGTACTCATCCCCTTTGTTCAAGTTGATCTGGGGACAAAGTGTGGGTCAGAGGAGAGCAGGGAGAGGCGCCCCCATCCTGCCCCTGGGGTGTGTTGTCCCCCGCCCGCCCCACACCTCCGTGGCAGCGATGCTGTGAGCTCGGACGTGCCCCTGCATCACACCGCAGCGCGGCTTGGGCTTGCCCATGAGCAGAGGTCCTGCTCACCACTGATCAAGCCCCAGGTCCCCCCCACAGCTGGCAGAGGGGGAGAAAGGCTTGTCCCTCCCTCCCTCAGCAGTCCAAGGGCTTTGCACAACCCCACCACAGCCCTTTGCGGTGCCAGCTCAGGCCTCTGGGCTGGACGGCGCAGCCAAAATCTCATCCTGTGCCGCAGCTCGAGGACAGGACAAGTGCACCCTGCGGGGCCCTGCCCATGGGTAACGCCAGCCTGGGGCTGTGCAGCCGACGCTGCGGCCGCAACAGGGCCCGGAGAGCCAGGCTGGCTCGTCTGCAGCCTGCCAGGAGCCGAGAGAGGACCTGGTGGAGGGAGAGGCCCTGCCCGGTGGAGTGCGGGAGCCCAGGTGCTCCCAGCGTCGCAGCACCGTGATTTCACATTTTGCTAACCCAGAAGGAGCCCTCACCTCAGCTCCCCCGGGACTCGCTCCATGGGCGGGAGAGCAGGGCAGGAAAGGAGGTAAAATGCCACCCTCTGCTCCATGCTGCCCCTGCTCGCTGCCAGCACCCATCTCCCGCGGCACTGCGGCCCATCGGCCAGCCCCGGAGGGATGGTCCGAGGAGAGGGGACATCCCCTTGCCTCCAGCGGACATCCTTGCTGCCCAAAGGCGCCGGCCATTGCCGTGGGCCTCCCTGACGCGCGGCGCCAGACGGCCGGAGGGGCTGTGCTGGGTGCCAGTGGGCGCTGGCGTGACTGGGGCATCCCGCACCGGGAACCCCGACTTGCTTCTTTTTTGCCGGGAGGGGTGGGTTTCTTTCTCTTCTATTATTTTAGCAATAATCCCAGCAGCAAGGAAGATTTATGGCGTTCATTGGCCTCTGCAAAATCATCAATAAAGGCAGACAATACAATTTAGTGAAACCTCCCTGGAAGCTCAACAGCTCTGGAGGGGAAAACACGGGCAGCCATTAAAGTTACGAAGCCGGGCGTCTGTCTACGGTGGAAAGAAAAGGAACCAATTAATACGGGAGGGGGTGGCTGGGGCTTAATCCTTCTGGGAGAGCAGAGCCGGTAAAATATTCCAGTTTGGGGAAGGCGTTAGTTTTTCCAGCTAGACAGATGTGCTTGTTCTCCTCTTAATTGCACAGTTCCACTTTCGAGGGAAGGAAGAGCCGCTGAGGATTTGCTCGTGGGCTTCCCAACCCTGGGTGGGCAGATGGGGGAATGACAAGCTCCCCGGGGAACGCCGTCCCCTCGGCTGGCCCAAGCCTGCGGCAGGAGCACCCTCCAGGCTCGCCACTGCTCCTCCGGGTTTGAAATAAGAGGAAATGTCCCCACGGTGCTGCTAGTGAGGCGTGAGCGTCCCCAGTGATGGCTTCAGTGTGAGCCATGCTCCCACGGCACGGCTGCTGAGTGCACGCAGCAAGGCCCCTTCGGTATGTCCCCACCAGAGCCAGGCCGGCAGCACAGCAACGAAGGGACACCGGAGGACTTTGTGGCTTATGAGGCATCACACCACCTCCATCCCAGAGCACAGGGGAAGGAAAACCCACCCTATCTCCATTCCCTACCAAACCCCCTTCCTCCCCCAGCACCCCACCACTGTCGCCCAGCACTGGCAGACCCCAGGAAACCCCTCGTCTGCAGGCCACCCCTGGCGAAAGACAGCGGAGCTGTCACCGCGAGCGCCAGCCCAGGGATCGTGCGTGGCCCTCGCTTTATTTACCGCATACTGTTTCCCACCCTGCTGGGAAGACAGAATTATTCATTTCCTCGCCAGCTTTTCTGCGGTGCTCATTGCTACAGCACTGAGTGCTTTGCAAACAATAATTAATTAACCTCTGCAGCCCGCCTTGTGAGCACGGGGGAATTTGCTCATCCCCCTTTATCCCAGGGGGAGAGATGTAAAAGTGGGACTTGCTCCGAGGCCCCACTTCCTGATGTGAGCCTCCGAAATGCCCACAGGCCAGGGCAAAGCTCTCTCTCAAACCTTGAGTCTGGGGTTTTGTGGCTCAAAGTGGTGCTGGAGCACTCACTGTGGACAGGTCAAGCCTCCAGGACAGGAAGCACAGGCTCAGGTTGATTTCTCGGACACATTTCTGCCAATGGTCTCTGTTGATTCAGCCCAGCGGCTCAGCCAGGGGCACATGGGCTACAAGAGCTTGGGGTGACGGAGCCACGGGCGGGAGCCCCTCCCGGCACTTGGGTGCGAGAAGGTTGAGGTAAGGGAGAGCCGAGAGGCTGTGGCAGATCTCTGGGCAGTGCCCGTCCTCACCCACCTGCAGAGGAAGGCTCTGGCACTCAACCAACAGCACCATGCAAGGCTGCATGCTCCCTCGGGGAGCGCTCTAGAAACCCTGGGGGGCTCCAGGAGGCAGCAGGGCTTTTTTTCACAAGGACAAACCTCAACCCGATCATGTTTCTCACTTCAAGACAAGGCAAAAGCTTTGCCTGCGCTTGAAGCTGCCACATCAAGTTTCCCAGCCGACAGGTCAGGCTGACCCTCCAGGGTCCTAGAAATGCCGGTGGCCATTTGCCAGAGGAAGGATCACGTCCCTGCTGCACGCCTGGGCTTTCGGTCCAACTTCGGCTCTGCTTTTTAGGCTGGAGTGTCCCAAAGGGCCTCCTGAGGCTGTAGGGAGATCCTTCACCTACAGCCGAAAGGGGTAAAGCCCAGCTGACTCTTTTGGGGTGCACAGGGAGGCAGGAACAGCCTCTGCAATGGCAGCCTGAGGAAAGGGAGGCTTGCAGGGGGGACACCCCTGCTGTTGTACCCAAAGCCGTGTCCTCGTGCCACAGTGCTTGTGTTCCCAAAGCTGGTGTCCGAGACGTGAGCTGTCAGCCAAGAGGGGAAGGGGCTGCTCCCAGGCCAGTACGCTCAGCAAAGCACGAGGGCTGGGTGAGCATGGATCGCAAGAAGGATCGCTGCAGGCAGAGGTGGGCACACGGCAGGGACGGGACGCTCGGCAGGCATGTCTGCGGCCAGGAGGGATCCTCCAGCAGCACAAAAAGAGCGTGACAGGCATCATCTCACATCTCCACGCCCTGCCGGGAGGGTCACAACCCCTTGTTGCCAGTGCTGGGCTTCATCATAGCACAAGATTTCTTCCCCAATCCTAAATATCTTGCCGAGCTGGAGAGATGCTGCCAAGGGATGTAAGTAGGTCTTGGAAAAACAACCTCTCACCACCTGCTTTCCTTCTGGAACAACAGCAGCCATTCCTCCAAAAGTCAGCAGGAGATGTTTAGGGGGTACGGAGGAGGAAGCAGGTGATGTTTCCAGCAGTGTGTGGAGGGCAGGGTGGAGGGAGAGCACCACAGATTATTATTAACTTGGCCTCACGGCTCACAAGATGACGAACCGAAGAATGTAATAGCTGTTCAAGGCAGGGCTTGGTGACAAAAGCCCAGGCGTGGATAACAAATGCTGGAGAGGAGGAGAAAAACTGAGGGAACGGGGGGAAAAAATCCTCAACAACAAAAATAATCCCAAAACGTGTTGTGCACAACACCCAGTGGAGATTTCTAAAAACAGCTCGTGTGAAGCTATTTTAATCTCACTTTTGACAGGCGAGCGGGTGTGACAGAGAAGGGAGAACACAGGGATTATACGCGGGACCGGGGCTCCGGCACGGCGCCGCAGGCAGGGGTGTGAGTCTGGGACACGATCCCAAGTGGGAGGATGTGCGGACAGAGTCCCCGCCACGCATTGCAGGCATCGGCGGAGCGCTCCCCTTTGAAACAACGCCCGCTGGGTTTCTGCCACAGCCGGGCTGTTGTGCAAGCCGCAAGTGTGCCAAAGGCCGAGATGGGAAACCCGGTGGTGCTCAGCCCAGGCTCTGGGAGGGAGACCCTCACAGAGCAGGGAGGGAAAGGCAGAGCGGTCCCTGAGCACCCAGAAAAGGGGAGCGCTGGGGTTGCTGGAGGGTGGGCAGACGTGTAGTGAAGAGGATAAGTTGACAAGGACATCAGATACGATGGGGAAAGCAATGCCAGCAGGGGTTATAAGGCAAATTAACCTTCTTATGATAAGAGCTGGGGGAAAAAGGGAGGTTAGTTAATGAGACTCCATGAACGGATGGCCCAGAAGGGAGCTGAGCAGGGGAAGCCAAGGACACGAAAGGCAGCTGTAACAGCCACCCGGAGAGCACAGGGATCTCAATGATCCTTGGCGTGTCCTGCAAGAGTGCCCGGGACTCAAGAGCCTCTCTGCACAGAGCTGGGACTTTCCCAGATGGACAAGACCAAGGAGGAGAGATTTCACCTCCTCGTGGCATGGATCAAGCTCTGCCCGAAGGGATTGCCTCAACTCACAGACCACAAAAACATGAGCACACGCAGGTTTTTCTCCGGACAGAGCCGCCGAGGTGCCCCAAGCAGTAACCAAAGCAGCCGGGATCTCCTCAGACGACTCCGCTGGTGCTGGCTGACTTCGGTTTCAGCTGCATCCCCGCCCTGGGTCCCGGGGAGGAAGCCAGGTGGCACCTTGTGGCATCTTGCAGGAACGAGACACTCTCGACTGCTGCATTTGGAGATCCCATGGAGCCGCACAACATGTGGATGCACAAACTTGGGTACAGAAAGGGCCCATACGCCCCGTCAGCCCTCCAACCAAACCCAAACGGCTCCCATCCAGTCCCCTCCAAGGCACGGAATGAAGCGATTCATTAACACATGCCTGGGTGCCTCCTGATGAATGAATCGGGAGGAGTCGCAAACCACTTTTGGCTACTCTGCGCACGGAAAAAGGAGATGCTCTTGGGCGAGAATTACTCACTCTGCTCCAGTTACCTTACAATTCTTCAAGCAAAATTTCATCCCACCATCAATATGTTGGCAGCCAGCTGGAGATCCTCACAACCCTGCGCTCATGCTAATTTGAGGCAAGACCCAGCTCCAGGGTTGGAGGTAACGGGACCGCTCCCCGCACTGCCCGCAGCCGCTCCAGAAGGCCCCAAGTCTCGCTCCACCCGCGCACCGTTCCCATCCTCCTCTGGTGCCGGGTATTTAACACACGTGGCCTCCCTTGCTGATCCTGGGAACACCCACCAGGGACTCCCATCCGTGCTGCAGAGCAGCCACCCGTTGGGCCACCTCCTCTTGAATGGGTTTACTCCTTCCCAAGATCGTTCCTCTTCCTAGATCAGCTAATTTTCAAGGAGTGTAAGAACATTTACAAAATGCAGGCTAATGATGTCACCGCCTCCTTCTTCACATCCTTTCAACGGCCTCACAGAGTCAGAGAAGCTCCTCTCTCTGGCAGGGACCTCACCCTTTTGGCACCAGGTCCGTCATCGCGGGGTGGGTCCATATGGATCTGCAGTGGCCCGCGCTGCCCACGCAGCCTCCCCACGCGCCACCCTCAGCACTGCTGCCTCCGGCAGTGCCGTGCCACTCGACTTCCTGCCGTGGGGGCTCGGCTTTCGGTGCCCCTTTGCTGCCACCCTCGTGACACGGGGCAGAAGGCTTGAAGCCCGATCCCTCCCTTGCAGGGACGGTGCTGTCTGCACAAGGTCAGCTGCCTCACCTGCTGCTGACGACAGCCTTGAGAGCTCCCAAAACACATCTGGGAAAGCCCCTGGGTGGAAAAGCAGAGGGCAAAGATGGCCACAGGTGGCAAAACCCCGCTCCCAGCATGATCCTGGCCCCAAAACTTGTGCAGGAGTTTGGCAACTGTTTGACACTCGGGATCGCAGGCTGATGGGCAGCAACGTAACCCCCGGGACAGCTTCAGCTGTGGGCACAGCCCCAGCACAGCAGAACTCACACACTCAGCCTGGCCATCTGGAGCACACCAGAACCGAGTCACAAGGCTGGGAACCCACCAGTAACGCACTGCTGGGAGCAACAACCCCCAAACCACCTCGATCGGTGATGCTGGAGCAACAGGCACACCGCAAACCACGGTGCCTGCTGAAGGTAAATGGGGAAGCAGCCACAGTGACTGCTTCAAACAGGATAAGTAAGAAACCTGAGGCAGGACAGAAATGAATGGCAGGGAAGGGGGTTCTTCCGGGATGCTGGGGTAGGAGCCGGGCCAGGAGAGTCAGAGGGTACAGCTGGCAAGGATGGGTGCGCAGTGGTGCGGTGCCACAGCCTCTCTCCACTGGGAGACCCTGCGAGCCTGGATCAGGGGAGAGCGACCACCTCTAGGTCACGGACATACTCCCACCACCAGAGGCTGGAACTTCAGGGCCCTCCTCACCTGACCCGATGGCTGCGCTGCTCTGCTGGCACCCCGCCACACTGCTGCTGCTCGCACGGTGGGGCAGCTCAGGAGGCAGGGCACGGCACACAGGCCAGGGCAAAGCGAGATGGGGACGTTAGATGGGGAGAGCCAAACACCTCCAGATCTGGCTCAAACTTCCAACTACTCCAGTTTTCTGGGTCAAGCCCAGCGGCGCAGCAAGCCAGGGTGCGGAGGCATGGCTGGCACGGACCGCGCTTACCAAAATGCACTTCCCCGGCTCCAGGCTCCACAGGGAACTCTCCGTGTTGATCTTGTGCGTGAGCTTCCCTTCCATGAGGACGCGCTGGCTGCTCCCCTCCAGCACCGCGACGCGAATCGTGCTGCTGCTGATATCCACAGACACCTGCAACCACATAGGGAAACAGAAAATAATCAGGAAGGTTCCTGCTCACTCTTTTGCTGTGCTAGTTGGGGTGTGGGGTCAAGTACACTCACTGGGGATGAGAGAAGAGCTTTTAGACCTGCTTGTAGTGGTAGGGTGGGAATCCCACTGTTGTTTCAGAGCAAACAGCAGCAGCTCAGAGGAGAAAGGAAGCCTCTCTGGGAAACTAAAGGCAGCACGACCCAGCAGACCCTGGAAGGATTCAAGGCAGCTGGTTCTGCCACTGTGACTGCCCTGTGCCTCAGTTTCCCCACAGAGAAAACCAGGAATGCTACAGGCCTCCCCCACGCAGTGCTCAAAGGTTGGACACCCACTTGCTGCAACCAAGCTGTGAGCAGCACAGCGGGTGCCCGGCCATCGCCGTGAGGAGCTGGCCATGGGTGTGTGTCTTCCTGGGGGCTGAGCGCTTCCCTACCGAGCGGGAGAGATTTGGGGGTTTCTACACCGGGAAGAGCTGCAGTGGCTTGTCCCCGCTCCTGCTGCACCGCAACGAAGGCATGCTCCTTGGCTCCGTTTCCACCGCCAGAGCCGGTGCTGGGCTCAGCCCAGGCCCCCCGTCGGGCATGCGAGGAGGGGCCGTGCGCGGGAGGAACGCTGCAGCACGGCTCCCCTTCTCCCCTCTGTGGGGGCGAGGGGACAAGGCAGCTCCGTCCCCAGGAACGGGGCCAACTCCCGCCCGCAGCAGCCATATGGGGAACCCTGCTCCGACCTGCTGCGGAGGTGACATGGCTCTCCCCTGGGGAGACAGAGGCAGACTGCGACTTTGCTGCGTGGCATGCAGTACCCTCAGTCTCCAGAGAGACCATATGCTCTCGCCTTTCCCCTTCAGCCCTGAGCTGCTGCCAGCAGAGAGCCTGAGCCGGGCTGGGGGACTAAGGGAGAGCCTGGCCAGGAAGGGGCAGGTTTGTGGCCACCGGCACTGCCCCATCTCTGGCCCGAGAGGAGGAGACTGCGGTGAGATTTGCCTGCATTCTCTCCCAGAGTTCCTCCAGATCTTCCTCCTGCTCTGCAGATCTCATTTGAAATGTTATTACATTATCACCTAGGAGATTTCCAGCGGCTCACTAGCTCCACGCAGGCAAGAGACAGGCAAAGCTGCTCCAGCCGGGGAGGGCAGCACGGCTGCGTCTGATTGATGCCACCCAGATAAAGCCCCCAAACCAGCTGCATGTGACAGGTTGCTGCCAGGGCTTCGACAGGAGCGGAGGAGGCCCAGCACACACAGCGCAGGGTGACACCAGGACTGAGCTCCAACGCCGATGGCTGGGAGCAGGACTGTGGTCGCAGGGGATCGGGGAAGGGATGTGAGCTCTGGCTCTGCCAGACGGGAGAGGACGCCTGGCTTTCACCCGGCACGTGGCTGTGGACAGCCTCTGCAAAAGCAGCTCTTCCTGGATGGGAAACATCTCTGGAGAGGCTGCAGTGCAGAGCAGCTTCCTCCAGCCCAGGCTGAGGCCCCACCGCAGGGACCAGGTGTGGGAACAAGGCTCTGCTCTCCACCATCAGTGACTGCATCCTCCCACGGCGCAGGCACAGGGTTGCTGACACTGGGCTCTCCGCACAGCACAGAGCCTGCCCAGAAAGGGCCAAGGGGAACAAAGCAAGGTGATTCCCAAGTCACCTTCTAGGTTGTCTTCTTTGGGGCGTGGAGGGCTGGGGAGGCTGGAGAGATGGAAGGCACAGACGCAGCATCGCGGCTGTAGGATCCATGGGGACAGGAGCAATCAAATGTGAGAGGGGTTCTATTCCAAGGGGGCTGCACAAGACAGCTGGGGGGGCCGAGGGACGTCCTTGAGGTGGCTCTGGGACCAGCAGGGCGTTAGGAGAGGGAGCGGAGAAACCCAAATGGAAGAAGACATCCAAACTAGCTTAATCCAGCCACCTCATTGTGCAACCAGCTAGCACGAGAAGCGATCGCAACACCTGCTTCTACCTCCAGCCAGGAAAAAGGCCCCTCTTGGCACGTCAGCCCACAGGGAGTGGTGGCAGGGGACAGGAGCAAAGCACACACCGCCAGAGAGCCCTGACTGCCGCTGTGTGGAGAGAAATGTCCGAGAGGACTCACGTGTGCACGTGGCGGTGCCTGTGTTCGCAGGGCTTGGTGCATGTGGGCAGTGGCTCCTTCTCAGATGCCTTGGTGGAAAAATTGCCGCTGCACAGCATCCCTACTCCACGGGGGAGGGCGGCTGGGGTCTCTGAGGGGCTGCCCTTTCTCCCTGTGCTCCCCGCCACCCGCACTGCCCTGCCACGCTGAGTGCAGGGCGTGCACAGCCAGCAAAACTGGGTTGGCCAGAACCGGGCATGGACCCCAGGCAGCGGCTGGTGGGAAGCCAAGGGCGATCCCATGGGAAACACGCTGCCCTGACAGCGCAGCCATGAGCAGGGGCACCCCTGAGGCTCCGAGGCTGCTTGTCCACCACCATGAGCTCCCCACGAGCACCTTTTCTCCCCCAAAATGCCTGGCTTTCCTGGCGCTCACGACGAAACCCAGATCTCGGCTCTCTGCTGTGGCTTTCCACCACAGTAATTTCTGTGCACACTAAAACGCCCACACCCGCCCACGCAAATCAAACAAGCAAACACAAACCTATGAAGGAATCTAGCTCGTCTCCTCCGAGCCAGGCAAAAAGAGAGGCTTGTTGTCATTATCTCTATTTAAGTGCTCGGGAAGCGCTCGGATCCATGGGCTCCTGTTGCGCCTGTAAGTAGATCAGAGAGGTGGAGACTGCAGAGGAAGATGCTCCCACCTACCCCATCGCCCATTCTTGCTCCATGGACACTTTTTTGGAGCTCCATACAAGGAAACCTTAAGCTCGCCCGAGCAAAAATGTGCCATAGCAACAGCCTGAATCCAAAAAAGTGTCATAAGGAAGATTTTGAGCAGCGTTAGAGCTGGGCGCGCTCTGAGCCCAGGGACCAAACGGGGGAGATTTTTAATCTCGCCTTGGCAGGCAGAAGCCAGAAAAACCTGATAATTTTTTAAAAAGATGAAGCTGTGTGGCAAATGTAGGGGAGTGCTTCTCTTCTGCAGGGGCCCATCAATAACATGTCTGAAGTCCATCGAGCTTTAAAATGGCTCTGAACCATCCTACTCTGGCCTGTGACCCAGCCTATCTGCTTCCAGTCCCCTGAGGCTGGAAGGGATTTAAAGAATCACTTTAAAATGAAAAGCTGGCTGCCAAGAGGAGCCCCAAGAAGAATGTACGAACCAAACATCAGGAGATGCCTCGCAAGTCCAACATCTGAACAATCGATCGCCCTGAGAGGGCAGCGCAGGCAGACGCTGGGGCCAGGGCAGGCAGAGCTGCGCTGATAGTCGCCCCCACTGACACGCAAGGCCTCTTCCGCAGCGATGGCACAGTCCTGAGTCGAGGAAAGGTCCTGTCCCAGCTCCTGCGAGCACCTGCAAGGCCCCTGCGCCTCTGGGTGGCAAAGGATGGGGCAGACAAAGCCTGATGCAGTTTTTTTTTTTGGCAAGGACACAACTCCCCTGGCACAAAGGGCACTTCCTTGGGCAGGAGAGGCATCGTGATCGCAATATGATGCAGAGGGATGGAACATCCGTCTGGATGCCCTCAAATCCTTCCAAGAAACAGCCTGGATTTGTTTTAGAGACCCACTGCGAGAGATGCATCTCCCGGTCCCCCTGCTGTCCCCGTGGCAGCCGTTTGCTCCCTCACCCCTCCGGTCCGGGTTGCTGCTGCCAATTACACTCCTTTGGCATGATCAGGAGCTGTGTAGGCTGGAACCAGTGAACAAACGCAAGCGTGCTCATTTCAGCCACCCTGGAAGCAGAGAATGGGAGGTGGGGGAGTGCGGACTTCCCAAATGGAAAAATACAGACTCAGCCGTGGGGAGGGCAGCACTTTGGAAAGACAGGAGGGTTCAAACTTCTGGGTCCAACTACCGCCAGCCATGGGCACACTCCTCCCAAGTCCCTTGCCAGGAGGGAACACAAGTGGTGAAGGAAGAACAACGTGGCCACGAGCAGAGACAGAAAGTTCCTGCCTGAGCCAAGGTGGGAGGTGAGACCTCCCTGCCCACGTGAGCAGCTGGGGAGAGAGTCTGGCTGCTCAGCCTGCACCCCAGCTCCAGCTCCCTTCCACCCAGAGCAGGTCAGTCTCACACGGGCTGTGCCTGCTCCAGTTCCCAAGCACCAGAGGAGCTGTTCCAGCAGCTCCCGCTTGCAAATGAAAGGCAGGAGAAACTCCAAGCCAGAGCGAGCAACCGGGGAAGGAGCGTCCACCCCCAGCCAGGCTCAGAAACCCGCGTGCAAGTTTGCAGTCAGTGGAAGCAGAGAGAAAAAGGGCAGAAAGTGCCGTGGTGTGCCAGGGAACCCTGCTGGGGCCGGAGCAACAGGACACTGCAGTCGCAGAGGGAACGTGGCCAGGCTGGGACCGTCATTCCCCTCCAGCCACATACCCAGCAGCAGAAAAAAAGGCACCACCACATCCTGCTCCTTGAGTGCGAAGGACAAGGAGCCTTCGCGCTCCAAACGCAGCTTCCCGGGGAAGCTGGGCACCCCAAGGGAAATGCTGGAAGACACACCATTAACACCACTTTACCTGTTTGCCTTTTACGATGTGCTTGGGCACGGGCACTTTAATCTCCAGGTCGCTGTAGTCTTGGGACCAGGCATAATTGTCTCGCACAGCTCCATTGTAGCTGTCAGGGTTTGTCTGGAACTGCTCCTGTCTCCTGGGGGGAAGAAAGAGGTGACATGCTAAGTGTCGGACAGATCAGGGTCTGGAGAGAGCAGGAAACCTGAGAGCAGGCTACAAAAAGCAGAACGGAGGGCAGAGCCTCTGCTTGGCCATCCTGTGAGCATCCCTAATGCCTCAGGCTGATGCCCACTCTCTCCCTCACTGCTGGCCCTTTCTAGGAAGGGAGAAGGTTCAGGTCGGCAGCCCCAGGATGCAGAGAGACCCCAGCCACCCTGCCCATTGCAGGAGACTTGCACATCCCTCTCCCCAGCATGCCACAACAGAAGTCAGGCTGCTCACGGGACAACTGGTAAGACACAAGATAACTTGGCTGCCCAAAAGGCGCAGAGCTGGTGTCCAGTGGGCTCAAGGCACCTTCCCCGCTAACTCCACTCGAGCAGAGCTCCTCTTCCCCTCCACCTCCCTGCAGCATTCATTGCACCTGTCGCAGCTGGAGCAGGGGCACCATCACACACTGGAGGGTGCGTGCTGCCTCCTGAGCCACTGCCGTGGCTGCAGAGGTGGCGGCCCATCGCTGCGACCTGGGTTCACCGTGAAAAAACAGGGCTGCTTGTCTTTCTCCCAGTTTTAGCCGTGTTTGGGAAAACCATCAGCTGTTGTGACCCACGCAGTTGCTGGCACAGAGGTGATGGAGCTGTGGAGCAGGACGCCTGAAGAGCCAGCCTGGCGTGGCACTGGAAGGGGGCGATTGGGCAAGCGCATCATGAGCAACACTTTGAGCAAAACCCAGCCGCTTCCAGCTGCAGAAATCTCAGGAGAAGGAGGAGGAGGCAGTTGTGAGGGCAGGATGGGATTTGTCAGATCGATAAGCAATAATCAATACAGTGTCTCTGGCCAAGAAAGGAGATCTCCATCACACTCATGTTCCTGCTGGCAGGCTGAGGATCTATTCCATCGAAACCTCCCAGAGAGGGCTTTCAAATATAATAAAATCTTTTCTAAAGATAGCTGCGGTGCTAACAAAAGGCAGAGTTATTTTAAAATGTTTTGATACGCACCTAGTCCTCAATCTGGAGCTGTATAAACATGGGGCTGCAGCGTGTTACGTAAGGGGGGCCCGGTGACGAGTGGCCCCGGGGGGCAGCTGGCCCTGGGGACCGCATCTCTGTCTTCCCAACACCCCCACGCCGAGTGGCCCTCGCCAGCACCGGCTGGGGGTGGATTCCAGCAGCACGGCGCCCTGAGGATTATGTAAGATCCATCGATTTTAATTTAATTAGGCTCCAAGACGGTCAGAGGGTGTTGTTGAAGGGGCTGTGCTTACAGACGCACACCTTTTTTTTTTTTTCTTAATGGTTTCATGGGGTTTTACTTGCCCTCTAACAACCATCCGTGCCCTGGGGTGGTTTTGATCACATTCTCGGTGCGGCACAGGCATCATTGGGAACCGGCAGCGGCTGCGGGCTCCCAGCCTCAGGCCGGTGATTTTGGGGCGCACTGCATCACTTTTTTCGGGCATCTTGGCCTTGCCTGGCGGTCACCCATTGGGTGCCCATTGCCATGGAAACGGGGTTGGCATGGCAGCGCCGAACAGGCGCTGGCACGGGCTGGCTCCAGCTGTCGGTTTCCCAACCACCCCCAGATTGTAGGAGTCGAACAGGCTGGAGGGCGAGAGGGGGAACGGTGTGGGCGACTGGGGTCTGCGGGGCCCCATGGGAAGCGAAGGGGTTGAAACGAGGCGGCATGTCCCTGGGCATCGTCCCGTCTGTCCCCAGGTCCTCACCCAGAGCCAGCCCAGCAGTAGCACCCTGCCCCGGCTCTCGGAGCACTATTGTCCCACAGACCCTCCTGCACGAGCCCCAGGCAGAGACAAGGGACGTTTGTCTCCCGGGTGAGGATCTGCGCGCTGCCCAGGGCAGCAGGGCTGGTTCAGTGCCCTTGCAGGACGTGTCCCGCGTGTTGGGGTCTGCCCAGGCACGGCGCGGGTCCGTGAGGCTCCTGCCCTCCGCCCTGACTCCCTCGGGCTGGAGCGAGCATGTACGTGGTGTATGTGGCCAGGCACTGAACCAGAGGACAAACCTGACTGGGGTTTAAAACCAGCCGGGTGTTTTTCCTCCTAAGAGAGTGTTTTCTTCTAATCAGCATGGACCTGAGCTGCGAGGCAGAGCTCACCATGCTCCTTCCAAACCTGCCCCCAGACAGCAGAGGGAAGGCATGGTGGCTGGGGGTCGCCACCCCAAACATCAGCTCCCTGAGGGCAAGCAAAGAACTGGACAAGAACCAGCAAGTGGCTGGTTACTTCCAGGCCATTCCCCCCTTCCCGGCCTTCCCCAGGGAAAGCTCAAAGGCTAAAAGGGGAGGCAGCGAGCCTGTGCTCGGGCCAAGGCTTGTTAGAGCAGACTCAGAGCATCAAAGATGAGAGAAAACCCATCAGCACAAAGGCAAGCATGGGTAAGATGCAAGCTGTAAATGCCTCATGGCCACAGCACAGATAAGCACAATCCCGGGGCAGCCGCTCGCTGCCACAAAGCCACCAGGCCCATCCTTGTTCTGTCTGTTCCTCGGGAGGAAAGTGCTAGGGCTGAGCAGAGCCTGGCCAGGCACATCCTGGGTGTTTTAGCCCTCCCAAGAGCCTGCAAAGCATGATTTCATTCTCCCGTGAGGGCACGAGTGGCTTCACAGCAGCCCCGGGAGAAGTCAGTGTTGATTGGGTTACTTCTACAGGGAAACTGAGGCAGGACTTGCTCTGCAATGACTGTGTCAAACTTCTCTTTGCATGGCATCACTACTGAACAAGCAAAAGCAGTCTTCCTCCCAGCCCCGACCATCCCCCGCAGGACAGCTCCGTCCTTGCTCCCTCCGTGCCATAACTAGAGCAGCACAAGATGTTTCGCAGCCATCCCTGCCTCCTCGTGCAGGCTGCCGGCAACAAGCTCAGCCCCGCTGCCTCGTCCTCGCAGCCCTCCTGGGCTGGCCAGGCAACATATGCCCAGCCAAACCTGGCTTCAGCTGAGGGGCGAAGCTTTCCCTCATGCCCAAGCCTCCCTCCTGCCGTGGCTGCTTGTCCCAGGAGTGTGAGGAACGGTGCCATCCCTTACCTGCTCCTCTCCTCACCAGCCAGCCCGAACCCGTCCAGCCCTTCCTGCAAGTCACCACTGCCGAGCTCTGCTCCAGCTCTGCTCCCAGCACTCAAAGCCCTCAGATGTGAAACTAATGGGGTGACTTTGTGCCCCAAAACTGGATCACAGGGGAAACTCACGAAGGCCCTGATAAATTCCCCTGCAAGTTTAACTGCCTGCTCTTGAGCAAGTGAGGATTCAGGGTGACAAACACAGGCCTCGGCCTCGTTAGACGCCTCTGACAAATGACTGACAGCTCCACCATCTCCTGGAGCAACTCTTCCTTTCCTGGAGATTTTCCAGCCAGAGCCTTGCCCAGTCCAAGTCTGCTTAGCACATGCCACCCTTCACGCCGGTGGCACTCAAGAAATTGGACCCAGCTCCCTGGTTGGGAGGCAGCTTCCCTCACCATCCGCAGGAGATGGCCCCAGCTCACACAGAGCTGGGCTGAGCCTTGCCACCATGCCGGAGACAGCTGTCCCGGCCAAACCTGTCCCTTGTGTCGCTTCAACAGCACCACCGTGCAGCGGGCGAGAGAATTTCCTGCAAAAACACCATCACCAAGAGACATCCCCATCCCCAGATCCACCAGGCAAAGATCAAGGTTGAATCCAAAGCATGGCGTGGGTTGGATGGCAATCCTCCCGGCAGCCTGCTGATAGCACAGTGGCTCCTGGTGCAATGGTCAGCTCACCAGGACGCCAAACCACCCGCTGGGCCAGGGCAGGCGGTGGCAGGGCTGAGGAAAAAGAGGGTGAAAAAGCATCAGCTTCTAAAACCAAGGGTTTGGCACTGCGTGCACTTGGCTGCCGGGTGGTGGGGATGGTGTGGGTGGGTCTGTGTGTTCTGTCTTGTTCTATTTTTGCTCGCAATGTGTCATTTTGGGGGAGGTGAAACCTTTAACAATGCACCGTTGAAAAGCAGCCGATCTGTTTTCCACTCCTAGGAGCTGCACCGCACGGCTGCACCGTCACCGGTACCAGAGCCGTTCCCCTTGCACGGGGTCAGAGCCCTGGCGGCAGCGAGAGGGGGCCGGGACCTGAGGAGAGGTGGCAGCGTCACCAAGAGGTACCGCTTGAGTGCGGCTGGGAAGGCAGAGCTGGCCCCGGTGTGCAGGCTGGATGACGACGGTCAAGACACACGCCGGGCCCCATATACAGATTTCTGGGCATTTCGGATTCTGGGCTTTCCAGCTCCATGGGTCGGGGATGCACGATGAGCTGAGCAATGTGGAAATGGTGGCAGAGCAATCCTCCCCTCCGCAGACAGGCGGCTAGATGCATTTCTGTCCTCGGGGTACAACAGCTCCAGCGCCAGCTCTGTAAAAGCAGTGACAGACACAAACCAAGGGCAGGAACCAAATGCCGAAGGATTTGGTTTAATGTTTCATACGAGGAGAAGTAGGGCAGCTCACTGAGTTCCTCTTCACTGAGGATTTTGGGTGCAAGAACACAAAAGTTGAGGAATAGATACAGCAGCAGGGGAACAGTCGTCTATCAGCCCGATGCTGCAGGCTGAGGGGCTGCGGTGGGGGCAAGCATCATGGGAAGGAGTTAACATGGGTGTAATCCCAATGGACTTTTTTTCTCTCCATAAAAAGAAAAAAAAAAAGAAAAAATCTCAAGGATTTTCAGAGCTACTTAAGGAAACTGATCCTCTCAGCCTGGAGCATCTCAGCTTTCCGATGCAGGATGCCCGCCCTCTTGGGAAGCAGAACAACAGAAGTCGGGGATACCCGGGTTTTGCAGGGTCAGGCATGCCTGACGGCTCAGCATCCACCGTGGCCTCAGCCAGCGCTGGCTCTTCAGCTGAGCAGACCGCTGAGCTCAGGGTGGGGGTCTGCACCTCGCCAGCATCACCGTGGGCCAGTATAGCAGACACCCTCCAATCACTTGGCATTCACAGAAAGTTTCCTCCGGGGCCGGCACTGCTGTTTGCTCTTTGTCAAGGTGAATTATTTAGGCAGCTTTATGGAAAATGTGTCAAGCCAGTTAAGTGAGCCAGAGGTAGAGGCAGGTGGAGAAGACAAACAACCTCAACAGCTGAAGCTGGGCAAGCAGGACTGGCCGAGGCCAAACGGGTGATGTGGGGGGAAGCTGGTGCTGTGAGACAACCAACCCGCTGGACACAGAAATGGGTACCTAGAGCTGTTCCCTTCTGCAAAGTTGCTCCTGAGGGAGGCATTTATAACAGTCCTACCCTACCACACCCCGCCATCAGCAACAGGTCCCACAAGCACATCCCAACAACAAAAGCAAGGTTCTCCCCTCATGAGACCTTCCTCCGTTTAGAGTGGGGCAAACGCAGGGGAAGGGTGTTGTACGGAGACACCCTGCCGGCAAACAGCAGAGGAAAACCACCCCAGCTCTGTATTTTAACCACTGTCAGAGGCCCCCTGTGATGCATGAAACCTTCTTCAAGCTCAAGAGGTTGCCAAGAATGGAAAGATCTCATTAAGTAATAATGAAGTTCCGAGCAATAGGAAAAGAGAAAATCAGGCACAATGTGTCCGTGTGCCTAACCCAAATAAGCATGCAGCGAGCAGGGCCTGCCAGAGAGATGCACTGCACGCCGTCAATCCAGCCAGCATTTATTGCAATGATCAGACATTTGGATCAAGGCTGTTGCTCCATGACAGCAGCCTAGAGCGAGTGGCGTCCATCAACTTAATTAATCCTGCGTCCGTAGCACTGTGATGACTCAAGGAAGCATCGTCAAGTTCAGGAAGAGAAGCTGCTGCTGACACGCAAGCGCTTTGGGCAGGCTGCCATGCTGCAAGGCACCCAGCACCACAGCGGGGCTGTAGCTGAGGGCTTTTCCTCTCTGGCTTGGTTGGAAACGCCTGCTCTGAGGTGGGTTTCTCCAAGCCAGATGCCTCCACCACAGCTTCTAGTGCCAGTGCTGGCAGGACTCGAGGTGAGGTGGAAGAAGGGCCCTACCTCCTGCACGCCGTGGCCCCGCCGCCTCTGTCTCACCCAAGGCAGCAGCATTCCGATCTTTCTGTAGCTCACAGCCGGCGTTGCTTGGCTCAAAGCATCTTGCTGGGCTTCCCATCCAGCGGGGAGGATGATGTAGATGAGGACGAGAGGAGCATTCAGAGTCTGTCCCCCTAAAACCACTGCAACATGCTCAGCTCTGCTGCTGCAGGTAGTGCAGGGTGGCTGAGAACCAGTGCTGCGTCAGCAGCCACCGTCCTCCTGCCCTGGTGACGGTCAGGTCACCCACCTGGGCTCCTGCTCCTGTCAGACCCCAGCAGCCTCCAGGCCTTCACATGATCATAAATCCCCCCTCCCTCCTGGGGAAGCACCCTGGAAGCCCCTGTGCCCAGCCCATCCGGGTGGAAACCATCATGGGAGGAGCAGGGTGAGGGCCGGCCAGCTGGGAAGGCAGCAGGCGGGTGGCAGCGCGCTCTCCGCATTGCTACACAGAGGCCACGTTCGCCCGACGGCACCAACACACGCACTGGAATACAGATTTCCAGAGCTCCTGGCTCCCAGCCCCCTGCTTGCCAGCATGACCAGATGAAAACTCAAAGCCACCTCGAGCCACGGGAAGGTCTGTGCACCCTGTACACCTTCCATCAAGCCCCAGCTCGAGCTGGATTACAGCCAGAGGGAAAAAGCCACAGCTTTTAAGATTAATTTTAAGAGGGTCAGACATGCCCTCTGCTACTCGGGGTCCCAACGGCGGTGCTGGAGCAGCCAAGCAACAGGTAGAGAAGCCAAAAATTTAACCTCTTCAGAAAGCTGCATTTCCAAAGCTGCGGGGATTGCGTGTGTGGAAAATACCAGGTTTGTGCTCCTTCTGCAAGCAAGCTGTGAAGGATCCTCCCCCCCACCTCCAGATTTAACATCTTTTGGCATCAAAATATCAGGACCGTTGCACTCCATCTCTCTTGGTTTTGCCCGAGAAGCACCAAGGCAGAAGCAACGTTTACCGCAGGCTCTCGGCACCTTCACTGAGGTCCTGGAGGCACCCAGTGTTTCATAAAGGCTGCCTTTGTACAGAACACTTCAGTTAATTAGGTCTCCGGCAAAGCGTTAAGCAAGCTGAATACCAAACCCTTCCCTCTTACAGCTCAGTTCACACCTGCAGTCAACAAGCCTCGGGATCCGCTCTGATCCACTCTGCCACCCTCCAGCTGTCAGTGCGTTCCAGCCCCGAGCACACCAGTGGCCCGGGGTGGGTCTGGGGCCCCTCCTGACCCTCAGGGCTTCTTCCAGCCCAGGTATGTTTGGGTTGCTTGGGGAAAACACCCCAAATCCAGTTTGAAAGGTTGTCTTCACCCCTGGGGTGGACAGAAGTTCATCGGTGGCTCCTCAGTTGTCCTCTACCCCAACCTCAGAGCTCCTGAGCACACGCCTCCAAGGCCGCAGCGCGCAGCTTTGGTGGTCCTGCTCTCAAAAAAAAAAGACCAAAAAACAGAAGCCAATGCCTTCCCCCTCACCCCTAAAGCTCAGGCACGCCCTGGCTAGGCCATGCAGCCTGGGGTCCAGCCTGTGGTGCCCACCGTCAGCTCCACAGGAAGGTCTCCTGCCTTCAGGAAGCCTCAGAGCTTTGATTCATTACGAGGATGCGTCCAATGACCAGAACCAGAGCGCATCAAGACACCTTCCCCCTGTATCACATCATATCATCAAGCCCAGACGATGCTGTGGGGAGAGGGGGCCAAGGCTCCCCCATAGAAGATGCCCAACGTACCACCCACACAAGATGATGCCTTTGCTGCCCGACCCAGCAGCCAAACAGCCAATCCACCCAACCCACAGCAGCTGGAGTCCCACTGGTCCCACCGTACAGGACCAAGATGCTCTGCCCGTCGCCCCACCAGGGGAAAGGCTTGCCCTTTTCCAAGCTCACGCTCTTCAGGGGAGCTTTTAGCCTTCCCTTTCGGTTTCCGAGTTATTTACGGAGCCATTCGACAGAGCCAACTTACTGACATTCGGCGGGTTTAAATGCCACAGCCAGCTCGCAGGAGAGCTTCGGAGCATCATCACCAGAGGGTTAGGTTTCACTACTGCTGGGATATTTAGGTCAAGGACAGCAGGACACGCAACTGTCCAGAAAAGTCCCCGGGATCTTTATTGTTTGCACAGAGCTTATACAACCTCGGGTTTCAGAGGTCTCCTCCGAGAGACCTACACACAGCCAAACTGGGCTGGATTCAATTATAGCTCCCCTGGAGAGAGGGGATAAGGCCAAAGAAGTCCAACAGGACTGAACTGTGGGAGCAGGGGACAAGGCGGCCCCTCAGACCCCCACAGCACCCGCTCGACCTGGCCCAATCTCTCCCGACACCTGATGGCACAACGGGGCCGTGCCGGGACCCGCTCGTGGTAGTTTTCCACATTACGCCGCTTCCTTTGGCGAATAACGTGATATTAAAACAAGCAAACAGATATTGCTTTTTTAAATAAGAATCAGGCACACGCTGTCCCTCGGCCTCCAGCCCTGGGATTTTCTGCTTGTTAAGAGAAAAATTTATAGGTTTTAATTTAGTTATTTTTGGTCCTGGGACCTAATTTTGGAGCTCAGTACCTTGGTAGGGCAACCAAAGCCCTAAGCGATCCAGTGCGTGACATGGGAACTGGGGCTCTGCTGCTGATCTCAGCAACCCAGCTGGAGGAGTCCGATTCCCCGCTGGAAAATTGGGCCCCAACCAATTCCTCGTCAGCTGCAAAAGGCTCGTTACGGTTAAGGGCTGCATCAGACAGAGGGCTGGAGGGATCTCATCCTCAGCTCAAGTGTTTCAGCTCTTTGAAAAGATGCTTCCCAAGCAGTTGAGTTTCAACCGCTATGGGAGAAGGTTTATGTATTAAAATAATTCTCCCAGCAGGAAGCCACAGCCTCTCTCCATTGCAAGAAGACAGACTCTGCTTGGCAGGGAGGACTTAAAGAGAAGTTCCTCCTCTTCCCCCCAGTATAACTTGGACACATCCCTCCTAGAAACCTGACACAACAGTACCACAAGCCCAGCGCTGCAGGTCCCGAGAGCGAAACAGCCTTTGTGTTACACAATGAGCCAAGGACGAACTGCCTTTCCTCTCCCGGGCGTGCCCAAGGAGGAGGGTCTGGCCAACACAGGGCTTTTGAGCAGCAAGGCTTGAACAAAGCTCCTGTTCCCAGCTGCCACGGGCTGCAGCTCCTGCCTGGAAAGCTGGTCAACAGTGCTGGGGAGCGCTGGGAGGGGAGGAAAAGGGTTTGAGTGATGCCAGTTGGCTGGGGGGGACCAGGTGGCTGGAAGAGGGTTTCCTGGCCCCACCGGGCCAGTGGAACAACCGATGAGCAAAGAAACGGGGTAGGAAGTGGAGAACCCTGATGGTTCAGACAGGCGCAGAGCACAGGGACGGCCCTTGCCATCCCAGCATTGGCAACGAGCTAAGGGGGATCGTATAGGACCAGGAGGAACACAAAGATGCTTAAGTGAGAAACAACCAAGCAAATGAGGACTCTTCAGCCTAAAAAAAGGTTGAAAGGAGGAAAACAGACATGGTAGGAAAACCCCACACAGGGCAGAGAAGGGAAATGGGAAACTGCTCGCTGCCTCTCCACCTGTGCAGACACAAGAGCCGCGTGTGGTGGCGCTGCACGGTGGTGGACCTGCCACAGGACGCTCCCGCGGAGGCCCCAGACACGCAAGGGCCGAAGTTCAGAGACAAAAGGAAAAAAAAATAATAATACACCAAGAGACATGAAAGACCAAGCGCTCGCTCTGGCTCAGAAAGCTGCTGAGCCACGATTTGCCGGCGGTGGGAAGAAAACACAGAGGAAGTATCACCGCACGCTCGTTCTGTTCTTCTCCTCTTCCCCAAGCGTCTGCCACTGATGGAGACAGGATACGGGGCCAGATGGAGCTCGGCTGTACCAGGTCAGGCCGTTCTCTGGAGGTCTGTCTGGCTGCTGCTCGTGACGGGCCTCGGCCGCGCCAGGGGAATTCCCTGCACACAGCCCCGGGTGCCTTGCGGCACCCTCTGTGCAGCTCGTGTGCGTGAAAGGAATCAGAACCAGGACAGACTCTCCCTTAAATATGGATCAGGATCAGCTCTGTCTTTCTGGGTCAGGCTGGAAGAACAGCACAGACCCTGTGCTCCAGCGGTGAGCTCACCAGGAGAGCCCACAGGGACATCAGCAAAGGAAACCAGTTTAACTGGCTTCTGGTCTGGACAGGTCCCTAACAGAGCCTGCTGAACAGAAGCATCTGTGGGCTCCACTCCCTTCCCATGAGAGAAGAAAGCTTGCGGTAACACCACCTCGGAGTCAAACAATACTGGCCTCGAAGCCAGCAGTGTGCAGCGATAGCCCGTCCCCACAGCCCTGCTCCTCTGCTAAGGGTGGCCAGCAGTGAAATTCCCCTCCCCGGCACCCTGGGGAGAACAAAGCCATGCCAAAAGCCCATCCTGCAAGGACCTTGCGATGAAAACAACTCATCTGGGCTTCCAGCAAAGCCAAGCCATTGCTAAGTCAAATTAGATCCACACGGGAGCCTCATAGAAATTTCCCAGAGTGCTGCCGGATCATCCCGGGGATGCGCCCCAGCATGCCCTGCAAAGGGTTAACCTGGAATGAAAGCGGCTGCTCTTGGGAGAGGAGAGAGCTGGAGTGTCAGAGGAGTCAGCTCACCAGATTAACACATTTCAGTTCAATTTTGCTCTGCTTCTCACTAGGGACAGTGAGCCGGAAAGTACACAAGTGATTTTTGTAGGTCACTGCCGAGCCCTGCCACCCGCTTACCGGGCCGGCGGAGCAGGTGGCCGGCCCCGAGGCAGAGCTCACCAGGACAGGGCGGTCCGGGCAGCCGAGGCTCTGCTGGGCTGCGAGGGCCAGGCCGGGGCACAGGCAACACTGCTGCCCGTTCATCCCCTTCCCCGGCACAACTGCCCTGCGTGTACAGGTGATGGGAGTCTCTTCCCCAGGTCACACATGGCAAAAGACTGGCAGGGGCTCCTTTGAGGCCCAACCGAGGCAGTGATGGAGCCGCAAACAGCCCCCTTCTTACCACAGTCCCTTCCTTCAGCCCTTTCTTCCCTCTCCACGCCCAAGGAGGTGCACAGCTGGGCCGTGGAGGGCATGAGGTTTTGTTCTGCGCTGGCTCACCATGCCAAGTCCCCCGGCAGGAGCCGCAAACCTTCCCCACGGATGAGGTGCTGCATGTCTGCCTCAGCCCGCCTGGTGCTCACCAGTGCTTCATGTCCTGCTGGTCCCATTTCAAGCCCTGGGCACACCGTGCACAGCATGGCAGCCCAAGCTGGGGCGTGTGGGTGCCACAGCTCCATGCCAGCCTGCTCCGACCCAACCTGCGTCCCTGTGTGGGCAGGGGAGTAGAGGGACCAGCAGCTCTCCACTGCCCAGGGGAAGGCAGGAACGAGGCTGGAGTCACCTGGGGGGAACCCTTCCCAAAGATCCTTCTCTGGGAGACCTCACCTGCCTGACAACCAAGTGCCCTGCTGCTCTTTGCAGCGGGTCACTCTCCCAAGGTCCAAGACGGTCTCTAACAGAGCATCCCAAAGAGTCCAGAGCTGCCCCATCCTAAGCACGCCTGGCCAGAGCACCCGGATGAGACGCAAGGGCTGGACAGAGAAATATATGAAGGTGAGGCATTCACCATCATGCACATGCTTCCAGAGCTGCAGCTCTTAACCTCCTGCCACCACCTCTTGCCTGCGCATGGAGTAACCCCTGGGATGGGGCTCATGGGACTGGGGGAGGAGAGCATAGCCCTAGTTCATACTCAGAGAAAGAAGGGAGCAGAGGGAAGCCAGGAACCAGAGTCAGAAAGCACAAGCCAAGCACCCAGGCCAGGCTGCGCAGTGCCACACGTGGGCTGCCGGGCTCTATTTTAAATGCTGTGTGGCAAATATATGCAGGATGAAATCCAAGCTGGGGGAAGGGAAGGGTGCTGGGTGGCGGAGGTGTTCAAAATTAGGAGCTGAGCTCAGGCGAGGATGGCTTCCGGGACAGATGGGGGAAGAGCCGGAGCTGGGGCCTGCGCAAGATGTGCAGCTGCAACGCCAGCCCCGGCCGTGTGCTCCTGGGACGAGCAGCCCCGCAGCGGGGTGTGCCGGGGGGCACGGCCACCTCTGCTGCCCCAGCGAGGCAGGGAGACCATGGGAGCCACGACGGCCAGGGAAGGTTGGCAAGGACGCCCAGGGCAGCTGCGAGCCAGGCCGAGGAGATGGCTTCTTCAGCAGCACGGAGACCTCCAGTCCCCCTCAGCACAGCTCCCGGCACGTGGATCACCCCAAAGGCACCCCAGTCCTCAGCATGTTTATGGGACAGCCTTCCAAGGAAAAGAGAACTGCAACACCTGTGTTTCACAGGCAGGGGAGGTGAGGGATGCAGGGAGACCTGCCCAAGCCCCTGGCAGAGCAAGGAAGCAAGCCCTCCTACCCTCCTCGCCTGCGGGTGATCCTCCCCACCTGCAAAGCCGGCTTGATTCCACTCTCTCCTTCCGGATCAACCCCAAAAAAGCTGCTACCATCTCACTGTGCTTTGCAAGATGCTCACGAACAGCGCCCTAGCACCCGGGTGCACAGCAAGGCTCTGATGGGAGCTGGCAGATCTGGGATGGTACCTGCCCTACATTCATGGAGCAGTCAGGTTGACAGAATGAGCGAGTTTTTATATAGATTTTGGTGGCAGCAGTTTTCTTCACCAGCAGCAGGGGGAGGAGGGAGGGAGATGGAAAATATTTTCGTAAGCTCTTTTTTGCATTCTTGCTGCCAGAGTCGCGCATAATTCATGCACCCCTCGTAACCAGGCTGGTGGCTCTGGGTTTTGCTCAGAAGGGGCTGTGCAGAATTAAGCAGCCAGTTAAATTATTAATAGTCTGTTGGGGGTGCCCAGGATGCCTGCTCCTGGCCCCGCTGCCTTTCGGGGGGGCTCCAGTGCCCCCCAGAGGCACAGAAACCAACTACAGCCATCTGACAAACTTGTTGGCCACTCTGCCCTACTTAGAGCCCACAGACACCCTGTTCTCCTGGCCTGGAAACCACCGGGCTGCGACATGTCGCTGGACGGGTCCTCCTGCGTCCAGTCTCACCCACCACACCCCCAAACTGGGCAGGCACCAAGGGGGCTGTAAGGGTTTTACCCCACCAGCCTGTTTGGGGCAGTCAGAGGAGGAGCAGGCAGGAATAGGAAAGGGAGAAAAGCTTGTCGGGCAGCACAGAAGCTGCAGGGGCGACTGTATTCAGCTGAAGGCACCTTCTTTTCATGGCTAGACTGGGGGGGGGAGAGCTGCTACACAGGACTTTGAGTTGGATGCCACATGTGCAGGCTGCAAAATACCACCAGAGTGTCTGAAATCTGTCCGGAGCCTCCCTCCGGCTATGCCAGGACAGACACTCAAAGGGTGGAGGATGCAGTGGGCTTTGCACCTGGCTGGGCATGCAAGAACGGCTCTCCTCACCCACAGCAGAAACTGTCCCCGTCAGACACATCCTACCCCCGCAACAGTCCTCAGCTCCCTTCCTAATCCCTCTGGTTTCCTTCCCGCAGCCTTGACATCTGTTTTCAGGCAGTTAAATACCACTCGCAACGGCCGCTGCCCCCTCAACAAAAGGCCCAACTCAAAACTTCTTGTGGCAGAACACAACAAATGAGGGCTGCGAGGGGGCACAAGCAGCCGGCGTCCACACCAGCACCAGCTCCCTCCTGCTCGTGGACTCGCAGGGGGCTCGCGTCTCTCCCTCTCCTTTCCGTTTAGGATAAAACCGGGCTGGAAACACACGGGTCAGCACTGTGGTCATGCAGCCCGGCCGCAGAGACCTGCCAGCTCTAACAGGGCTTTTTTTGGCTCATTAATTTTGTGCTGGGAGAGGTGTCAGACTGACAGCCCCGAGGACAATCTTTCTTTCACAGGACAGCTCAGGCAGCAGAACGCAGCTTTTAAGGTGATTTCATTTTTGGTTTCTGGCTTATTTTTATCTTCTGGGATATGTGTCAGATCGGTTACATACAAGTCCTTCTCTTTCCCATTGGATCAAGTTACTTGGCCCTTTGTCCAGGCGCGGCCGGCACCCTTCCCCTCCCACCCAACAGCTGCCACGCTCAGGCCCTCCTCTCTACTGCTGCCTGGAGCCAAGGCTGCAGGCTCGCACTCTGCCACAGTCCTGCCACTTACCTTTCCACTGCCCCCATCCCTTCTACACACTGAGGGCAGGCAGCCCCAAAGTCCGGGCTCTGAAGCCTTTCTGCCCCTCGGGGCACCGGCCACCCCTGTCCTTCCAGGACCTGGGGCTCCCCCAGGAATGCCTGCTTCTCTCCAGTGGCTCACTCTCACCACTGATGTGCCTGAACCTGGCCCAGAGGACGGGGATCACTGTCCCACGCTGTCCTCCTCACCAAGCACTGACGAGACAGCGGGGACGGACTGCAGCGAAGCCCCACGTACAACCAGGAAAGCAGCGGTGGGTAGGTGCAGGGCAGAGCAGCCATTGTGTGGGGCTCTGACCACTGGAGGCATCGGGGAAGGAGGAGGCAGCGGCGGTCTGCCACGGCCTGCTCGCAGCATCCCTTCCCAAGGCGAGGCAAAGCACCGACTCGGGCAGTGAGGAGACACGGGAGCTTGAAACTCAAGGGCGTATGAGGGCGAGGCAGCTTTGCCTTGCTTGGGGTCAAGGTGAAGCCCTGGGAAGGATGGGCGAACCTTGCACAGATAAGTGGTTCATAAAGGCCATGCTGGCCCACCAGAGCTCACCCCCCACTGCTCAGCAGGCAGAGCCGAGCTGGAAGAGTCACAGATACCCGGGAAGGACTTTGAAACAAGGACATTTTTGTAAAAACCAAGGCTGCGTTTGAAAGCGACTGAGTCCAGCAAAAGAACACAGCTAAAGAGAAAACTCCTTGCAGCACCTGATTGATCTTCAAAGCTGGTCCTGCACTGAGTAAAGGGCTGGGCCAGAGACCTCCAGAGGTCTCCGAACCCATTTTTTGCCATGTGTGTTTGATGCCACACCTGGCCTCACTGCCTGCCACGCAGCAAGGCCTGCCCGCACCAACTCACAGGTACTGCGGGTATCTCTGCAAGCTCCGAGCTGGCTGCCGGCATGTCTCACAGCACGCCAGGGGAGCCCGACACTGAATTTCTGTGAGAAAAGAGTTACAGGATGGCAGCTGGGTTTTCCAGAGCTGCGACAGACAGGACCATCAGCCCACGAGTGCCGGAAAAGGGACGCTCCTCACCGCAGCCAGTGCAAGGAGAAGCCGCACGGACCAGCCCAGCTCTGTGGGGCTGCGCACAGGGACATGCCACCTTCCCTGCTCCAACCAGAAGGGCAGACACCAAACTACCCATAGGAGAACAAACCTCTGTCCTCCCATGGGGAATTACACCATGGCTCCAGCCGCAGGAGCCCACAAGGAAAATCCTCACATCCTCCTGAAGGGCTGAGTGCCTGCAGAGGAGGGCCGCCCCGCCCCAAAAAGGCCTGTACGGCAGGACAGTGAACATCACCTTCGTATTTTTTGCCTCCCCCCCTGCCAGGAGCACAAAGAAACTAAGAGATCCTTACGTGGGCAGTTCTGCTGGATGGGGCTCTGCTGGGGCAGCGGCCCCCAGGGGCTCTGCCGACGCAGGACTGGGGGCTGCATCCTGGGCTATGGCCGACTCCTGCATCCCCGCAGCTCCCCCAGCATCTGCCGCTGGAACGTCCTCTGCTGTTGTCTCTACCTCAACCTCCTGAGCTGCAGGGGGCAGTTTCACCCTCTCGGCGGCTGCGGCAGCCTCCTCCTCCTCCTTCTTCCTCAGCTTCGCCTCCAGCTCTTGGCGCCTCTTCTCATCATCCTGCCGGGCCATCCGCTCAAAGACTTTGAATGCCTGAAAGATAAAAAGCAAACCAGGTGGGTAGTCGAGCTGCCAAGCTCTGCCTAAGAAGCTGGGGGAAGAGGAGAGAAGCAGTGTATGGTTGGGGCACTGACTGCTGTCCCTCCCTCTCTGGACACCACACAGCCCCCACTCCCACCCAAGTGCTATTTGTCACTGCAACACATGCTGGAAGGCAAGTGAGCCTCAAGCACAGCCCTCCCTTGCTTTCCGGGAATATTTCGGAGCCAGCTCCAGTGCTCCCAGTGGGAGACTGGCCTGTGGTGCTACTCAATTGAGTCTTCCTCTGGGCAGAGGATGCGCAAAGCAAAGGGACAAAAACATGGCACAGGCAAGCACCAGGTATTGTCCCTGCTCCATTTGCCTCTTTCTTTGTGATCAATTTTACTCCGCGTGAAGCCACAGAGTCCATCCCCAGCTCCTTCTCTCCAGCCAAAGCCCAAGCTCAAGCCAGCCCCGTGCAGATCGTGTGGAGCAAAGGCTTGAAACCACGTCCTTCCCCTGGGCCACAGCCAAGCGGGACGGGGGCGAGTCTTTTCTGCACTGCCCGCTGTGCCCTCCCTGTGCTCCAGCCCCTGTGGCTGCAGCTGCGAGGCCGCCCTGGCCAACACCTTTCTGGGGGATGAATCCTGCGGCTGCAGTGCTGCGCCTCCCTCGTGCCCAGGGCGCACATGAGCCCGGTGTCCTACTGACACTGCCCCGCTGCCCAGCAGTTTGGGCTCTGCACTCCTCCCTCTGCAGCCTGAGGCCTCCCTGGGCTCGCTGCTCGCCCGCAGAGTCCAGTGCCCTCCCACGGCAGGGGCCAATCCTGGGACGCAGGGACATTGGGCTGGGGGTGGCGAGGACCCCATCATGCTGCAGACCACCCCAGGGAGACAGAGGGGCAGGGATCTCCCATCTGTCTGCCTGCATCACCCCCACCACCTGCCAGCCCAGGGACGGGAAACTCGCCCACTCTGAGCAGATGAACATCCCAAATCCAGCCTTACTCCTGGTTTTATGAGCTGGTTTCCTCCCTGGTAATAAAGATTAATGACAGACCAGGAAAGCCCTGAGTCAGAGACCTCCAGCGCTGCCCCAGCACCGAATCCAGCCCAGCCAGGTGGCGAAACAGCAGGTCAGGGCTTTGGCCATCCCTCACACACAACTGAGGCAAGCCTGGTGCTGAGCTCAGCAGGCAGTTCACAGGCAGTGGAAGCAGGGACACGTATCCTGGGAATAGTATAGGGATGCTGCCTGTGGAGTGATTACTGGGGGTGAGCTTATTGAGGTTGAAATTATTGAGGCTAAAGTTATCTCCACAGTTCATAGAAGTTAACTTCCAGAGTGGAATGCAGTTGGTGTGCTGGAAATCGGTTCAGTGATCGTCCCCTCAGCAACACCACCTGCACTCTTAGATGTTGGGAACACTGACGGAGCTCAGTGTCCTAATCTAAGGGAGATAAGGGGAGGAGGGAGTGAAGCGAAGGCTTCATGGCCAAGCTCGTCCACAAATCACTACAGATCCGGGGGCTGGATGGAACCATGGAACCGTGCCTGCACATCATGCCCTGGGGGTGAGCTTTGCTCATTATGTCTCATTATAATACTAAAAGACACACCTCCACCCCAAGGCTACCCACCTCCAAGGTACAACCACCCCTCACTGAGCTGCGCTCTGAATTTCTCTTAGTCTATACCTTGAAATCAATGCAAGGAATTCCTACACCCACCAATAACGAAGGTCTCTATCACTTGAGCCACCCAAGCTCCACCTAAACATACAATAGTATAAAAATGCCTCCAAGAGAGAGGGATGTGAGGGAAGATCCCATCGCACCTGCTGGGATCAGTCTGAGGGCTGAACCTTCCCCCCCCACAAAGGGATGCCTTTGGGCGAGACTCGAACACTTGGTTACACCTACTGATCCCCTGGGAAATCGAGAGAACAAGCTCGTTATTTTGTGTTTTGTGTTTCAGCGCTTTAGACTCACATATGCTTTGCAGACAGTGCATTTATCACCAGCAATCTGACACAGACCTGTACTTTTGTTGCTGCAATAAACCGCACTATTACTGGATCCAGCCGTGAGGCGTTACTGGGCACGACTGGGCTAAGAGTGACCGTCCTGTCAGTGCATCCCTCATGGGCTGACAGCGCTGAATTGGGGATCACTCAGAATCTAAGCCCAGCCGCCTCCAGCCTCTCTGACATCTTAGGACCAGCTGGATCACAAGGGGGTTCATTTTCTGCCAAATTTCTTCACCTATTAATGCAGCACTGCCCAGTCGTGTAGGGATGGGGTCAGGAGGACCAAGGCGCAGCCGGAGCTAGATTTGGCGAGGGGCACAAAGAATAACAAGAAAGGCTTCTAAAGTACGTCAGCCAGAAAAGGAAACTCAAAGAAAGCGTTCCCCCCCAACGAACAAGAATGGTGGCCTACTATCGACAGACAAGGAGAGGACTGAGAGACTCAACAACTTTTTTGCCTCAGTCTTCATGGTCACCTCTCTCAGTCCTCCCAAGCCGATGAACCGCAGGATGGAGACCAGGTGGGTAAAGCCCCTCCCCCTGTAAGAGAAGCTCAGGCTTGTGACAGCCTGAGGAGCCTGGACATACACGAGTCTGTGGGACCTGATGAGATGCACCCCAGGGTCCTGAGGGAACTGGCTCATGTAGCTGCCAAGCCACTCTCCATGAGACTTGAGAAGTCAATGGCAGCCAGGTGAAGTCCCTGGGGACTGGAAGAAGGGACACGTTGAGCCCATCTTTAAAATGGGTAGAAAGGAGGACCTGGGGAACCACCGTCTTGTCAGCCTCACCTCTGTGCTGGGGAAGATCACGGAGCGGGTCCTCCTAGAAGCTGTGCTAAGGCACACGGGGGACAGGGAGGTGATTCAAGGCAGCCAGCACGGCTTCACCAAGGGGAAGTCCTGCCTGACCAACCAAGTGGCCTTCTGTGGCATTTCTTCTTATTTTTCCTGCTCACTGCGGGGGGTTGGACTAGATGGCCTCTAAAGGTCCCTTCCAACCCAATGCATTCTATGATTCTATGAGCAGAGCCCAAACCAGCTCCCCATGTGGCTCCCAGGGCCCTCACCTGCCCTCAGCCACTCTCCAGGTACCCCGGGCTCCCACGGCAGCCCCCCAGGAGCCCAGCCTGCCCCTTGAGCCGGCTGCAGCCAAGGTCCAAGAGGGTCATCGCACCCGAGCTCTTTCTGCAGGGGTCCCACAGTCCCCGCCTGCCCCCGGGGCTCCTGGTCCTTTTACAAGGGTGACACTTCTTCCCACCCCTCGCCCAACAGGCCAGAACACCTCCTGCCTTCTCTTCCTCCTCCTCCCCGCACAGAGCCGGTTACCCGGGGGCCGCTGTGCTGCCCGACCCCGGTCCGCGGGTCTCCACCGCGGCCGTCCCAGAGCACCAGTCGCCCCGCGGGCAGACACCCGCCCCGCCGCGCCCCGGCGAGAACAAACGCGGCCGGTGAGGCCCGGCGAGAGGGACACAACGTCCGCCCCCGTCCCGCCAGCGCGGCCCGGCCTGACACCTCCACGCCCGCCGAGGGCCACCGGCCCCGGGAGAGCCGCAGGGCCGGGGGTGCGGCGTGCCCGGGCGCCCCGCCGGTACCTGGAGTGCCATGGCCTGCGCCGCGCCGGGGGGGAAGCCCAGGCGGTCCCCGGGCCGCAGGAGGAGACGGTAAAAGTCGGTCTTGCGGTAGAGGAAGCCGAAGAGGATGCGCAGGAACTCCTCCACGTTCCCGACGTGCTGCAGGATCCCCAGCAGCGCCTGGTCGTACATGTCGGTGAGCGCGGCCGCGGCCTCCATGGCGGCTCCGGGACCGCTGTCACGGCAACCGCGCCAGGCCGCGCTTCCGGTCCGACTCGCGCCGACCCCTGTACTTCCGGTGTCCCCACCCGCGCCTCGGCCCGCCCGGAACCCGCGCCGCGCCGTTCCGGCCGTCCCACGGGTACCCTCCGCCCTGCTGCAGTTCCCAGGGGACCCCCAGCCCCCCAGAAGTGGCAGTGACACCCCTTTCCCCACAGTAGTGCCAACTGGACACGCCCCGCCCCGTCCCGCCCCGCTGTGGTACCCAGGGGCCCCCCAGCCCCTCCAAGAAAAGCAGTGGTACACCCCCACACTTCAATACCCAGGGGACCCCCAGACCCCAGTGGCACCAGTGGGCCTCCCTGCTGTGCTCCAGTGCCCGGGAGACCCCCAGCCCCCCAAGAGTGGCAGTGGGACCCCTGCCCTGCTGTGGCACCTACCACCCCCACAGCTCCACTGCAGCCAGCCGGGGGAACATGGGGACACGTCCTGGCCTCGCACAGGGTGGCCCCAGCACAGGATCCTCGTGGGGCACAGCACCCCACATCCTGTGCACCGTCACCCCACAGCAGGGAAAGCCCAGCCCCACAGTGGCTGCTGTGACCTCTGGGGCTGTGGGGGGCCCAGTGTCCCAGGAGCGTGGGGGTGCTTCACTTCCCGCCCCATCGGAGAGTGCTTCACAACCCCCCCCCGCAGGGGGGGCAGATCCCCCAGCGTGAGCCCTGCACCCCATCACCATCTGCCCATTGCCAGCGTCCCTCTGTCCCAGTCCCCCCACAGCTCCGCCCCTCTCTTTGGCCTAACGCCCATGTCCCCATGCGCCCCCATGTCCCAGCCACCCCCTCCCCGTTCCCCCATGCCCCCCATTCCCGACCAGATCTCCCCACCTCCCTAGCCACCCCGTCCCCATTCCCGTGCCCCATCCACCTTGTCCCCGTGTCCCCTTATGGTCTGTTTGCACCTCTCAAATTTACAGGAGAACCTGTTATCCTGAAAAGCAGGTCCATTCGCCCACTGTGCAAAAAGCAAACTGCACACAGAGAGGAGGTGTTTTATTTAATTAATTTTTGAGCAAAGGTTGGTGCTAATGGTAACCCACAAAGCTAGCACCCCGCACCAAGACACTACAGGCATTTACACAGTTAAATGTGTCGGTCACAGCCAATGTTCACACGCCTCAGCTAGTAATTGGTTAATTTCTTTCTCACTTGGATGTAAAGGTACAGCTCACTTTTGATTTACCACATATGCTCAGAGAGGAGGGTGGTTCCTGGCCTATGGGCCTGATTTTTAGTATTATAATGAGGATAGTTCCCCTAACAGGCACTTTGTTTTAGTTCTTATCAACATCCCAATTGTTATTCTCCTTCACTACACACTTTATCACCCCATTCTTAGTGTCTTCTGAGGTGGGTTGTTTGCTTTGATCAGTCTCTCAGCTCTCCTCAGGGACAGATTCATAAAACAAGTACTTCCCTATTCTCAGTTCCCGTCTCTGGCCCTCAACTGTTTTGTCAGGCTCACGAAGTTCATTGATACAGCTTAGCGGAAAATTCCAAAAATTCCATTTTCTTCAGGATATCAAACCTACTCTGTAAATTAAACTTAATTTATGAGCTCTTTAGGAAAGAAGACAAACACACAAACGAGGGCTCCATCCCCTCTGCACAGACTCATCCAACTTGTGAGCTCACTAATGCATCACTCATGTCATGAGTTTCTCACCTGCAAGTTCTCTAATTCGCGACTCATAACTTCTCTGCTCCTATGAAGTGGGAGAAGGTGAGAGCACTCATCCCTCCTCCTCCTCCAGTGTGGGCATCCCCTGCATCACACTGGGAGGCAGGAGAGCTTCAGCAGTCCGGCTGCTGCTGGATCCCCTTCCAATGCTCACGTCAGGTAAGCTGACATGTCATACCTTCCAACCTTGGATGGTTGGTCTGCCCCACTTCATGGAGACGGTGGCTTCTGCAGAAGCTGCTGGGCAATCGATACAGAAGAGTGCTGGCTGCAGGAGAGCCTTCAGGGAACCCTTCAGGGGATTCTTCAGGGGACTCTTCAGGGGACCCTCAGGGGACTCTCCATAGGGGTCTCCATTGGAGTCTCCTCTGAACTCTCTGTGGGACTCTCTGGAGAATTCTCCTTTGAAGTCTCTGGAGGACTCTCCTGAGAAGGGTCCCGGGGGCTCTCTGGCAGCTTGGTAGGGAGGATTGCTGCCTCCCAGTGCTGCTGCTGCCACTTGGCCCTCAGGCAGTCACCCTCTGCCCCATACTCTGAGAAGTCGGGGCCTGGTTGAAGAAGGCAGCGCTGTTATGGACGTTGGGGACATCGGGGATGTCGGGGATGGTGCCCTTGCTGTCTGCGTTGTTGAGCCAGGCAAACATTGGTGATGTCCATAGGGCATGACTGCTGGTCCTGCGCCTGCAGATTGTCCCCTGGGAGCTCAGGAAAGCCCCCGATGGCTTCTCGGCACTGCCGGGCAGGGTGTGGAGCATGGTGGGGCCATGCACCCAATGCTGAGCCATGGGGTGGTGAGGTGGCAGGGGGCCAGGGTGGTGAAGCTCCCACTGGACACCTCCGATGCCATCGGCAGCCAGAGAAGGAACCTCTGTGTTGGGGGAAGCAAAGAGGGATGGTGGGGTGAGATATTGATGGGCAGAGCTGGGTGGGGAGTTACCTGGAGGGCAGGAGCACCACGAGGAGTGGGAGTCTGCTGTTGTACCTGCCATGGCCCTTGGTCAGTGTGGGGTTTGTCTAGGGCAAACAGCATTCTGCAGTGTCTGTCCCCATGGCAAGCATGGTGGTTTGGTTTTTTCATCCCACAACAACTTCCTATCTAGAATAGAACAGAATATTTCAGTTGGAAGGGACCTACAACAGTCATCTAGTCCAACTGCCTGACCTCTTCAGGGATGACCAAGGGTTAAACCATGTTATTAAGGGTATTGTCCAAATGCCTCTTAAACCCTGACAGGCTTGGGGCATCGACCGCCTCTCCCAGAAGCCTGTTCCAGGGTTTGACCACCCTCTCCGTAAAGAAATGTTTCCTTATGTCAAGTCTGACCCCCTCTTCTGCAGTTTTGCACCATTCCCAAGTGTCCTGTCCCTGGACCCCAGGGAGAAGAGAGCAGCACCTCCCTCTCCACGTTCCCTCCTCATACTCCAGGTGAGGCCACACCAACACTGGATCCAGTGGGATAATCCCCTCTCTTGACCTCTGGCTTTGCTGTGTTTGATGCCCCCAGGACGCAGTTTGCCCTCTCGGTTGCCAGGGCACACAGCTGGCTCCTCTTGACCCTGCTGCCAACCAGCACCCCCACATCCCTTGCTGCAGGGCTGCTCTCCAGCCACTCCTCTCCCCATTTATCCTTGTGCCTGGCATTACTCCATCCCAGGTGCAGAATCCGCTGTTTGTTCTTGTTCCATTTCATGCTGTTGATGAATGCCCAATGTCCCCATCTATCTGGGTCCTTCTGCAAGGTCCCTCAAGAGAATCAACAGCAACTATGAGTTTGGCATCATCAGCAAACATGCTAATGGGGTGCTCAATTCCTGCATCCAGATGATGGATCAAAATACTGAACAGCACTGGCCCTAGGACCAAGCCCTGAGGAACCCCGCTGCTGACCATCCCCCAGCCAGATGTACCCTGTTCCCTGCAGCCCTCCAGCCAGTTCTTCACCCAGCGCCCCATGAAGCCGCTCATCCCGCAGCTGGATGACTTGTCAAGATGCGCTGAGGGACAGGGTCAGAAGCCTGACTGAAATCCAGAAACACTCCACCCACCTCCTTCCCCTCACCCCCTGGGTGGGGGACCTCCTAGAAGGGTGCTATACATGGATTAAGCAGGACTTTCCCTTTGTGAGCCAGTGTTGGCTGTGCCTGATGGTGGCATTATCCTTTAAATGCCTTTCTGTAGCACCCAGTCCAATCATACAATGACTCAATGGGTCCCCTCCCCATGATGGGTCACCACCCCGTGATGTGTCCCCTTCCCACAGTGTGTTCCCTGGGAGGAACACAGGAACGTTGTCAGGGTACGTAGAGATGCAATGAGGAAGGCCAAGGCCCACTTGGAACTCAATCTGTCAAGGGCTGTCAGGGATAACAAGACGGGCTTCTTCAAATCCATCAGCAGTAAAAGGAAGACTGGGGACACAGTGGGGCCACTGCTGAAGAAGGAAGGGGCCCTGGTGACCGAGGATACAAAGAAGGCAGAGTTACTGAATGTCTTCTTTGCTCCAGTCTTCAGTGCTAATGCTGGCCCTTAGGCATCCCAGCCCCTAGAGGAGAGGGAGACAATGTGGAGGAAGGAGGACTTCCCCTTGGTTGAGGAGGGTTGGGTTAGAGATGACTTAGGCCAACCGGATCCTCGCAAATCCACGGGCCCCGATGGGATGCACCCACGGCTGCTGAGGGAGCTGGCGGATGTTCTTGCTGAGCCACTCTCCATCATCTTTGGAAGGTCATGGAGGACAGGAGAGGTGCCCAAGGACTGGAAGAAAGCAAATGTCACTCCCATCTTCAAAAAGGACAAGAAGGAGGACCTGGGGAGCTATAGGCCAGTCAGCCTCACCTCCATCCCCAGAAAGATGATGGAGCAGTTCATCCTGGAGGTCATCTCCAGGCATGTAGAGGACAAGAAGGTTGCCAGAAGCAGTCAGCATGGATTCATCAAGGGAAGATCATGCCTGACCAACCTGACAGCCTTCTGTGATGGCATGACGGGCTGGGTTGACGGAGGGAGAGCAAGTGGGTGTTGTCTATCTCGACTTCAGCCAGGCGTTCGACGCTGTCTCCCACGACACCCTCACGGACAAGCTCGGGAAATGTGGGCTGGATGAGAGGGCAGTGGGGTGGGATGAGACCAGGCTGAAGGGCTGAGCCCAGAGGGTCGTGATCAGCGGGGCAGGGTCTGGCTGGAGGCCCGTTACTAGCGGGGTTCCCCACGTCCCTCCGCACAATGTGACACCTCCCCGCCACGATGCGACCCCTCCCCACCATCTCCCACCCCACGGCGGAGCTGACCCCCGTTTCCCCTGCGGGGGGGCGGACTCTGCCCCTCCCCGACTCGCGCCCCGCGAGGGCGGGGCCGGGCCGGGCCGGGGGCGGGGCCGGGCCGGGGCCGAGGGCGGGCCCGGAGTGGTGGCGCCCTCTCCGCATCGCCAGGCGGCGCCACGCCCCCAGCCGCGGCGCTGCGCGGGGCGGGGCCTCCCCTCCGGGGGCGGGGCCGGCGGGGCGCCGAGGGGGGGGCGGGCGGCGGAGGAGGAGGCGGCGCTGGGTGGGGCCGCCATGGCGGGGGTGGGGCGGGGTCGGGCGGGGCAGGGCGGGGCCGTGGGGCCACCCTGCTGGCACACTGCCGCTGCCCGGTGTGTTGCCTCCCCGCCCCGGGGGGACGGCTGGTCCTGAGCGGGGGTCCCCAGGGCTCGGTGCTGGGGCCAGTGGGCGAGGGGATCGAGGGCACCCTCAGTGGCTTTGCAGATGGCACCAAGTTGGGCAGGAGTGTCGATCTACTGGAGGGCAGGAGGGCTCTGCAGAGGGACCTGGGCAGGCTGGATCCATGGGCCAAGGCCAGTTGTGTGAGGTTTAACAAGGCCCAGTGCCGGGTCCTGCCCTTGGGTCACACCAACCCCAGGCAGCGCTGCAGGCCTGGGGCAGAGGGGCTGGGAAGTGCCCAGCTGGGCACTTGGCACAGGCCTTTCCACCGTGCAGCGTAGCTGCTGCAAGGAAACTCTCCTATGTGTGTCTTTTGCTGCCAGCAGCCCTCCCTTAGCATGAACAAGAGCTGCACGGTTGTGCTGCAAGACTTGCCCTGGTCTGGCACCCTTTCCCCAGGCCGCTGGGAAGGGAACCCCAGCCAAGAGAGGTGCTTGACTTGAGCCAAGGCAGCTCTTCTCTGGCCTCCTCTGTAGCCAGGAGTGCAAGCAAGGAGCACTATGGAAAGCTTGTGTTGGGGCTCTTTGGAAAGCCTTTGGTCCCTTCCGACCTCAACTGTTCTGTGATTCAGTGACTGCCCAGAGCAGGGAATCTGACCTCAGGAGGTGCCTTCACCGCAAATTCTTTGCCTTTCTCTGCAGACGTGTTCCTGCGGGCCCAGTCAGCCCCAAGGCGCTGTTTCTGAGGAGTCTGTGAGCAAAGCCAAGAGAAGGGATCAGGTAACCAGCTCCCAGGCTGGCATGGCTTGAGCACACGCTGGGCTGCGTCTTCCTGACACAACCTTCCTCATCAAAGGAAAACAAGTTGGATCCCTAAGCATAGCACAGAAATGAAACCTGGAAGAGGAAACAGGTAGGAAACCTGTTCTGTGGATCACTGACTCTGCAATATAAAATGGTCTACCCATCAGTGTCACTACACCTGTGTAACGTCACCCGTGTAACGTCACCCGCCTTCTTCCTGTCCAGCTGCACATGGAATCACAGAATAATGGGGTAGCTGAGGTTGGAAGGGTCCTCTGGAGGTCGTCTGGTCCAACCCCTCTGCTCAGGCAGGGCCACCTAGAGCTGGCTGCCCAGGACTTTTGAATACCTCCAAGGATGGAGACTCCATCCAAGGATGGAGACTCCACGGTCTCTCTGGGTAACCTGTTCCAGCAAAACTACTGGAAATGCATGTGGTGAAAACCTGTGCCTTTCCTTTTAACTGGCTCCTGGGCATTTTCACTTGACTCCCTGTTTACCGGATGAGAAAAGAGCATCAGATGAGAGCAGAAGCGGTACGTGATACAGAATGATGTAATGATGGTGTCAGGTGTAGAAAAACAGCTCTCTGGATACGGAGTCTTGAAAGAACCCTTCAGACATGCTCCTTCAATTACTTCTGTGGGCTCTTCCTTTCAGTCTAGCAAATGACTCCATCCTCTTTTTGCACCGCACTTGTCTCACGCTCGCCTGCCTATGTAACTGTGAGGGAAGGGTTGAGAAGAATCACAGAATCACAGGCTGGAAGGGACCTCAGGGACCATCTAGTCCAACCTTTCTGGGAAGAGCACAGTCTAGACAAGATGGCCCAGCACCCTGTCCAGGTGACTCTTGAACGTGTCCAATGTGGCCAAGTCAACCCCTTCCCTGGGGAGATTATTCCAAGGGTGACTGTCCTCACTGTGAAAAATTTCCCTCTCGTGTCCAATCGGAATCTCCCCAAGAGCAGCTTGTGTCCATCCCCCTTGTCCTCTCCATGGGACTCTGTGTAAAAAGGGAGTCTCTGCCTTCTCTGTAGCTGCCCCTTAAGTCCTGGTACACGGTGATGAGATCCCCTCTGAGCCTCCTTTTCTCAAGGCTGAACAAACCCAGCTCTCCCAGCCTATCCTCGTATGGCAGCTTCCCAGGCCTCTGATCATCTTGGTGGCCCTTCTCTGGGCCACTTCCAGCCTGGCCACATCCTTTTTGCGGGGATCAGCGGGGACCAGAACTGGACACAGGACTCCAGGTGTGGCCTGACAAGCGCTAATGACTTCTTTCTCTCTGCTGGCGATGCCCTTGTTGATGCAACCCAGCGTCCTGTTGGCCTTCTCGGCCGCAGCAGCCACTGTTCGCTCATGTTGAGCTTCCTGCCCACCAGGAACCCCAGGTCCCTTCCCACAGAGCTGCTCTCCAGCCAGGTGGACAAAAGCACAGAAGAGGTGGCAGCCCGTGGAGTGGGCATAGATCGATCGCTCCATGCAACTCAGACAGCTGCTGCCCGTAGTCCTCTCCTGGAAGGTTGACTCAGGCTCTTCAAGTCCGGTGGCTGGAGCTAGCTGCAGCGGGGAGCTCCCAGGGGTCTTTTTATTTACTGTGCTTCTATTAGCATGAGCAATAACTTATGAATAGAACATGGATTTGGAACTTGGAGGGGTTTTGTGGTTTGGTTTTGGTTTGTGTTTTGTTGTTTTTTTTTTTTTTATCTGAAGCATTAGGATCGTCTCCCAGGCACATTGGCACAAAAAGCACGAAAAGATGACATTAAAATGTCTGCTGGCTTCTGTAGGCAAGGGATGGAGACTCAGATTTTGTCTTGGTTGGGAAAAGGCCTTGGGGCTGAATATTGTGAAAAGGGCTGTACAATCACTAGAGGGCTCCTGGGCTCTTCAGTGGCATTGCCTGTCAACACCTCTCTCTGATCTGTCCTTGCTCCTGCTCTGCAAGTAGCCATTCCCTGCCCTCTCTTGCAACGCTGCGAGGGACACCCAGATGATGCCTTGCCAGACACCCAGAAAAGGGACAAGCTTGAGGGGACCAAGGGAAAACCCGAGGTAGGGGAACTCCAAGGTCGGTTGGCAGTGCTGGGGCCAAGCGGATGTGTGCTGGTGGGGGAGCTCCTGTTCTTGCTGCCCTCGGCCCTCTTGGAAATGCCAAATAAATCCCCCTAGGGCCAGCTCCCAGCTGGGGTCACCAGCCTGTGCCAGGCAGGACGTTGATCTGCAGGGATTTGGGCAGGAGGGAGTGCTGCAGGTCCAGGGGAGGCAGCTCACCCCCTTTTTACCACATGGGGAACATAAGCCAGCATGGGGGGGAGGGAAGCCCCCAGAAAGGGACATGGTGGACCCTGGGGGCACAGGGCTCTCCTGGAGGGCAGCCCCGAGGGCTGCAGGTGAGGCACCTGGGGGCAGCAGAGGAGAGGCAGATGGTGGGCAGTGGGAGTGGATGAGGTGCGAGCCTGCAGGAGGGGAAGGGAGGACACCTCAGCCATCGCCCTGGGAGGGGAAGGAATCCAATATGGGGCAAGCAGAGAGTATCTCGGCTCAGGTAGCGGTCAGTGGGGGAGATGTCAGCACACGTGGAGGGAAGGAAGGGACTTTGACCATCCTAAGAGGGGAAGGAGGGAGACATGAGCACTCTAGGCTGGAAAATAAAAGGGATGTGAGCATGAGGAAAGGAGAAAGGAAGGGTCAGAGCAGACATGGAGTGCAGCGGGAAGAGGTGTGAACAGGCACTGCAGGCAACAGAGGCAAGCTGAGAGCTCATGTGGGAGGCTGGAGGAGCCTCGGAGGGGAAGCGATGTGCTCTGGGTGCACAGGGAGAGGAAGGCTAGGGGCACGAGTGCTTATGGGGGGCATGGAGGGAGTGCAGGAGCTTGCAGAGGGAAGGGAGGGGATGAGGGTGCTCAGGGAGGGGAAGGGATGTGAGCAAACAGGGCAGAATGATGGGTTGACCTTGGCTGGATGCCGGGTGCCCACCCAGCTGCTCAATCACTCCCTCTTCTCAACAGGACATGGTGAGAAGATATGATGAACAGCTCATGGGACAAGGTGAGGACAGGGAGATTGCTTACCAATTACCATCATGGGCAAAACAGACTCAACTTAGGGAAATTAATTTATTGCAAATTAAGCAGTGCAGAGAAATGAAAAATAAGAACAAATCTAAAAACACCTTCCCCCCACCCCTCCCTTCTTCCCAGGCTCAACTTCCTCACTCGTCTCTCTCAGTCACTGCTGTGCAGCAGTTTTTATCCCTTCTTAAATATGCCATCACAGAGGTGCCACCACCGTCGCTGATGGGCTCAGCTTTGGCCAGCAGTGGGTCCATCTTGGAGCCACTGGAACAGGCTCTGTTGGACACGGGGGCAGCTTCTGGCACCTTCTCCCCCACTACGAAAACCTTGCCACATAAACCAAATAGAGGTGGGCACCAGGGGACCAAAATGCCCAGGGTTGGAGGGCAGGGGAGAAACCGAGGGGTCTGGGAGTGCCGGGGCCGGCATCCCCTCAGGCAGGTCTGAGTGGTGGTGGGGGTCTGGCAGGGGGTCACATGGGCCAAGGGGGCACTGGAGGGGACCTGACTGAGGAGGGGGGTCTGTGGGTCTGTGGTCAGAAGTGGGGCCATTAAGCTGTGGAGCTGCCTGGGGCTGGGCTGGGCAGTGGTGGTGATGGTTGGGGTGCTGGGGGGACCCAGGGGGTGCTGGTGATACTTAGGGGTCCGGGGTAGGCCAGCAAATGTTGGAGTGGCCCGTGGTGCCATTGACCAGGGGGGCACTTTCAGGGACCTCCAGATCAAAGCCAGCGCCAGGGCTGGGAGCACCGATGCAAAGCAGCTCAGCTCAGCAGCACCAAAAATCCTGTTGCCCTTCTGCTGTGCCATCCCAAGGGCGTTTTGGGCATCTCTGCTCCCCAACTCACACAGCTTCTCTCCCTGGAGTGTGCCTGCAAAGCAGGAATGCCCCGTGCCCAGGAGGATTTTGGGGGAAGGCTTAGCAGAGAAATTGCAGCCTTGGAAACCTGTGCTGCCAGCGCGTCAGGGACAGGATTTACAGACCTGCTCATGTTATCGGCGGGGAGGGGGCTGGAGCCTGTGGTTTTGTAGGTGAAATGGGCATGAGCCGGAGCCGTTTCCAGGTTGTTTCCCAGCAGCTCCCCCTGCCCCGGTGCCTTAAGTCCCACAGTCCCCACTCCTCAGGCAGGGGAGCTGTAAGAGCAGAGCTGCTGCAGGTCCAAGGTTCCCCCATGCAGTGTTGGCTGGAGCTGCAGAGATTGCCCGTCTCTCTCGTGCTTTGGTACCGCGGTGGTGCTGCTGAGCGGTGTTTTGGCTCTGTGTTTGCACAGTGGCTCCTCTCCCTGGGTGTCGTGGTTTAGCCCCAGCAGGCAGCTCAGCCCCACTCAGCCACTCACTCGCTCGCTCCCCCGCGGCAGGATGGGGGGAGCATCAGAAGGGTAAAAGTGAGAAAATTCCTGGGTTGAGACAAAGATAGTTTAAGAGGTAAAGCACAACAGTAATAGTAATAGTAGTCATAATAACAATAAAAATGATATAATGAAAAGGAAAAACAAAATCTGTGCGCACAAGCAAAGCAAGACAAGGATTCATTCCCTCCTTCCCAAGGGCAGGCGGGTGCTCAGCCATCCCCAGGAAAGCAGGGCTCCATCATGTGTCATGGTGACTTGGGAAAACAAACGCCATCACTCCCAACGTCCCCACCTTCCTTCTCCTTCCCTCAGCTTTATTATACTGAGCATGACACCATATAGCGTGGAACTGGCCCCTTGGTCAGCTGGGTGGGCTGTGCCCCCTCCCCTCCCGGCTTCTTGTGCCCCAGCAGAGCCTGGGAAGCTGGGAAAGTCCTTGACTAGTGTAAGCACTGCTTAGGGACACTCAGCCGCTACTTAACAACAGCTAAGACATCAGTGTGCCATCAGCACTATTCTCATACCAAATCCAAATGACACTACACCAGCTGCAGTGAAGAAAATGACCTCTAACCCAGCCAAACCCAGCCCACAGTGTCATTCACATCTGCAGCACAGCAAACCCATGCCCCTGTGCAAGCCACGCTACAGGACAAAAGGTGTGACGACACGGTGGTGGCACTGGGCTGTCATCCAACCCAGGCTGCTTGATCTTGGCATGGGGCTCCTGCCCTTCAGATGAGGATCCCATATCTCCCAGTGCACCACCCAGTCCCAGCACACAACTGTCCCACAGCCCTTGGCCCACAGCCTGTAGATACAGCTATAGGTACGGCTACAGATAGGAGTGTTGATACATAAGCTTTCTTGTTTCCACAGGTAACGCCAGTCAATTAGAGCCTTGGGGTTTGGAGATGCCATCCTGGACGTGATGCCCTGGCCTGATCTCATGGTGCTGTTCCCAAGGACTTGCTCACCAGACCCCTGCCGATAGCACCAGGGATCCCACGCAGGTTCCTGGCTGCTGTGGCTTCCCATCACTGGGGCATCTCCACGGTTACCTTGGGAGCTGGGGATGTCCCTTCCCTGCTTCTAGACCCTGCCCCTCCTGTGTCCAGGCAGGTCCTCCCGCAAGCCACCGCACCTCCTCTCTTCTGACTGGCACAGCTTGGTCTGGTGGAAGGCTGGAGAGGTGGGGACACTTGTCCCCTCCCTCCGTAGAGCTGGAGATGGCAATTACTGTCAAGAATGGGCTTCCCATGTGAGGACAACCATGCGCCAAGCTGGGAGCCACAGCTGTGTGAGGGGTTGCACCACAAGTTCAAACGGCCAGAGCACCTGGCACCTCTGCTCAAGACCACGGGAGGAAGAGCAGTGTCCATTTGGGACAGGAGACGCTGAGCAGGAGACCTGAGACACAAGAAGGAGATGCAAAGGGAGACCCCTCAGGGCATGCATGAGGAGGTGTGTGAGGAGAGGAGAGAGGGGGAAGCAGAGGAGACCTGTAGGAGGGGGCACTGTTGGAAGAAGGTATTCCATGCTGGAGGTGGTACACCCTGAGGGGACTACAGCCCATGGAGCACCTGTGCTGGAGCAGGGACACTGCTGGGAGAATGAAACCCATTGAGGAACCCCCACTGGAGCAAAGGAGCAGTAGGAAGACACCTCTGAATATCACCATGGATGGAGACTCCACAGCATCTCTGGGCAACCTGTTCCAGTGTTTGGCCACCTAAAAGATGGCTTTCTTCTGCTTGAGTGGAATTTCCTGTGTTATTAATTTGCGCCTGTTGCCTCTTGTCCTGTCTGTGGGAACAACTGAGAAGGGTCTGGCTCCCTCTTCTTCATTCCCTCCCACCAGATATTGTAGGGCTTTGCATGTCCCCTTGTTGAACTTCATGAGGTTCCTCCCAGCTCAGCTGTCCAGCCTGTCAATGTCCGTCTGGACGGCAACACGACGCTCTGGTGCGTCAGCTGCTCCTCCCCACCTTGCGTCGTCTGCGAAGTTGCTGAGGGTGCAGCAGCCGCAATTCTCCAGTTTGTCTGTGAGGGTGTAATGGCTGACCGTCAACAGCCTCACTGAGCTGGAGGTAAACAGCGTCCACTGCTCTTCCACCGAGCCGGTCACCTCCCTGTAGGAGGCTATCGGGCTGGTGAAGCATGACTTTCCCTTTGGCGGTCCATGCTGACCGCGGCCCAGCAGCTGCTTGTTCGTCATGCGCTTGGAAATGGTTTCCAGGTCTTCATTCTTGTCCTCCTTAAAGGCAGGAGTTGCCTCCCTTGCTCTCTTCCCATCCTCAGGGAGCTCTCCCTGTCACCATGACCGTCCAAAGCTGATCTACATCCAGCTCCCTCAGCATTGCTGACTCCTCCTGTTGGGTCCCCGTGCTGCGCGCACCTGCCTGGAGGCATCTCGGGGAGGCACCCGCGCCTGCGCATTCCCCACCACATCCCCAGCCCTGCACCTCGTGTGCTTGGCGCTGCACCCCCTGTATTTAGCCTGGCACCACGCTTGCTCGGCGCTGCACCTTGTGGTTTTGGTGCTGTCCCCAAGAGCTGGGACTGTACCCACCGACCCCCCAGCTGGAGTGATCAGCCCTGAACCCTTTGGTGCCCAGTGCTGCACCCCACGGGCTCGGTGCTGCTCCCCCATGTGTGTGGCCCTGCACCCCCTTTTTCTCAGCGCTGCACCCCTTGTGCTCAGTGCTGCACCTGTCTGTGCTTGGCCCCAAACCCCACATGCTCAGAGCTGCATCCACAGTGCCCAGTGTTGCACCCCACATGCTCGGAGCTGCCCCCCAAGTGCCCGGTGCTGCCCCCGCGGGCCACCTCTGCCCATGCAGGGCTGCAGGCGCACCTGGGTCCCTTCACAGCTTTGGGGGTGCAGGAGGATGGGAGCCAGGGACCCAGGCCATGGGTCCTCCCAGCCTCATCTAGGGTCTCCTGCCTCAGTCTCCCCCACAGACAGGTCCATCCGGGGCAAACGGGGCCACCCGGGGTGCCAGGGATGTGGGAGGGGGACGGTAAGGGCATGGGGTCTTCCCCTCCTACTGCCTGGGTGGGCTGAGAGGGGCGAGGGGACCCCAGCCTCCGGGCATGTGCCCCCCCTTGCCTCCCTGACCTGGGCCGCGCCGCGACTCTGTGCACCCAGCGCCACACGTGGCTGGGGACACGGGGCTCATGGGGACGCGGGATGGACTCTGGCCCGGTGACATGGGGGCAGCACAGCTGGGACACCCCGGCCACTTCCCCCCACACTGGGTGCCATCCACAGGCCGACGTCACCGGAGGCTCCGTGATGCGATGGACCAGCCCCGGGTGGCACCGAGCTGCTGACCCATGCAGGGGCTCAACCCCCCCAGGCCGGATACCGCAGCTTCCCCTGCCAGGCTGACCCGCTGCCCTGGCGCAGGGACGCTGAGGCTCTGCCTGATGAGCTGCAGTTCCTGCCGGGCAACGGTCACCTCGAGGTGGGGACGGGCACCAGTGTCCGATCCCCCAAGGTCACACGTGTGCACCCAGCATGTGCGGGCTGCGGGGGGTGTGTGTGCTGGGGGGGACCCACAAACCTCCTGGGACCCCGCGGGATCCCGCAGGCTGTGTTTACCCAGTTGCGGGTGATGATGCCGCAGCCGGTCCTGGTGGGAACCGCTTTTAGTCCCTGCTCTGGGCCTTTGCTGCGGGAACGTGGGCTGTGCTGGTGCTGGGGTGAGGTGGGTGCCCCTGGCACTGGGACTCCCAGGGCCAGTGCTGCTGCTACGGGGTGCTGGCCCCCACCTGGTACCAGCACAAGGCCCGTGTTTGACACCGATCCGGGGCAGATTTCACCATGGTGCGAGCCCAGTGCTTTGTGGCTTGTGCCCGCCGAGCCGGTGCCGTGCCGGTGCCATGCCTGGTGTGGCTGGCCCAGTGCAACGGTCAGGCTGCCCGAGAGGGGGGGAGTTGCCGTCCCTGGGTGGGGTTCAAACAACGTGCAGCCGTGGCACTTGGGGATGTGGTTTGGGAGGCCTGGGGGTGTTGGGTTGGGCTTGGTGACACCAGAGGTCTTTTCCAGCTTTAGTGACTCTATGATTCTGTGAACCCGGCCCCAAGATGTGCCGGGGCCGTGCTGGGGCTGAGCTTAGAGTCGTGCCAGATCTGGGCCAGACCCACACGGGCCCAAAGCAGATGGTGCCCACACCTGTGCTGAGTCGTGCTGGGCTGTGCCAGGACTGAGCCCACGCCTGTGTTGGGCTGTGCCAAGCTGAGCCCAGCCGAGCTCAGTGGTGCTGAGCTGAGCTGGGCTGTGCTGGGCTGTGCTGAGCTGTACTGACCTGAGCCCAACCAAGCTGAGCTGAGCCCAGCCCAACTGAGCTGTGCGAAACTGAGCTTAGCTTAGCTGGGCCGAGACCAGCTGAGTTGAGTCGAGCCGAGCCGAGCCGGGCCGGGCCAAACCGCGCCGATCCCAGCAGAGCCGAGCCGAGCCAAGCCCGCGCCCGCACCCGCACACCCCCCCCCCCCCCACTTTCCCCCTCCCCACTTTCCCCCTCCCCTTCTCCGCAAGCGCGCACGTGGTGCCGGGGCGCGCTGCCCGCGCGGGGGCGCGGCAGCCGGTGGGGCGTGACCCGGACTGTGAGCTCGGCGCTGCCCAATGGCGGCGCGGCCCCGCCCCTCCCCGGCGGCCAGCGGGCCAATGGCCGCCGCGAGCGGTTAAAGAGCGTCAGGCGGCGCGGCGGTCACGTGGGGCGGAGGGGGCGGTTAAAGTGCGGCGGGCGGCGGGCGGCGGCGCCACTCGGAGGCGGTGTGGACGGGCCGGCCGGCAGGCAGACCGGCAGGCAGACCGGCAGGCAGACCGGCAGGCAGACCGGCAGGCAGACCGACCGACCGGCAGGCAGAGCGGGCCCGGGCGGAGCCGGCCCTCCCCGGTGAGCAGCAGCGCGGCGGCGCCGGTGAGTGGCGGCCTCGGGCGGCAGCGGCGGCGCTGGGCGGGGCGGGCACATGGCGGCGGGCGGGGGCGCGCGCGCGGGAGCGGCCGTTACCGGGCGCGGGAAGGGCCGTTATCCGGTACCCGCCGCTAAGCCCCGTCTCTCCAGCAGGATGAAGCCGAGCGGCGCAGGCCATGGCGCGGCTCCCGACCCCCAGCCCCTGCAGCCGGTGGGGCCGTAGGACGGCGGATCCCCCCCACGCCCTATAGCAACCTCCCCCCCATTTAATTTTATACCTAATTTGTTTATACTCCACCACCCTTTAAACCATGGACCCGGCCCCCACCGTGCCCCCCGTCCCCATGGTGGGCTTCCTCTGGATGCTGGTCCTGGGCTTCATCATCGCCTTCGTCCTGGCCTTCTCTGTCGGCGCCAACGATGTGGCCAACTCCTTTGGCACGGCGGTGGGCTCGGGGGTGGTGACCCTCCGGCAAGCCTGTGTCCTGGCCAGCATCTTTGAGACTGTCGGCTCTGTCCTCCTGGGGGCCAAAGTCAGCGAGACCATCCGGAAGGGGCTCATCGATGTGGAGGTGTACGGCACCTCGCAGCAGCAGCTGCTGATGGCGGGTTCGATCAGTGCCATGTTTGGTGAGGAACGGGGGGACAAAATGGGGGGGTGGCGTGCCCTGGTGACAGCTCTCTCACCAGGCTTCTCTTCCAGGATCTGCTGTGTGGCAGCTGGTGGCTTCATTCTTGAAGCTCCCCATTTCGGGTACCCACTGCATCGTTGGAGCAACCATCGGCTTTTCGCTGGTGGCCAAAGGGCAAGAAGGTGTCAAGTGGTCTGAGCTGTTAAAGATCGGTAAGTCCAGCTTGTGTAACCACCCCTGTGCAGCATCCGCATGCCCCGTGGGCTTCCCCTCCAGTGACGGGATGCTGATTGTGCCTCTTCTCTCCTAGTGTTGTCCTGGTTCATCTCACCCCTCCTTTCAGGCATCATGTCTGCTGTCCTGTTCTTCCTTGTCCGGAGATTCATCCTCCGTAAGGTAAGGCCTCTCCACCCCGTTTTCTGACACTGTGGGGCTCCTGGGTGCTCCCCTGTCTGACCTTTGGAGTGGTTGGTTGCACCAGAGTCTTTCCAGGCCCTTAGGTGAGCCCTTCAGGAGGAGCTGAAGGGATGGGAACACCAGCCTTGTAGAGCCACTCCATAAAGTGGTGCCTGGGAGGTGAGGAGGCTTCACTCAACCTCCTGCAAAACATCTGGGCCAGGAACCCAGATGTTCCTGCCTGTTTCCAAACAGTGAAGTAGCCCAGAACTGATAAGATCAGAGCTTCTCGCTGGGCTTTTCCGAAGTCCTGGTACAAGGCTGGATCTCCTTTTGTGTCAGGCTGCAGATGAAGTCAATGACCAACAGAAATGGCTTTTTTTTAAGCCAGGAGGGCCAGAATTGTCCCTGGTGCCGTGGAAACTGTGCTTTCCTCCCATCTGGGGCCCCAGGTGAAGCGAGGGGTGCTTGGGCTGGCTCCAGGGACATGGTCCCACTGTTGGGAATGTCTGAAAGCCCAGGAGGAGGGCTCGGGCACCCAAAGATGCCTGAAATGGAGGTGGCAGTGTTAGACCTCGTCTTTCTGAGATGATGATGACCCTGGAGTGCGGGATGCTGCAGCCCAGAGCAGGGGTATCCAGCCAGCTGTGCAGAGGAACTCCATCACTTTCCTCTGCATATTTGAGGTTAACTTAAATTATTTGAGGTCTTAGCTCTGTTTCTGGTTCAAGAGATGTTAAGATCTTATCGCTGCTGGTTTCTACCTGGCAGCCCTTAAAAACAATTCAGTGTCCCTGCTGTCAGAGAAACCTTGCGTAACTGGCCTTTCAAAGCTGGGCTGGCCCTGTCACGCTTCATTCTGGGGCTGAATAGTCTAGTTGCTCCGTCCTGCTCGGCATTTGGTAATGCTCAGTGTGTTTGTACCGATGCTAGGCCCCGATTGCTGGGTAGCAGCGGAGATTAAGTGCTCCTGCTGCTCGGGTGAGGGCCCCTCTATGCAAGTATGTGGTCAAATAAGCTGCTTTGTGAGTAATGGACTTTTTCATTTTGTCCAAGTCCGTTGGAAATAGGTAAAAGCTTTGTCTGACGAATGGTTTTGTCTGAAAGTGCCTGGGGAGTTGAAAGAAAACATACGTGCGGCTGGAGGCTGTGGAGGTCTGCAGGCTAGGGAGCCCTGGGAAGGGCTCAGGAGCCAGGCAGCCGCTGGCTGTCGACAGAGATGAGATGCCCCAGCCTTGGGAGTGGTGGGATGCTTGGCTGGCCCTGCCCTGGGTCCCTGGGGAGCCTCGTGGGACCCATAGTGTTTTGTCACCTTCTCTGTCCCAAACTGGGGGGGTTCTGACCGTGGCAGCCCTGTGGGTGGTTCTGTAAAAGCTGTCAGGAGCCGTGGCTTGCTCAGCAGCTGGCTGAAGTCGCAAACCCCCTTCTGGGAAGGGGCTGCTGCTTGGCCGCTCTACAGCCCGTGAGATATCGCTTTCTGCAGCCACTGATCCTTGTTTTGCAGGCAGATCCTGTTCCCAATGGCTTGCGAGCCTTGCCCATCTTCTACGCCTGTACTGTGGGGATCAACCTCTTCTCTATCATGTATACCGGTGCGCCTTGTAAGTACGCATCAGAATACTTGAACCTTAATTTTTAAATTCTTTGCAAAACCTCCATTAAATGCACGATTTACCCCTTTTTTGCTTTACAGGGCTGAAATCTCCTAGAAGGCGGCTGGCCTGTGCCGGTTACAGAAGGCTGCAGGCTAGCGTGCGCTGAGTTCTGGGCTAGATAGTTGCCCAACCAAAGAGACCTGCTCAAACTAAACCCCTCCAGACCTTTCTCCTTAGACTTCACAGGACTGGCAGATAACATGACTTCCCCTTCCCTTCTTTTACCTGTGCTAAAACTCAGGTACCTGGCTGCTGTTGAAGAGACTCCCTGAGCTGCCAGTAGCGAGGCTAGGAGCAGGGATGGAGGCTGTGCCTCCTGATTCACCTTGTCCCTAAGAATAAACTAATTATCCCTGGCAAGAAGAGCTGGCACCTGTACTGAGGAGTTTGTGCTTCCGTTTGAAAAGCCAAATTGAAATGCTTGTTTGGCTGTTGTGTAGAGCGACAGGTCGTGGGCAGGAGTAGGAGAGGGATTGGCAGGGGAGGGTGGCTTTGCCAGCAGAGCTGGAGGCTCTGTAACCTCCATCTGCCGGGGTGACTCGATGTGAGCTGTTTTTGGTCTGAGCATGGGTTTCCTGTTGCGGAGGAGTTGCTGGAGGTGGGGTGCGGGCAGTCAGTGCTTTCTCCACAGGGTTTCCTCTGTAAACAGTGGCTGGAAAAACTTCTGGAGGGATGTCAGCTTCCCCTTCCCTTGGCTTTCCAGCCTGGGGGGAGGAAGGTGGCGTTGCTGCGGTGCTGCTGGGGGCACTGGGGCCACAAAGCAGCAGTGGTGCTGCTCCAAGAGCACTTTATCACTTGGTACCCACAAGGTGGATTTGTGTTTATCCGGAGTCCTCAGCTGCAGGAGGGTTGGGTGAGCTTTGTGGCGCTCAAGTGCAGGGTTTGTAGTGTTCAGTGAGCCAGGTTTGGCGTAAGCAAGTAGCCAAGTGCGTGGGTAAGGTAGCTGTGATGTTTCTGGTGGTGCATTAGGAGCAGTAAATTATTGCCTGCAGTGGAAAATGCGGGAGTTGAGTGGTCACAAGCACCTGATACCCTGACTGGGGGCTGCAGCAGGCTGTATAATGCAAAACCTCTGCCGAAAGTCATGCTGCACGTGAAAATGCTTGTAACTGGGTCATGTAATGTCTTGCATGCCTTGAAACTTGAGCTTAAGGTCCTAGGGTCTTGTGAAGTGGGAGAATCCATCTTTCCCCAGCAGCTGGAGGAGCTAATAGAGATGTGGGGTGCTCTGGTGGGAGCAGCCCAGGCCCTGCGTGTCCTCACGGTGCTGTTGCTGCAGCAGCTGTGCTGGGTGGTGTTTTTTTTTTTTTCTTTGACATTGCAGCAAGTGAGGAGACAAGGGCTGTGAGGAGCCTCCTGTCCCTGCACAGGCTGGTCCCTGATCGGGTTTGGCTGTGGGAGGGAGGGGAAAGTGTCTGCACATGTGAAAGATTAGCTTTTGATGGGGGAGACTGTAAATGGGGGGGTTGGGGTGGGGTGGGCTTCGGTGTGGGTTAAACTCTCAGTTTCAGTGTGGTCAGCAGTGGCTTTCTGATGGTGTTTCTCCCTGGCAGGCGAATTAGCTCAGGGATGTTGCAGGTGGTGGAGTCCCCGTGCCAGGAAGAGCAAAGTCATACATCGAGGAGGCTTTTGCCCAGAGGTTTTCAAAGATCCGTTGTTTTATTTCCTAGTGCTGGGCTTTGACAAACTTCCTCTGTGGGGTATCCTCCTAATTTCGGCGGGGAGTGCTGTTGTCTGTGCTCTCGTCGTCTGGTTCATTGTATGTCCAAGAATGAAGAAGAAAATTGAACGTAAGTAATGCCTCTCGCTTTGCAGCCATTTGGGGAAGGGCACGCTCGGACTAACCAACTTCTTTTCCCAGCAGGAGATCTCATTAGCCGCAGGGCTGTTATTAGCAGGGATCCTCAGCTACAGTTATCGCTTAAGCTGCTCCGCAAACCCTGAGTCACTGGGGCACATCCCATGGAGCTGGGCCCTGCATGCTGCTAACCTGCAGCAGCAGCAGCAAGCTGCTCCATGGCACCCCAAAATACCCCTCAAAGGCGCTGTTGTGCTGCCGAGCGGTGTCTGGCAGCTGATACCTGCGCAGGGCAATCTCTCCTTGAACCGCACGGGACAGCCTGATTTCACTGTTCAGTAAAGAAGAGAAGGCAGGAGGCAACCTGCCTGTTAACTGGTGTAACCTTTAATCCTCCACATACCTGCTGATCAATCTTTGGCCTGGCAGATGCAGATCACAAGTATAAAGCTGTGTAAGCTGATGAAATCCTTTCCCTGTAGCAAAAAAAAAACTCTATTGAAAGGCATCCAAAAGAGCAGCCCTGAGCTCTGCCTCCCAAAAAGTACAGGCAGCTCTCCTGGAGTCGTGTGTGGTCTTGCATATAAATTTTGCATGCAGGCTTGGGGCACTTAAGGAACTGGAGATGAGGGGATAACCAGTGTCCTTGCCAGACTAGTGTAATTGGGGTGTGACTAACAGCTTTATGGCTGCCCTTGACGTTCTTCCAGCTGTTCGAGCTTCAGCTTAACTCCTGCCTGCAAGGCAGGCTCCCCTGCCTGCTGAGGTGGCTGGGAGGGGGTGGTGGTGCAGGGCAAGGTGAGCTCTGCCCGGGGCTGGATGCCGCAGCCTGGTCCCTACAGTGAGCAAACTGGCTGGGAAATTGTCATGTTTGTGACAAGGAGGTGGTTTTTTTGTTGTTGTCTGAAGGAGCTGACCTCATGTTTTCACCTAGAGGAAAACATGCTTTTCCTGGTAGAGGGGCAATAACAGCCTTGGCTTCCAGGGCTTGGTGCTGCTGGCTTGGCTCTTCCAGTGGGACAGGAAACCAGGCTGCCCTCGGGAGGTGGAGACTGGCTCCTGTTTGGGTTTGACACCCACCAGTGGGAGCTGGAGAGGAGCCCAGGCAGGCGAGTCCTGCTGGCAGAGGAGCTGAGCTCCTCTGGGCACCTTCCCATCAGCTTCAGGGGTGGCAACCACCCCAGAAAGCAGGTCCAGAGCATCCCATGGCCACTGGGGACAGGGATGGGACAAACATGGCTCAAAGAGGAACCTCTGCTGTAGGAAGAATGGGCATAAAAGCCCCATAATGGTGCTCACCACACCCCGTGTGGGAGGGGAGCATCTAAAAATAGGAGATGAGCTGGCCTGTGATGGTTTGGCTGTTGTGCCCGGGACAAGGTGTGACTGCCCTGCAGTTTCCAAAGTTCAGGATGGGGGGGGAAGCTGTAAATTTTTATTTACCTACCATAAATCTGAGTGGTGAGGGGTGCGGGCTTGCTCCTGGTGTTGGGTGTGGTGGTGGGAAGGGGTTTGATGGCAGCAGCCTCCCTCCACAGGCGAGATCAAATCCAGTCCTTCTGAAAGCCCCTTGATGGAGAAGAACATCAGCCCGAAGGAGGACCACGAGGAGCCCAAGGTGCCCCTGGGCGATGCCAAGAGCCCCGTTGCTGATGCAGGGTCAGCTGCACCCCACCGGGCAGCAGCGGAGGAGAGGATGGTCTCCTTCAACCTTGGGGACCTGGAGGAGGCCCCAGAGCAGGAGAGGCTCCCCAGCCTTGACCTGAAGGAAACCAGCATCAACAGTGGTGAGTAGTGGTGGGTGATATGGGGGTGCTGGGGTGGTCTCCCCCCACTCTGGCTACCCCTGGGTGCTAAACCCCTGCCATATCTCTCGGCAGGAGCTGTGCGGCTGCCCAACGGCAGCCTTGTCCAGTTCAACCAGGCTGTGGGCCACCAGATGAGCTCCAGTGGGCAATACCAGTACCACACAGTGCACAAGGACTCCGGGCTCTACAAGGAGCTCCTGCATAAATTGCACCTGGCCAAGATGGGGGACTGCATGGGGGACTCGGGGGACAAGCCCCTGCGACGCAACAACAGCTACACGTCCTACACCATGGCCATCTGCGGCATGCCCCTGGACTCCCTCCGCGCTAAGGAGGGCGAGGAGATGGAGAAGCTGACATGGCCTGTGGTGGACACCAAGAAGAGGGTCCGCATGGACAGCTACACCAGCTACTGCAATGCGGTGGCAGATGCCCACCCGGCTGCTGATGTAGATCTGAACACAGCCCAGGTGGAGATGGGAGTCAGTGACTGCAAGGGCAGCAGTAGCTCCTTAGAAGAATGGCATGACCAGGACAAACCCGAGGTGTCCCTCCTCTTCCAGTTCCTGCAGATCCTCACAGCCTGCTTTGGCTCCTTTGCTCATGGTGGCAATGATGTTAGGTCAGTTGGGTCAGCAGGAGCGGTGGGGTTTCTCGCTGGGGCTGATGCCCACCTTGCCGAGAGCCTGTGGCCCTCTGGACTAGCTCTCCTTTCTCTTCCAGCAATGCCATAGGGCCTCTGGTCGCTCTCTATCTGGTCTATCAGACGGGACATGTGGCTACCGGGGGGGCAACTCCCATCTGGCTGCTGCTCTATGGAGGTGCAGGGATTTGCATCGGCTTGTGGGTCTGGGGAAGGAGAGTCATCCAGACAATGGGGAAGGACCTGACACCCATCACACCATCAAGGTACTGTCCGCCCTGGGACAGGTGGAGGTTACAGCCAGTCCTAGAGCTGCATCCCATTCCTGGAGTCCCTCTCCATGCTCTTTGGGGGTTTCACTGCTTGGGTGGTGGGTCTGGGGGTGTTCATGGCCCTGTAACACCTCCCTGCATCCCTTGGGGGGTCATTCTGGGGCTGCTGGGGGTCTGGAGAGCCAAGTGAGGAGCAGGCCCTGCTGGGCAGGGTCTGCCTGGAGAGAGCAGTCCCAGGTCTGGCTTGGGCTAAGCCAGCCTGATGCGCACAGGGCAGCGTGGCGGGTCTGGTGCCCACATTCCCTAATGCTTCCTGTCTCTGCAGCGGCTTCAGCATCGAGCTGGCTTCTGCCCTGACGGTGGTGGTTGCCTCCAATGTTGGCCTCCCCATCAGCACAACCCACTGCAAGGTAGGTGGGGGGCAGGAGGGGATGGTGCTGGCTCTGTGCAAGCTCAGCTTCCCCCAAATCGCAGTGCTAACAAGGCTGAGCTGTGTGGGAGGGCCTGAAGGAGACTGCTGGCTGGCCTTCAGGTCCTGGCTCTACCCTTTGCATCTCAATGCAGGGTGGCAGCAGCTGCCCAGGGCTGGGGGGGCGGGAGTCCCTGGGTGAGGGGGGCACTCAGGGAGGTGATGGGAGAACAAAACCCCTTTGATGGATCCCTGGACGCTGCCAAGGGGCCGTGGGAACCCTGGTGCTGCAGCGCCCTGCCCCCGTTGCTGCTCCAGGATGGCAGCATCTTGCCCTCCTCTCTCTGCTTGGGGTCTGCTGGGTCCCCGAGGGCTGGAGCAAAATGCTTGGCCCCACAGCTGAGACCCCCCCATGAAGGGCTGTGGGGTGGTGGACACCCAGTGGGTGCCCCATCCCGCTGCCATCTTGAGCCATGCCCCGGCTCCTCACGCAGGTGGGCTCTGTAGTCTCGGTGGGCTGGCTGCGCTCTAGGAAGGCGGTGGACTGGCGCCTCTTCCGCAACATCTTCATGGCCTGGTTTGTCACCGTCCCCATCTCGGGTCTCATCAGCGCTGCCATCATGGCTGTCTTCAAGTACGCCATCCTGAAGGCATGAGGGCAGCAGGGCTTGTGCTGCACCTGCTTCCCTGCTGCCACCCTCCCCTCTGGGAGCCAGGGAGCCTCATCCCACTGGGGGATGGGGGCTACCATCCACTTTGGGGCTTCCTGAGCTCTGCATAGTATTGTCACTGAAGTATTTTTTTTTTTAATATAAATGTCAGTGCTAAGTTTCTTGGGGGGTGCAGTGGTGGGCTGCGCCAGCCTCCAGGCTGCCTCCCCTGCTGCGCTGTAGCTTTAGGTTAGCAGTTATGGGAGGCCACTCTTCTTATTTTTAATGACTTAATTTAAGAGCCCCTGGCAGTGATTCCTCCTTGGGGCTGGTCCTTGCCCCTCCCAGGAGGGCTCAGGGGCTGGGGGGCACCCCCCCACTGTGGGCTGTTGTGCTGCGTTCAGCTTTGCCTCCATTGCTGTAGGCGTGTGGACACCAGATGCTGCCCAACCATCCTGCTTGGGGTCCCTGGGGCCTGTCCCCAGTGCCCCCCCCTTCCCTCCCCCCCACTGCTGCTACCTCGGACTCAATAAAGACTTCCTTTGTAGGTCAGTGATGCTGTTGATTGTGGGGCTCTGGGGGGGGGCTCTGTCACAGGCTGCCCCATGGCATCGGCCCTGCCCTTCCCTGGACCCACGCCCTGGGAGGGAGCTGAGCCTGGGGCAACTGATAAGAGCCCCGTGTGTCCCCTTGTGTCATGGGACTGGCTGTAAACACCCCCAGCCCTGTGGGGGGTGTGTGTGTTATCAGGGCCCTGCAGCTGGGGGGCTGCTCCTGGCCCTCTTACCGGCCCCCCAGCCCTGGGGTAGGAGCTGCTCTTTGCTGTCACCTCTGTGTTCCCGTCACCAGGGATGTGCCCTGGTCAAGGCCAGGCACAGGGACCCATGTCAGTGGGTTGGCACTGGGGTGTTGAAACAGCGGTGGGTGGGGGGGTCCCTTGGAGGGGCTGAGCCCTGCCTGGGGCTGGAGCGATGGGCACGTGTGGGCTTGGGAATGTGCCCCGTGGGGATGTGTCTCGGACAGGGGGTGGGGTGGGGGGGGATGGGAACATTCCTTACTGAGACCGCGCTGTGTCCCACGGGACGTGGGTGCCCCCTCCTGTTATCCCCCCATCGCTCGTGTGAGGTGCCGGGGGTGCTTCCCCCACCCCCCGCCCTCTCTCCGGGGGCGGCGGCGGGGCCGGTCCTTGACCCCAGTTAATGATTCGCTGCCGGTCGCTCCCCGGTGCCAGCGGCCCCGCTGGGCAAACACCGGCCCCGGGGCTCCGGGCCTGGCGCCCGCGGCCGCTGCTGGCGCCGTCGGGGTCGGGGCTGTGGGAGGGCGCTTCCCCCGGGGGGGGGGGCTGGAGGGCGGGCGGGGGGGGCAGCCCCTTGGGGGAGGCACGGGTAGGAGGCGCTGCCCCACTTGGGGGTGCACGGGGCGGGGGGCGACACTGCCCCATTTCGGGGTCACCGCCCCGGGGAGCCCAGGGTCCGGGCCTGGCCGCTGCTCCCGGGGGGGGCCGGCCCGGTGCCGGGGGCCGGGTCGGGGCGGTCCCGCGGGGCCCCGTTAAAGCGGCGGCGGCCGGAGGCGGTGGCCGGAGGCGGCGGCGATGGGCAGCGAGGGGGAGCGGGGCCCGGCGGCAGCCCCCGGCCCGGGGCAGGGCGACCCGCGGGCGCTGCGGAGGGACTGCCAGCACCGGTGGGGCGGGGGGAGGCGTGATAGGGGGCAGCGGGAAAGGGGATGGTGGGGGCGGGGGCCAGGTATGGGGGGGGCAGGCCCTGGGGGAAGGACCCCAGGGTACCGGGGAGGACTCTTAGGGGGGTGCAGGAGGGGGCAGAGACCCTGGGGGGTGCCCCCCATTTAGACATGCGGGGTGGGGGGGGGGGTCAGGCCAAAACCTCACCATCCCTTTCCCGGCGTGTACCCTGCCCCCCACCCCTGGCTCCATTTCCAGCTCAAAAGCCCATTTTTCTGCTCCAATAACTCTCTGAGGGGCCCCTGAGCCCGGGCCGGCCTGAAGCCCCCCCCAGCCCCTTGGACAGGGATTGGTGACATGGGGACAGGTCCCCATCCCCTTCTCCATGCCACCCCAGCCCTAGAACCCACCCCTGCCCTGCACCCATAAGCCCCTGTACCCCCCGGTCACCCCCAGGATCTTCGTCAACCGGAGCCTGGCGCTGGAGAAGATCAAGTGCTTTGGCTTCGACATGGACTACACCTTGGCCAGTGCGTTTTGGGGACGGGGGGCTGAGGCAGGGTGGGGGGCAGCGGGACACCTCCAGCCCCCACCCATCCCACCTCCGTGCCCCCCCAGTGTACAAGTCCCCTGACTATGAGGAGCTGGCCTTTGCCCTGCTACTGGAGCACCTCGTCTCCATCGGGTACCCCCATGAGATCCTCGCCTACAAGTATGACCCCACCTTCCCCACACGGTGAGTTTATTTTTGGGGGGGTTGCACACAGGGTGGTGGCGTTGGTGGGACCCCCACCCGCTGACGGGATGTGTGGTGCAGGGGGCTGGTGTTTGATGCCCTATACGGGAACCTGCTGAAGGTGGATTCCCATGGGAACCTGCTGGTCTGCGCCCACGGCTTCCGCTTCCTCAGGGGGTGAGTGTGGGACCCCCGCCTGGGGGATGGGGGGGTATGAGGGGGCCCCTTGGCGTGGGGTGCAGCTCCATGCTCCCTCCCCAGGGCCGAAATTCTCCGCTATTACCCCAACAAGTTCATCCAGCGGGATGACATGAAGCGCTTCCACATCCTCAACACCCTCTTCAACCTCACGGGTGAGTGAGGCACCCCCACCCCCACCCCTCACCCCCCCCTCCCCGCCCCCCTCAACCCCATCAGGGGGTGCTGCCCTCCCCCCATGCCCCCTCTCACACCCTGATCCCCGGCAGAGGCTCACCTCTACGCCTGTCTGGTGGACTTCTTCACCAACTGCTCCAGATACATCAAGTAAGAGGGAGATGGTGGGTGGGGGCTTTGACCTGGTGGATCAGGGTGGGGTGGGTCTCCCCTCAGCAGGGCCTGCCATCACTGCCCCACACCCTTTTCCTCACCTTTGCAGCTGTGACACTGGCTACAAGCACGGGAACCTCTTCATGTCCTTCCGCAGCATGTTCCAGGACGTGCGCGAGGCCATGGACCACATCCACCTCTCGGTGGGTGCAGGGGGCGGGGGGGGGTGTGGATTCTGAGGGTGCTGGGTGTCCCCCTGCTTCCCCGGGGAGGTTTTGGCCAGCCCGGTCCATCCCCTGTGCAGGGCTGCCTGAAGAAGAAGACACTGGAGAACCTGGAGAAATATGTGGTGAAGGATGTGAGTGTCTGTGGACCCCCATGGACCTCTCCCCACCCCAGTCCCCCCAGCCGGGTCCCCGTGACCCCCCTGGCCCCCCCCCACTCTGACATGCCCCTCACCAGCCCCGCGTGCCGCTGCTGCTGAGCCGCATGAAGGAGGTGGGGAAGGTCTTTCTGGCCACCAACAGCGACTACAACTACACTGACGTGAGTAGGGGGTGTCTGTGTGTCCGTCCCCCTGCCTCCCCTGGGTCCAGCCTGCCCTGGGGGGCCCTGGGGGTGGGGAGCAAAGCACAGGCAGGGGTCTACCGTCCCCGGGGACTCTGGTGGCGATGCCGGCTGTTGTTGCAGGCCATCATGTCCTACCTGTTTGACTTCAGCGATGGGAAGGAGGTGAGTCTGTCCCTGGTGGGGGCTGGGTAGGGGGTGCAGAGTGCCATCGGCAGCCCCTTACTGACCCTGCCCACCCCCTACCTGGAAGCCCAACACCCTGCAGAGCCCCTGGCGATCCTATTTTGACCTCATCGTGGTGGACACCCGCAAGCCACTCTTCTTCGCTGAGGGTACCGTCCTGCGCCAAGTCAACACGGTGGGGACCCCCCCCACCATGGTGGGGGCGCCCGTGGGCACGGTGGCGTGGGTTTGCTGTTGAGTGGATACCGAGTGGGCAGGGGTAACGGTACTCCCCTGCCCCTGCCACCCCGGGGGCCTCTTGTCCCGCAGGATACGGGGAAGCTGCGCATTGGGACATACACTGGCCCGCTCCAGCACTGCGCCGTCTACTCCGGCGGTGAGCGCCCGGCGGGGCTTCAGGGCAGCATGGCGCGGGGGGACGTGCCCACGCTGTGGCCCTGATGTCCGGCTGGTGCAGGCTCCTCGGATGTGGTATGTGACCTGCTGGGCGTGAAGGGCAAAGACATCCTCTACATGGGGGACCACATCTTTGGGGACATCCTCAAATCCAAGAAGCGGCAGGGCTGGCGCACCTTCCTGGTGGTGCCCGAGCTGGCCCGCGAGCTGCAGGTCTGGACGGAGAAGAGTGGTGAGCAGCGCCTGGCCAGGGACACCTGCAGCCCCCTACCCCCCCCCACCCTGATGGCAAAGCCGGCCCTGGGAGGACGCACCCCAAAGCCCTGCATCGGTTGTGCCGGGCAGGGGGACGCTGCCTGCGCTGAGCTGGCCCTGTTGCCCTTGCAGAGCTGTTTGAGGAGCTGCGGAGCCTTGACCTCTTTCTGGCAGAGCTGTACCAGTGAGTGGGTGTGGGGCAGGCAGAGGGTGTGGGTGCAGGCACTTGTGGGGGACCCCCCCCCCCCCCGGGCGAGCCCCCAGCCCGGCATCTCCCACTCCAGGCACTTGGACAGCGGCAGCAGCGAGCGCCCGGACATCAGCTCCATCAAGCGTCGGATCCAGGTGATGCCCGGGGCACCGTCCTGGCGGGCACACAGCTCAGCTCCCCGCACCGACCCCTGCCATGGGGGTCACCCGGGGAGGGGGGGCGTTGGGTGCCCTGACCACCGCCCTGCACCCGCAGAAAGTCACGCATGAGATGGACATGTGCTATGGGAAGATGGGCAGCCTCTTCCGCTGCGGCTCACGCCAGACGCTCTTTGCCAGCCAGCTGATGCGCTACGCTGACCTCTACGCAGCCTCCTTCATCAACTTCCTCTACTACCCCTTCAGCTACCTCTTCCGGGCACCCCCTGTCCTGGTATGCAGGCCCCAGCCCCCCCCCGCCTCAGCTTCCCTCCGTGCCTGAGGAGGGGTGCAGGGCTGATGGCTGCGCTCGGTGCTGGCCCCACTCTGCGAGCCTTCTCCCTGCCCCAGATGGCACACGAGTCGACGGTGGAGCACGGCCGCCTGGACACCGGGGAGGCAGGTGTGGCCCTGGCACCCCGGCTGGCCTGGCACAGCCACCCTGGCCAGCAGGTGGGTGGCAGGGCACAGGAGCACCCCATGGCTGCGGGCATGGGCGTCCTGGCATTGGCACCCCAACGCCAGTGGGGTCCTGTGCCCACTGAGCCCCCCCCTCCATCTCAGGTCACTGGGGCCCCCCAGGACTCCAGCGGGGAGGAAGAGGATGACGGAGAAGCCTGAGGCCACGCCAGCACCAATGGCTGCTGAGCTGGCAGGCACCAGCCCCTGGGAGGGCATTCGGTGGCCCCTGCCTGTGCCCCACTTCGCACCCCTGCCCAAGCAGCGGTGCCCCTCTCCCCAGTGCCACGCCAGGAGAAGGGCCCCCTTGACATTTTCCTCATGGCCCCCAGCCCGCTCGACTCTAACTCAGGGCCGCCTGACACCAGGGCGAGCCGGCAGCGCCGCTGCTCCAAGGGGGTGTCGCTGGAAAACCCCCTTTGCAGGGGTCAGTGGTCCCAGCTGCCTCTGCCCCTCCAGCGGCAGTGCCTGGCCCTGGGTGGATGTTGCTTGAGCATTGGAGGGCTCTGGGGGGGCAAATGCTCCCCAGGAATCTCTTTTAACTGCTATTACCCTCTCCTGTTTTCTACCCTTTTGTATTTATAAGACTCCTGGCTCTGCAGAAACATAAAATTGGCTATTTTAAAGGAAAATGGCTTTGTTCCTAAGCCCGGGAGGTGGGGACAAAGGGCAATCCCCAAATCGTCAGCCAGCAGCTGGGGACAAGCGCGAGCCCCTGGGCAGAGGGCAGCAGCCCAAGACCCTCCCCGCCGGCAGTGTCCTGCACCCCAGAGGAGGGGCTGGGCCGCCTGTGCTCCCCGGAGCAGACAGGGACAACCACATTCAGCTCTCAGACTTCTTCCAGCACCAAGGTTTTCAATAAAGACACTGAGCCAACACTGACGGTGGCTCTGTTGGGAGGAGGCAGGAAGGGGGGATGAGGAGGGGACCGCTGCTTGCTGGAGACGGGAGGGTGACAAGGGGGCTCCCCTCCACAGCAGCGTACCACTTTACCCCTCATTGCAGCCAGGAAGCCGTGGCAGCCCCCAGCAACCTGCCCTTTGCCGGCACCCACGTGCTGCCGCTCACTTGGGGTGCGGGGACAGCCCTTTAGGGGGCTGCTGCGGGGGTCCTGAGCACACCGAGAGGGCTCAGCTGTCCCCGCTGGCCAGTCCCCAGCCCCCAGCCGTGCACAGGGCACCGGGACCCCGGCCAGCTGAATCCCAAGGACCTCTGCACCACTCACGTGTGCTGCCTTCAGCGTCCTCAGGGCCTGGGCAGGAGCTGCTGCAGCCCCCCCAGGTACCCCAGCACCTCCTGCCCCTGCCACCTGCGACTTGAGACATCGGGTCTGTGTGCGCCGCTCAGCAGGGAAGATCCGGGTGCTGTCTGGGCAGGGCACAGCACAGCTCTGGAGCAAATCCCTTGGGACACCGCTTCCAGATCACCAGGAGGTGCCCAGAGCATTGCAGAGCCTGGCTGACATCATCCTACAGCAGGAGGATCGGGGTGTGCGTCACAGCGGAGCCAAGGGCAGTCCCAGGGGACACAGCCCATGTTGCCAACCCTGGACCTTGCACGCTACTCACTAGGCCACGCTGCATCTCTGCTGCAAGTTTTTATATATTTATAACAGTGCTTATATATTTGAAACAGGCTTATTATCTGCCACCCCTACATATTTACATCTAAGAGGCAAAGAGAAGTTGCCGGAGTGCATGCAAGGCAGCACGGGGAGCAAGCAGCCTGCACCCCACCTCAGCAGCTGTCCGGGGGGTACAAACTCAAACCCTCCAGCTCTGCCACCTCTGGCAAAGCCTTGTTTTTCCGGAAGAAGAACCGAGTCTCCTCCTCCGCATTCAGGATCTCACTGAGGGATGACACCACAGGGTCATGGTCCTTCAGCATCAATGGGTAGTGGCTCCCGGCCAGCTCTATCCGCAGCGAGCGCCGCACTGGCGTCAGGAATTTCAGCTCCTGGCCTTCCAGCAGCTCCTTTCCTCTGTGGGAAGGATGAGATTCTTTAGGTAAATCCTGCAGAGGAGTGCTGGTGCAGGCAGAGGGTGCTTGCTGCCAGGAGCGGGCAGCTCAGCCTTACCTGGTTGCAGACGTAACCTGTAACTTGATAGAGACGGGCAGGCTGGTCAGGGACCTCCCTGTCAGGCAGGGAGTTGCTGCCACAAGCTGCCCCTCGCTTGGGCAGGGCGTTGTAGGCTCCCAAGGAACGGGCTGCTCAGCCTTTTCCCCTGACAGGAGAGGAAACGGGCAGCGTGGTTGCAGAGAGGGGAAACAGCGGCAGCCGGGGAGGGATTACACCACCACAGCGTTCCAGACATGGGTGAGGGTACCTGGACACGTGTGCCCAGGCCTGGCAGAGGGATCTTGCCCCATTTTTGAGATCAGGATTCTGGACTTTAACAACATTCAGTCTCCATCAAAGCCAAGAGAGACATGGGGTGCTGGGACAGACTGCAAACCATGCTGCTTCCCTGCCTGCAGCGGCAGGGAACCCCAGCCTACCCACAGTCCAGCCTGCCCCCACATGCACATATTTGTTACCTTCTGATGGTTGCTCTGCAGCTTTCAAAATATCAAGGACAACTTCTCTGAGCTCCTGGAGTGGCTGCAGGAAAAGCAGAACATGGGTCAAGGCAGGCCTGACTTGGGAACAGAGACTTGAGTTACAGCTGAATAGGAGAAAAGGTTTTTGCTGCATCATGACACCCTGTGCTGGAGACAGCGGCAAAAGGCTGCAGGATTTCCCTTCTCTGAGTGAGTTGTCAGCGTACGGGCACAACTGGGCAGGCGCCCACCCTGCGTGGGCAAATCCCACCAGATGTGCAGTTACGCCACCCAAGGCAGCAGAGCCGCTGCCACACTGCCTCCAGCTACAGCTCCGACGTGGCGCGTGTCCTCCCCGTCCTCCCCCCAGCCCTGTTCATGCCCGCACAGCACTGCCTGCTTGGCTGATTAAAGCCGGAGGTGTTTCTATGGGACAAAAAGGGACTGGCATCTATAAAGGGCTTCTCCAGCAGTGACTAGCACTGCTAAACTCACCCCAAAATCTGACCCCCGAATCTGGAGGAAACCTGCTGGCACAGAGGCAGGGAATCCAGGGAGCTACCAAAGAGAAGCGGGCCTCACTCACCACAGCACCAGCGCAGACTGCCGCTTTGTACAACCCCGTCACATCAAAAGGGCCGCTCCGGGCAAGGAGTTTCGCTTTGCAGATCCAGAACTTGGCAAATTTCTCTGCCTGGGGCACGTGAGACAGCACTTCAGAGAGCTCCTCTGCCTGGACACCCTGCAAGAAGGGCAAGGTCCCAGAGAACGGCGTCATTGTAAGGGCCGGAGGTGTGCGCGGGGGAGCTGTCAGCGACTGCTCTCCCAGTGCTCTCTAGGAAATGGAGTCTCTGAAGAGTCTGGGTTTTGAAAATGAACAGATAACAGCTTTCCTGCCTTTATTTTCCCCTTGGTAAAATGAGTCTAATATTTCAGAGGGATGTCAAGGGACAGACTCTCCAGTGCTTGTGCTATCGGAGCCACTGAGCCCCGGAGCAGGGCTAGCGGTCAGCATTCCCAGAGGTGACACTTCACAGCAGCCGCGAGGCCCACCAGCAACGTACCGCAAGCCAGCTCGATCAGCCAGGGCTGCTGCCGCAGAAATTACCGCTGCAGGCTGCACTGCCAGCGCCCAGGACACCCGCAATGTCACACACAAGCCCCGTGGCCGGGTATTGCTCCGTTTTCCCCAGGAGCATATCTCACGTCCTTTGGCCTACCCGTAACTCCATCAGGACCTTTACTTTTCCTACACATGATGTTACCCCTCTGGCAAGTGCAGCCAAGCAAGCAAGAACGCTTGCTCCAGACCCCTCTGTGCTGTTGTGGGGACATGGCCCTCATCTCCTGGGATGCTCCAGAAGAAGAGGAGCCCGTTCAAGCAGCTCCTTTCCCATTCCTACCTCCTCAACGAGCTTCAAGCACTCAGTTAATAAGTTGTTGATACTCTCCAGGCAGAGCTGCTCTCGTTTCTCTGGCTTCTCTTTCTCCTTGACATTTCTCCAGGACAGCTTCACTGGATTTTTCTGAAGCAGCACCATAGGTGGCCGCTTGTACGTCCTGCCTTTGGATGCCAACCACTCCTCCAGCTGTTTCCTGCCAAAGGACCAAGGGATCACTGTTACCATCCCAGCAGACCACCAGCACTTGCCAGGCTACTGTTTTCCCTTGGAATCTCCCTCTAGCCAGCTTCAGCTGCTCAGGAAGAACCAGTACATCTAGCCCAAAAATGCAGCCAAGCTCTAGGCTCAGAAGGGAAAACCCTCTCAAGTGTAAGAATGCCTTGAAGATGAAACAGGAGAGCAGCCGCACACTCTCCTTCACTTGCTGAATTGGTGGGAGAGGGACCCAGGGTACCACCAAAGCTCATCCCCACCCTCCCCTTCACTGGGGCATCAACCTCCAAACAGACATTCAGCGATAAGGGGACTTTGGACCCTGTTTTCACCAAGTTGGCACTCGTTCACCCAGTTAAACGCTTTAAACTCTGCTGTCCCCTGGAGGCGAGGACAGACTCGGCCAAAGCTGCTACTTACTTCCGATCCGCTGCTGACGGGGTCTTGGGAACACGCCTAGCCTGTATTCCACTTGCCTTTGGCAGCTCTGGTTTAAGCCTCTCTCTCCTACTCTTAAAATCGCTCTCAATTGCTCGAGTTTTGGAGCTGTGTATGCTGCGAGGCTGCTTTTGGGGGACTGTCACTCGGGATGCTGCTGCACATCCAGGAGGCACCTTCACACCCTTCTTATCCACCTCCCCTTTAGCCGTGGGCCTTTGCCATTGCACCGTGCCACCTGGTTTCAGGGTGGATTTCAGGTTTGTGGTCCCCTGGGGCCTGCTGGAGGCCAGAGGCTTTGTGGGAGATCTTTTCATTTGTGGGGGTCTGCTGTGGTGCTTCAGACCTCCCATGGGCAGTACGCCGAGTGGCTTTCCTACAGGCTCCCTTGTCTTATTAGTTTTTTCCTGGTTTGCCCCTGGTTTTTTATGTAGCAAATTAGTAGAACCAGTAAGTAACCGAGGGGGCTGCCATGGCTGGGTTTTGACACTTGGTTTTTGAGACGCAATCTTTGAGACTGGCAGGGTTTTCCTGAATTTATCATGAATCGGCTCTTCTTTAGCCTGGTGGCTTTTAGTTCTGTCCTTTGGACCCATGATGGTTCTTGACAACGTGGCCGAGCTTTGCAGGTGAGCCAAGACTCTCTTGTTCCTGAGACTGTTTCCATCAGACTGAAAAGGTCTGTTCAGCACAGGGTGCGTGGTGGCTTGTGCTTGGACGTTCTCTTTGTTGCAGACCAACCTGTCCTGCAGGTCCTCATCCAGGGAGCGAGGTGCCCCAGGAGGGGGGTGGTCACTTCCAGACCGAGGTGCTGCAGTGGTGACAGTCTCCTGTCCAGGTTCCTTGTTCGATTCTGCATTTAGGTGACCAGAGTTTGAAGTTGGCAGCATCCCTCTGGCCTGCATAGAGTGGCTCATCCTTGGCACAAGCCCCACGGGAAGCTTTGCCCTCTTCTTCGGCTCCTCTGAATGCACCACAGCTGCTCTCTGGGACGTCTTTGAAGCCTTCTGCTGAGCAGCGTGGCCAGTGTGCTGTGTGGATTTGGCACCAAGCTTGCCATCCCTCTGAGCACCCTTCACCACGTTTCCAAGAACATCCTTCTTGTTCCTGTCAACCTGGAGAGACAAAGCGAACCCCAGCCCCGCGGAGAGCTCAGCTCAGTCAAACCCTGACAACTCGCTCCTGCTCCAGCGCCACTAGCACAGGGGACGTGCATAGTGACAAAGCAGTTGTCAAGAGAGCAATAACACAAGACACACCAACGCATGGGCAGAAGAGGAGTCTCCCACACTAAGTTCCTCTGAAAAATAATTTGTTGACTTATTGCCAGCTATTTAGCAGGGGTCAGGAACTCACTGCCCTGATCTGGGTACCCTGTTCTGCCCAGACTCGCTTCAAGCGTGAAATACAAAGCTAGATTCAAAAGATTTCTACTTACATGCTGTAGTTTAGAAACTGGTTCTGAGTGTGGATTCAGGCGATTCATCTGGTCCTTTAAAAGGGGTCTGCAGGAAGCCAAAAAAAGTATCAGGTTATTTAACAGCTGTTGCAGAAAAGGTTAAATATCTGAACTGCTGCTGGGTGTCTCAGTCACAGGGGCTTACAAGTCTTTGGAAAAAAGCTGTCAAGGAAGTACAATGTAGTATCCTTTTTCTTTTGCGTGGCAAGGGAAAAAATTGATACCCAAGGTTGTTACAAGACCTACGGCTTCCACTGACAGCAAAAGTAACCAAAATGAATGAAACGAATCAAAATGTTGTCTGTGGGCAGGGGGGCCTGGCAGGCAAGAGACCACAATAGGTTTGGAGGCTCCTGGGGCTGCTGCCCCCGGCTGGCATCCCAGTTTGCCCCACGTGCTGCAGACAGCTGAGGTGCATCAGAGTCAGCCGCTGCTGTGCTGCCAGTCTCAGCGGCATCTCAGAGTGCTTTGGCCAGGGTTCACTCTGCCGCGGGGAGCCACGGCGCTGCGGTGGCTGATTCACGAGCCCCTCAGCTGCCCAGGCGCTGGCAGCGAAGCAGGGAGGTGGGGCAGCAGCACGAATCTTCTCTCCTTGTTTCTATTATATTAGTCTTTCGAGTGTTTGGGTTTGCCAAGCACATCAGTGATTTTGATTAAAAGCTTTGCAGAAAGGTGCCTCGCTACCCGCAGCCTGTGCTCACAGCAGCACGGCCGCATGCAGCCTGGCTCCAGAGGAACCGAGCAAGGCAGCGAAGGGGTCCCAGAGCCAGGTAACTCATTTAACAGGTGGTTGTATCTATTTCCTTTGAAATGCACTGAAAATGCCCCTTGCTAATATTAACCTGTCCCGGAAGGCCACTAAAAGCTGCCATTAAAAAGCAGTGGTGAGACTTGAATCACCCTTTCTTCAAGGCCCAGTTACAAAGCTGAGCTGCTGGTGAAAAGCCCTGTTCTGTCAGACCCGAGACCCGAGATGAGAAAGTTTTGTGGAGACTCAGAAAATAGCCAGAAGAAACAATATAAAGCAGCAGGAAACGTCACCACTCAAACCATCCCTTTGCTCCTGCTGCCAGTAACCCTGCAGAGTGCTGCTCGGGCAGAGCCGTCCCCAGTCGCTGCCCTGACATCGAGGCACTGGGAGGAGGTGATTCATTGTACACTGGGGAATCGCTACGGAGAGAAGGCAGACACTAGGAAGCTGGGAAGGCAGCTTTACCTCAGAGAATCACCGAGTGATTTGGGTCAGAAGGGACCTTTACAGATCATCTAGTCCAAGCCCAACATCCTCCTGACTTACTTTGCACTCAGGCATTTCAGCTTTTCTTTGGCCGCTAGGCACTCCTGGAACTGTCTCCTCTGCTGCTCTGCAAAGAGATAGTAGGAAAATGCAGCGCCTGCACTGCAACCTCGGTGTTGGCAGGATTTCTTTTGCATTCACAGCATTACTGTGCGGGTCCCCCACACTCCCTGCCCAAGCCCTGCAAGGCTGGTCCCAGAAGTCCCCAGAGCGTTTCCATGCAGGTGATATTGCCCAGAGACTCGCCGGCCCATAAAGCTCAGAGCTCTCCGGCGCTTGGGGCGTGATACCACCCAAAACCCCGGCTGTGCGGCGCTTAGTCAACGTGCAGAAGGCAAGGGGAGATGCCGCCGATGGCCCTGCTTCGGCCACGTATCCCATAAGCCGGACCCAGCTGCGGCCAAGCCCTCTGCTAACGCAGGCAGGCGGGAAAGCGAGGAGCATCTCAGCAGCGGGGCAGGCGATACCCCTGACACCCCCGGTTTGGCTGAGGGCTGGGGGAACGGGGGCACCCTATGGCGGGGCAGCCCGTCCCCAGGCCCTCGCCCCGTCTCTAGAGCTGTCCCAGCCCCACCTGACAGCCCACACGCCCGGGGCTCTGAGGGCCCCCCCGCCAGCCGCCTGCCCCCCAAGGCTTCCGCAGAGCCCCCAGAGAAGCGTGGCACCCCCGGGCGCCCCCCGCCTCCCCAGCGCTCCAAGGCACCCCCAGACCCTGCCCGCCCTCCCAAACCACGGAGCCGCGCCCGTTTCACGGGGACCCCCCGCTCACCCTTTGGGGTACGCAACACCCTCACCCCCAAACCGCCCTCCGGGTCACCCCCGAGACCCCCACCCCACGGGCGCTCGCGATCGCCTCTGTCACCGCAGGGTCCCCCCGGATCGCTCCCCGCTCCTGCCCGGCGGTGTGCCCCTCCCCTCACCGACCGACCCACCGCAGGGCGCCTGCCGCGTCCCTGCACACAGGGTTCTCCGACCGCCCGCAGCCCTCCGAGGGACCCCGGGACCCCTGTGCCCGCCGCCCCCGGCCCCTCACCCCGCGGGGCCGCCCCGGCCCGCTCCATGCCGGGCGCTCGCCTCAGCGCAGCCAACGGCCCACCCGCTGCCGCCAGCAGCCGCGCCGCACTCTTCAAAACGACCAATGGAGAGCGCGAAGCCGGCGGGGGGGAGGGGGCTGGGGGAGAGAAGAGATGTGATTGGCTAGAGGGGGCAGGGGGGCGGTGACAACGCGTACCCTCCGCCAGCCCCACTTACTGGGGGCGGGGCGGGGGGCGGGGCGGGGGGCGGGGCCAGCGCTGCCCCCTCAGTCAGACCCGGTTTCCCGCAGCGAGCGTGCGGCGCGGCGCGCTGTGGGGGAAGGGGCGCTCGGGGGGAAGGGCCACTGGGTATGTCTGGGTAGTGCCAGTCTAGGCTCCCTTCTTTTTGATCCAGCCCGGTTTCATGTTTCAATATTTAACCTGTGCTTAGGGGTGGGGCACCTTGGCCATCAGCGATTATCCATTTAATCAAGGACAAGTGTTCCTTTTGGAAGCAAATTAAGAAGAGTTGGCAAGAGAAAATAGCCTTAAATTGTCCTGGGGTGCCACGCGACCAGATATGGGTGAAAAGGGTTGGGGTACTTCATCTGTAAAGACCCCTGAGGACCCTGAATCGAGGAAGGCATGCGCAAGAGGATCTGAAGCAGAGCGGAGTGACTTAATGCTGTTATGCAACCTATGTAGATTAGAATGCATATGTATTAGATAGGCAGATGGACTTACTGTATAAATATAATGAGGTAGCCGGCTTCGGGGTGCTTGATTTGTGGAAAACCACCGAGCACCCAGGCTCATGCAACCCTGAAATAATTCAGCATAATCCCGAGTGTGTGATTACGAGCTCATGGCACAGCAGGCGACGGATTTGCTTTTTGGACAGCAGTTTTTGGCGAGCCAGGTGGGATGGCTGTGAAGCCCTGCCCGGATTGTCTTGCCAGCGGCTGGTGGGGAGAAGCTGCTCCTTGGACCCCAAGCGCGCACCGACCTGTCATTCGGAGGACACCGTGAGTGGCCGCCCCATCAGAGCGGGCAAGAGACTCAAAGGTGCAACGTGTGATAAAGAGGCATTGCGTGGGGTAACAATGGGTGAAGGTAGAAGTGTTTGTATGCCCTGTGCACGTGTGGACAGTGATGACCGGAGTGCGTGAAACTGTGGTTGGTAGAAACGTTCTTTTTGGATAACGTCATGGGAGCAGGACAATCTGCGGAGGTTTCCCCTTGCTCTCCATTAGGATGCATCCTGAAACATTGGGATAAGTTTGGTGGGGATCCCCTAACAAAAAGGAAAATAAAAGAATATTGCACTCAGTGGTGGCTGAAGTATAAATTGGAGGATGAGGAAAAATGGCCAGAAATGAGGTCTTAGAATTATAATACAATCTTACAACCTATGTTGTTTTGCAAAAGGCAGGATAAATGGGCTGAAATCCCACGTGTGGATTCATTCTCTACTTTAAGAAAGCATCATGAAACAAGGAAGGAATGTAAATTGTTGATATGTGATTCGACTGTATTAATGATGATGGATGACATGAACAAAAGCCTTCGCTATGTTGTTCTGCCTGTAGCATAGGAGCAAGATCAGTGTGCTCTTTGCAAGGAAAAGGGACACTGAAAAATTGCACGTCCGAAAGGACAGCCTGACAGGGCTCCCACCCCAGCTAAGACCCCTGCACCTGGGGAGTTGATCGGGACCGTGGGAGAGGATTCAGACTCATGGGGACTGGGGGTTGAGGAAATGAAATCCCCAGCTGAGCCCCTGGTTGCTGTTAAGCTGGGGAATGATGTAGTTAAATTTCTAGTTGACACAGGAGCAATGTGCTCTGTACCGAATAGTTGCAAAGGACCCATGAGGAAATATTCCATGGCTGTGGTTGGTGCAACAGGAAAGCGGGAGGTTAGACCCTTTTTCCAACCGACTGAATGTAAAATTGGCAACAAGGTGTTTGAACATGAATTTTTATACACACCAGAAGGCCCAATAGCTCTAATGGGAAGGGACTTGTTAAATAAATTAGGTGCTCAGACAGCCTATGATGAAAACAAAATAAGAGCCTGTATCCTGAAAAATAATGCCTGGAAAGCACAAATATATGTATTACAGGAATTAGAATCATAGAATCATTAAGGTTGGAAAAGACCTTTAGGATCATCAAGTCCAACTGTCAACCCAAAATATATGTATTACAGGAATTACTTGAGACAGTGGAAGACAAGGGGAAGGAAGGACTGAGCAACTCCTTTTTGGAGATGGATGACACTGTAACCCATTTTGTGTGGGCAACCGAGAGTCCTGGAAGAGCCAAACCAGCTGAACCAGTAAAAATAGAATTAAAGCAGGGAGCTAAACCAGGAAGACGAAAACATTATCTCATAAAAATGGAGGCCCATATTGGACTGGAGCCTATGATTAATAACTTTCTAAAATATGTACTGTTACAAGGATGTGAATCAGAATATAACACCCAAATTTTGCCTGTTAAAAAGCCACATTCACAGGAATACCATTTAGTACAAGATCTAAGAGCTATTAATCAAATAGTGACTGATGTATACCCGGTGGTACCCAACCCTTATCCTTCGTTAACGATAGTTGATTCAAATGTCTGTTTGACTGTTTTGGACTTAAAGGACGCCTTCTTTTGCATTCCATTCAAAGAACAATGTCAGAAGCCATTTGCCTTCGACTGGGAAAGCCCAACAAGAGGAGGCAAGATGCAGTTGTGCCGGACGGTGCTCCCCCAAGGCTTCAAGGACAGCCCCACGATTTTTGGTACTTGTGAGAGAGCCGGGACAACAACAAGGTGAAGGAACTGACATTGCCTTGTTACAGTATGTGGATGATATACTGCCGGGGCGGACACAGCTGAGGAGTGCAAGGAAGCCACCATAAGCTTATTGAACTTTTTTGGATTGGCAGGACATAGAGCATCAAGGAAAAAGGCACGAGTTGTTCAGACAAATGTGATGTGTCTGAGGTTTGAGCTTTCCCAGGGAGGGAGAAAGCTAGGGACCAAAAGGGAAGCAGCGATATGCCACATTGCACCCCCTGATCAAAGAGAGAACTTAGAACATTTTTAGGAACGGCTGGGTGGTGTCATTTGCGGATTCCAAATTTCGGATTAATGGCCAAGCCTTTATACGAAGCTGTTAAAGGGCCAGGAGAGCTGCTAGAATGAAGTCCAGACTGCCGGAAGGGGTTTGATGCTATGAAAGTTGCTCTCATGAGTGCCCTGGCTTTAGGTCTTTCAAACCTAACAAAGCCCTTTCAGCTTCGTGTGCATCAGAGAGAACATCACGCACTGGGAGTACTTGTGCAGCTTTTGGGGAGCTGGAGAAGGCCGGTGGCTTACTTTTCAAAACAACTAGCTAAAGTACTCACCGGGTGGCCCGGATGCCTGAGGGCAGTGGCAGCCACTCTATTGCCGATCCAGGAGGCACGGAGCCTGACTTTGGGGCAGAAACTCACCATTTATGTGCCACAGGCTGTTAGAGCAGTGTTGGAACAGAGGGACACCACTGGCTGTCCCTGAGCAGAACGGTACAGTATCAGGCGACACTGCTCGAACAAGAAGATGTAATAATGAGAGTGTTTAGTGCCTTAAATCCGGCACCTCTATTGCCTTTACATGAAGAAGGTCGGCTCATGGCTGCTTATGGACTTATGGACTTACAGGAGGAGTGCTCCAGCGTGCAGACCTGAGAGATGTCCCCTGACAGGACCCTGCCTGGGAATTGCTCACTGATGGGAGCAGTTTTGTCACCAAAGCTGGACATGCTGCTGTCACTTTGGAGAAGGAAATAGAGGCAGCATCACTGCCAGTGAACACTTCTGCACAAAAAGCTGAATTAATTGCATTGATTTGAGCCTTGGAAATATCGGAAGGAAAGCGAGCTAACATCTATAAGGACTCAAAATAGGCATTTTGGGGTAAAACGTGCACATTTACAAGGAGAGAGGCCTTAGTCCCTGAAAGAACTTTTGATATTAATGTTCCTGAATATACAGGGAAGGAAAATCAACTGGCTGAGTTTCTAAATTTTATCAAGACCCCTAAAGGATGGTGGAAAACTCCAGGTGGACAATGTGTAGTTACTCATCAAATAATGAGAGAATTTATGAAAAAAACCACATGGTGCCACTCATGTGGGCACTGAGGCATTAGTAGAAGGGACAAAACCACGTGCAATAGACATCAATATGCTAAAAATCGATGAAGGTATTAAAAAAGGATGTGAGACTTGTTTAAGGAATAATCCAAAAATTCAAAAGAGACCCTTACCAGGAGAGATAAAAAGAGGCTCTGTACCTGGGAGTTACTGGCAAATTGATTGTTCAGAATTACTGAAGTGCAAAGGATTTAAGTATTTATTGGTAACTGTCAACCCCTTTCAGGCTGGCCAGAGGCTTTCCCGTGTCACACCAACAAAGCCAGAGAGTAAAAGTGCTTTTAACAGAAATAATACCTAGCTTAGGAGTCCCTGAGGGATTTTCATCAGACATGGGACCCCATTTTGCAGCAGAAATTATCTGAGAAATTTCAAAATTTTTGCAGATTAAATGGGATTTAGACACTCCGTGGAGACCGCAGTCTAGTGGGAAAGTGGAAAGGATGAATCAACAAATTAGAAAATTATGTCAAGAAACCCAGATGAAATGGACCAAGGTTTTGCCCTTGGCATTACTTAGAATCAGAATAATGCTGTGAATGGAAGAAAAAGTTAGCCCATTGGAGCACCTCGTAGAGTTTCACACCAAAGGGACTCTTGAAATTAAAGGTAAATCGTATTCAGTGTTGCATTATTTGAATAAGATTGTATCCAGGGAAAATAGTTTTGTATGATATTGGATAATTATTTGTGAAACTAATAATGAAATGGTTGATTGTTGTAGGTGTTCTGATAAAGTGGATGGGAAAAAGTGGTTCACAGATTATGCTGCTGCAATAGAACAGAAATAAAAATCTATGGGAATTACTAGCCTGAGAGGTAACCAATAGACCCCAGGTTTTAATATGTAACCTAAGCTTAGGGATGGAATATATTGGTGTCGTGGTTTAGCCCTAGTCAGCAACCAAGCCCCACGCATCTGCTTGCTCACTCCCCCGCACCCCGGTGGGACAGGGGAGAGAATCAGAAGGGCAAAAGTTAGAAAACTCGTGGGTTGAGATAAGAACAGTTTAATAATTAAAATAAAGTGGTAATAGTAATTATAATAATAACAACAGTAAGAATATAAGGAAAAGGATAATAATGAGAGAGAGAGAGAGAGAGGTGAAACCTGGAGAGGTTTTGGACTGACGCCACCCATCCCCAAGCCACTATCGCTGCTTCCCCCGGCCAGCTCCCCCCAGTTAACATACTGGGCATGACGTTACATGATATGGAATATCCCTTTGGCCAGTTTGAATCTGCTCTCTTGGCTGTGTCCCCTCCCTTCCCAGCTTCTTGTGCCCCCGGCAGAGCATGGGAGGCTAGAAAAGTCCTTTACTAATACAAGCACTGCCCAGCAACAGCTAAAACATCGGTGTGTTATCAGCATTATTTTCATACTGAATCCAAAGCACAGCACTAGGCCAGCTGCAGTGAAGAAAATTAACTCTATCCCAGCTAAAACCATGACACCTCCTTAGGCTCACTTTGGCCTCTGTCACAAATACAGATTTGTGGATCTGGCTGACTATGCCAAAATTGTCGTGAATTCAACCTTGTGTATCAGCCGACTACACCAAATGGTCAGGAATATGACTGGTTACACAGCTTTGGTTAGCAATTTAAGATTTATTAATATTTTTGAGATAGATCACAGCATTAGGTTGTATAATTCTTACCAGCATCAGACAATTTAAAACAGCAGTTTGATGGAATTTTTTACAATCAACATAGCGATTTAGTTAAGATTTGAGAATGGCAAAGTTCACTCTGTTACTTATATGGAAGAAGTGCACAAAGAAAAATTCAGTTATGCTCAAGTTAGAATGATTCAGAGGGATTGCAGATGCAGGGGATAGGGAGGACCCTCCCGTTGAGTCACGAGATTCAGAATAGAACACCTTGCTTTCTAAACTTCTTTCAGAGAGGAGTCTAGGGATGGCTGGATCCGATCTTAGTCTCAGATTTGGCCAACAGTTTATGTGAATAGGGATAATATATGTATGTATATAGTCAAATTGCACACACGCACACAGACACCAAGGTTAACCTGTGAATAAAATTTCCCTTTTTGTGAGTTTTATAAATTACTCACTTTTTTGTGCTGGCATTCATCAGTGCATGGCTGGTGAACCTCACAAAATCAGGCCTTTGAGTCCTTGCAAAATTGTCAGCTGATGATCCTTCAATCCTTGTGAAATCTGCCCTGAGAGGCGTCCCAGCCCAGGGGGAGATACAGTCTCACACAGTGTGCTGCAGTCCTGGAGAGCTCAAAGGGTCTCTCTCTTGGATCGCTAGTTATAGGATCAGGATGATTGGCTTTGGTCAATAACTTACATTCTGACCACAGTTCTGGTACACAAGTCAGGGAGCAGATGGCCCAGCGGTGGACAGAGATTGCCTGAGGCCCAAGTCACCATGACGAAGATAACGGCACAGCAGGGCTCATCCTGGGATCCCAGAGTGGCCCGGGGGGGCTGCACGACCGCAGCCTCCAATACAGTTAGCTCTTGGGATCCCCCTGAACCTCTCAATCACACCCCCCACCGTTGGTGCCTCATCATCTTTCCAGGCCAGTACCACGAATGAGTGTACATGGGACAATGTCATGCTCCGTACAAGCTTCTGTCACATGGCTCGTGTGCACTGGGCTTCATCTGGACCTTTGGGTGTCTGTTCATTGTCCAGGTCACCGTATATCACCTCAAGCACTGCTAATTCCCTCAGGTACTGGATACCTTTCTCCATGGTCACACCAACCCCAGGCAACGCTCCAGGCCTGGGGCAGAGGGGCTGGGAAGTGCCCGGTGGAGAAGGCCCTGGGGGTGCTGGCTGACAGCCGGCTGGGCATGAGCCAGCAGTGCCCGGGTGGCCAAGGAGGCCACCAGCCCCCGGGCTTGTGTCAGCGCTGGTGTGGCCAGCAGGAGGCGGGCAGGGATGGGGCCCCTGTGCTCGGCCCTGGGGAGGCCCCACCTCAAATGCTGGGCTCAGGTTTGGGCCCCTCGGGACAAGAAGGCCCCTGAGGGGCTGGAGCGTGTCCAGAGAAGGGCAGCGGGGCTGGGGCAGGGTCTGGAGCACAAGTGTGCTGGGGGGCGGCTGAGGGGGCTGGAGGGGTTTAGCCTGGAGAAGAGGAGGCTGAGGGGAGACTGTATCTCTTTCTACAACTACCTGAAAGGAGGTTGTAGTGAGGTGGGGTTAGTCTCTTCTCCCAAGTAACAAACAACGGAATGAGACGAAACAGCCTCAAGCTGCATCAGGGGAGGTTTAGATTGGATATTAGGAAATTTTTTTTTCCTGACAGAGTGGCCAGCCACTGGCACAGGCTGCCCAGAGAGGTGGGGGGGGTCACCATCCCTGGGGGTATTTAGAAGACATGTAGACATGGCACTTCAGGGTATGGTTTAGGAGACATGGGGTTGTTGGGTTGATGGTTGGACTTGATCATCCTGGAGGTCTTTTCCAACCTTATTGATTCTATGATTCTGTGATTCTATGGTTGTCCGTTTTCCTGGGCGATATATAACATCTTCCTTGAAGGGGTACCTTTCTCTCACTCCGGACAGGAGTTGCCTCCAAAGGCTGAGGGCTTATGTCCCTTTTCCAATAACTTTGTCAATGTCACCTTCCTCAGAAAGGGATCCCAGTTGCTTGGCTTCCTTCCCCTCTAATTCCAGGGTACTGGCCCTGTTGTCCCAGCATCAGAGCAGCCAGGTGGCAATGTGCTCACCTAGATGATGGCCGACATTTTTTTGCATATCTCGCAGCTCCCTGAATGACAGGGATCGGGTGGTTTCCATCTTGTTTATGAGTTCTTCCTCTTCCTCCTCCTCTCCTCATGATTGTTACAAATCTGTAGGAGGAAAAACTCATCTACACAGTGTAGGTGAGCAGGCACTTCTTTATTCCAGCACTGGGATACGGGGGAAAAGCTCACACAGGTCCAACTTTGCATAAAAATTCACTAGTTTTAATCCCCTTTTTCTGTCAAGTAACTATTGCATAATTTTTTTAACATAACAATGCATACTATGTTTGCTATTAAATTTAACCTTTACATTGACTGGTTGCTTCGATTAGATCACTTCATCAATATTCATATCCCAAAATAATCATTGGTCACCTCTACTAATGTCCACTAATTGGAATGCTTGATATTCAAATCAAGGTGGGAAGGGTAAGGGGATTTCCAAGCAGTATCACTGGTGCCTAACAGGTTTCTAGAGCAAGTTTCCTTGGTTTTACAAGACTTAACAAATATAACAACTAATAAATATGGTTCCTAGAGTTACAGGATTCAAATGAAACTCCTCTATTCAGTTCTTCATTGTTTCACCTGGTTTCTATTATTTTCGTAATACAAAACAGTAAGTACCTTGTGAGGCTTCTATGCTTACAAATTTCAAAGCACACAATATTCTAACATTCTATTTCTACCATAATAAAATCTGGCGATTTTTGCAACATGGTGGCCCTGCTCTTCCGTCATCTCTTTCTAAACGACTTTTGCTTCCAAGATTTATTCTTGTGGATAGGGGCAACTGACACCGGCACGGGTTGGTTCTCTGGTTTAGCCACAGTGCCTGTTGTGGGGGTTTGAGTGGCCGCAGAGCCTGCTGCGGGGTGCCAAAGACAGCAGCCAAGTCTGCTGATCCAAACTGGCCAAAGGGATATTCCATATCATATGATGTCATGCCCAGTATATTAACTGGGGGCAGCTGGCCCAGGGAAGGAGCGATCATGGCTCTGGGACTGGCAGTGTCTGTCAGCAGGTGGTGAGCAGTTGCAGCACTTGTGTTTTTTTTTTTCTCTTCCCCCGGGTTTCATTTCTCCCTCTTGTTATTTTCCTTTTCATTATATTATCATTATTACTATTAACATAATCATTATTATCATTACCATTATTACTATTTCTATTTTATTTTCAGTATTAAACTGTTCTTATCTCAACCCATGAATTTTCTTGCTTTTGCTCTTCTGATTTTCTCCCCCATCCCACTGGGGTGGGGGGAGTGAGCAAGTGGCTGCGTGGGGCTCCGGTGCTGTCTGGGGCTAAAACATGATACATGCCATGCCATGCAATGCCATGCCACACCACACCACGCCACACCATGCCATGACATGCAACGCCACACCATGTTGCACCATGTCAGTCCATGCCATGCCACACCACCTGATGTCATGCCATGCTACGGTCCACCACGCTCAGTGGTGGGTGGTGGCAGTGGCTGGGGCAGAGGTGGCAGCCCTGGGTGGCTGCCAGGGGTTGTGGGTGACCCTCACCCATGGAATGCCCACCCCAGCCACCTCCCCGGCTGTGGGCTGGGCATGGGGACGGGGTGGCCAAGGGTCCTGCATGGGGCTGGCCAAGCCCTGGGTTGTGGGGTGGCCCCTGGGCTGTGGGGTGGCCCACCACCCCCTGGGCTTTGAGCCTAGGCCTGGAAAGCCCCCAAAAGCAGCTGAAAGAGCAGGATTTTCCCATCCATAAACCACCCCACATCATTTAACCCCTGTGAAAGCAATGAGCCGAGCAACACCATCCTGGGAAACCCTTTATTTCCACCTCCATCACTAACAAATACACCAACTCCTGATAACAAAACCACAAGATTTCCAATAAAATGTACAGAAGTTAAAAGCAAGAGGTGGACACAATAAATTAGTATAAAAACATGGGACAAACGCAATAAATATGTATAAATTGCAGTGTCTCAGGCCCATGGGGCCCAGAGCTCCTATTTCACCTGAAATAGATGGGGGGGATGGGGGTCCCAGCTAGGAGGGTTTGTACTTGGTACATACAGCCTGAAAACCGGTGACTGCCGGTTGGGTTGGGTTGGGAGCAGGGCTCCTCAGCGCCCACTCAGCTTGTAGGTAGCAATGTTGACCTGGTCAGGATGTTTGGTAATGCTAACAGGCTGCCGAGGCTGCAAGGAGTTGCAGATGAACCAGCCGGGGAAGGCGGCTGACTCGAAGCGGGTGGTGTCGTCAGCTGGGCTGTCCAGGCGGTAGAAGATAAAGCGGGTCAGCTCCGTGCTCTCAATGTCCCTCCTGATGTCAGCTTCCTACAACCAAGGGGGTGAAATGAGGTTCAGGGTAGGATGGAGCCCCCAGCCCCAAGGGGATGAATCCAGCGGGACCCCCTGCTCACCTCCAGCTGAAGCATGGGCTCAGCTCCACTCATCACGCATGACATGTAGAGTTGGTAGCCCTTGATGCCCAGTGCCACTGGCACCCTCCCAGTGCCCAAGCCACCCTGTGGTGACCGGGGACGATACAGAGCAATGTTGAGCTTCACTGCAGAGAGAGGAATGGGTTAATGGGTGGTCAGCCATGTCCTGGGGTACATCAAGCCCTGCATTGCAGCCAGGCGAGGGAGGGGATTGTCCCGCTCTGCTCCATGCTCATGTGGCCTCATCTCAAGTGCTGGGAGCAGTTTTGGGCACCACAGGACATGAAGGGTATAAAGCTACTGGAGAGTGTCCAGAGGGGGCCACAGAGCTGGGGAAGGGTTAGAGGGGAAACCGTACGAGGAGCGGCTGAAGTCCCTGGGTTTGTTCAGCTGGAGCAGAGGAGGCCGAGGGCAGCCCTCATGGCGCTCTGCAGCTCCCTCCCGAGGGCAGGAGGAGGGGCAGGGCTGGTCTCTGCTCTCTGGTGACCAACGCCAGGCCCCGAGGGAATGGCAGGGAGATGTGCCAGGGGAGGGTTAGGCTGGGCATTAGGAGAAGGTTCTTCCCCCAGAGGGTGGTGGAGCCCTGGAACAGGCTCCCCAGGGAGGCATCACGGCACCAGCCTGGCGATATTCAGCAAGTGCTTGGACAAGGCTCTCAGAGACACGGTGTGAATTTGGGGTGTCCTGTGCAGGGACGGGAGCTGGACTCGATGGTCCTTGTGGGTCCCTTCCAGCTCAGGACATTCTATGATTCTATGATTCCTGGGTGGTCCCAGGGATGGGGATGGGGACATTGGGTCGGGACTGTGTCCCCTCACCTTTCTGACTGGCAGAGGGTCCCTGCAAGTGCAGGGCCACCAGCTGGGTGGGCGACTCCAGTACGAAGCACCTGTGGGCAATGTCGAGGATGTCGAAGGACTGGGAGCGGGTGTAGCGGTAGATGGGCGCCCCGGAATAGCTCTCCTCAACCCGCTGGAAGGGGATGGGCTCTGCAGGGAGGGAGATGGTCAGGAAGATGCTGATGCACCTGGGTCCAAGAGAATCTGCCAGCTGGGGTGACACCCCTGATACCACCCTCCCATACCGAAAATTTCATCCAAGAAGCCACCAAGGTCACCGTCGGCAAAGTCCTCATGCATCGGCTGCTCCAGGAGCTTGGTCACAGTCACCACACGGATGGCGGACTGCCAAAAGGTTCTGGCAGGGTGTTCATTGGTCACTGTCATCTGGATGCCCACCCCAGGCGATGTCACGTCCAAGTCCAGGTGGGGTTTCTGGAGAGGAAAGGGGACGTGGGGTGAGGGCCCAGCTTCACCATCATGGGGGTCTCGCCGTTCCCACCACCCCAGTGGTACCTTCTGCAGGCAGAGGCAGTCAGGGCCATAAAATGTCTCCTCGTTCAGGCTGAAAGGCAAAGGGAGATGGTGAAGCCAGGGCTACTATGGCACCAGGGCAGCATCATGTCCCCAGTGTCCCTTCTGGCATGGCCATGCTTACCTGCTGCTCTCCAGTGTGTCCAAATCAGGGACGAACGCCATCTCTGCTGCTGAAGGCAAAAACGAGGTCGGAGACCTACTAGTATCTATCAAGTGCAACGACACTTGGCTGCGTGTCCTGCTTGTCCCACCTGCAGCGTCTCTTGGGTGCTCTCTGAGCCCGGCGCTAGCAGGTTTTCAAGAGCCACTGGAGGAAGTGCCGTCAGAGAGTGATTTCCAGCTTTCGCAATGTTCCCAGTTCCCTGCAAGACCGGGAGGACTGGGGGCCTGGCTGCACAGCTGAGTGACAGGCCGTGTGTGTGGCAGAGGAGGAGCAATGCACTGGGGTTGGTGTAGGGGGCAGAGGGCAGGGGCGATGCTCCGGGGCCGGTGTGTGGGGCACAGAGTAGGGGTGATGTTTGGGGTTAATGTGTGGGGCTGGTGCTCGTGTGCCAGACCTCTGGACAGCTGAGCTGACCCAGCTGGAACTTCCCCATCCCCTTCGAACCAGGGCTGTGACGATGACTACTTTCGTCAGGGCCAGGGACCGCAGCTGCCCCGGAAGCAGCTGGTGGTGCAAGCGCTGCCACTCTGCCATTTCGCCACAGCTACCTCCTGCGCAGCCCAGGCCTGCGGCGCCATGGCCACTCTGTCCCCACCACCCCAATATCAGAGGGCACAGGACCTGACTCCCCCCTCGATCCCTTTAGCCACCGTGGGGACATGGCGTCTGGGGACACAGTAGCTTTGAGGACACTCATTTTCATGACTCTGCAGCCAGTGTGGGGACGTGCGTGCCTGTGTTGCGTGGTCGCAAGTGTTGGGTTGTGCTCATTTCCTTTTTCACTTCTCCAAAGTGCTGGCCCAAAACCATACACTGCTTTTCTCAGCTATGACTCAGCCTTCAGGAAATTGCCCGAAACTTCCTGGGGCACCTCCCGCCTGCCCAGCCTTGCTGCGCCCCCTGCCAGCTCAGCCTGGGGCAGGGCCCACTGCCCGTCGCCCACACCATGATGCTCCCAAAAGCTGGAGGTTCCCCAGGCCACGAGGTCCCCCATGCCAGGGTGTCATCCAAACCATGGTGAGGGTCCCCAGGCCATACTAGGTGTCCCCAGGTCATGGTTCCCAGGCTGATATCCCAAAGAAAATAGATTTTTCTTCTAAGTAATAACAATGACCCATGTGAGCTAGCAAAATAGAATTTCGTGGCCAGAGAAGGCAGCTGAGAGACTGGGAAGCATTTGCTTTAAGACTATATCCTTGAGGAGAGCTGAGAGACTGATAAAAGGGAACATTCCGCCTCAGAAGACACAGAAAGTTGGGTGATAAAGCGTATAGTCACGGCAGACAACTAATTGGGATGTTGATAAGAACTAAAACTGAGTGTCCTTTAGATGAACTATCCTCATTATAATACTAAAAATCACACCCATAGGCCAGAAAACTCAAATAAGCCCCTCACTCTCTGAGCATGCGTGGTAAATTTAAAGGTCAAGTGAGAAAGAGACTACCCAGTTATTAGCAGAGGCATATGAGTACTGACTGTGACCAACACATTTAACCATACAAACGCCTCGTAGTGTCTTGGTGCAGGGTGCTAGCTTTGTGGGTTACCACCTAGCACCTTAGTTTGCGTTTTACACAGCGGGCGAATGGACCCGCTTTTCAGGATAACAGCTTTGGCGACCCAGACGGGACTGCGCGGACAGCCTTGCCTGGACCGTCTCACCGTGCCGATGAGAAGAAGCAACCGACTGGACTCCTGCGTGCACTGACCTGTTGATCAGGGGCTCCACCGGCTCCTCTCTCCTGCAGTCGGGCGGTGAGCGACACAGCGGTGCAATGCTATTCAGAGAGGTATTTTAAGGGGAAAAGGGGGGAAAAGTGAGATCTTAAGGAAGCAGCTGGAGGTGCTTTGGTATTTCCTCTGCATAAGACTCATCAAGAAAGGTATGCAGGAGCAGCAGCAGCGCGGTTTTGTTTCTACACGTTGTATCTGCATTTGGAATTCATGACGTAGGGAGAAAATCCCTCCCTCTGCATGGAATTCAGAAGCTGTTGTGTGTGAAACATTGGTTTGTGTTTCGGTACTGAACTGGTTTCTACTGTTTCCAGGAAGGCTCCTCTTTGTTTTCCCTTAGGACACATCCTAAAGAATTGGAGTAAATTTGGAGGGGAGCCCATGACTAAAGATAAATTAAAATGGTATTGGAATCAATGGTGGCCACAATATCAGTTGGAAAATGGTGAAATATGGCTTGAAAAAAGGTCTTTGAAATATAACACTATATTATAGCTAATGTTGTTTTGTCAGAAAAATGAGAAATAGGATGAAATACCACCTGTCGATTTGTTCTTTACATTAAGAGATGACTGGGATAATAGAAAGAAATGTGGTCTGGTGGATTTGAAACACCAGGATGGAATATATTCTTTAACTGAGAAAAGGGAAAAAAGGAAAAAGAGAGTTTCTGCTATACTGGCTGTAAGACAAAAAAGAAAAAAAAGAGGTTGGAGGATATGTAGGAAGGTACTTGGCTATTGGTAACCCCTCCGAAACAATTCGGATTGGCGTCCGTAAGTGAGGAGCATCATAAACCTGCTCAATTGACTTACAGCTGGGGTGTTGAAAAACACATATATCACACTAATTGTTGCTTGGCCCTGTGTGTCAGACAAGTAAAACATCTGTAAGATGATAACATAAGCCTTGGATAGGTTTAGAGGCAGCCTATTGAACATGCCTGAGATTCCTGCCCTGCCGTGGGAAAGATCATAGCACAGCGGTAAATTACGCCTGCGCGACTCCCTGAAATATGGGCGAACAGGGAAGTTTTGGTGATCCCCTCGGAAGGACGGAGCTCCGCAGTGCCTGCGCCCCCGCTTGTGTACCTCTGCCCGGGGCTGCTTCGAGGATCCCCCAGGGTGGTGATGTAACAAGAACAAATTTACTCTTTGCGTTTCAACCATTGTGTTGCGACTGTCCTGCCTGTGGTGGCGCAGTCGGCGGGATCCAGAAACACCCCAGCACGGCTGGAAAAAGCCAGGGACTGGGGAGGCCACAGTGGTGACTCCCCGTATTCCGGGATGGCCCAGTACAGAGCACTGGACCCCGCGGCCACTTTCCTGGCTACATTGGCTCCACCAGCAGCATGGCCTGAAATAGATGACAGCGGAGGTTACTGCTCCCAGACAATCGAAACGGCTGTGCATGGGCTGCCATGGAAAACGGCATCGAATTCTTCGCGCAAGTTAGTGGGGAGATTGGGATGGTTCTTAGTTACTGTTGGCTGTGAAGCAGTTGCGTTACAGAGTAAAATGAGAGAACTGGAAAAGGAAGTCGGGACTTCACAAGATGCAAAGGCGGTCACACAGGAAGTAACTACTATTCAAGCAGAGTGGTGCCTGACAGGTTTGATTGGAATGTGCTAGATTGAATTTATAGCTGATATTGCTGTTTAGCTATTAGTGGGCAGGCTTCTCTGCCGGCTGTGGGGCTCGCTTGCCTCACTGTATGGTAGAGTTTAGTGCTCGTTAGTGGCTGCTTTTTGCTTTCACTGCTTGCTGTACCACTGATCATCTGACTGCTGTGCCTGGGAACAGTTTGGTAACAGTGATGGCTTGTGTGTGGGTTACGGGATCCAATCGGACAGGGCAGCAGTAATGAGGAGTATCAAAATGCAGTTTTTGAGAGGAGCGCCTGCCTCACTAAAGCCCTTGATTATACCAGAGGCAGCAGGTAACGCAGGCACCCTAGCAAATACCCTGAGGGAAATGGGGGCTGTAATTTCGGGACCATCTGTTCAGGTGGTGAATAAAGGAAAGCCGGCAAAACCGAAAGGAGTTATGGCACGAGGAGTCAAATGTAGAATGATCTTTGTACAAGCTGGTGTCCCACAGTCAGAAATATATGGGATGATAACTAGTTGTAAGCGACCTTTAAGTGAGACTAAGGTAAGCATTGTTGGTGTTACAGGGGAAAGAACGTTGAGGCCATTTTCACAGGCTATGGAGCTCACAGCTGGGGATACTAAATTAACACATGAACTCCTCCATATGCCAGAATTTCCTTTCCCATTACTTAGATGGGATTTACTCTGTAAATTAAATGCACAATTAACCTTCTCTGAAGATTCTGTCCTGTTACATATTCCCTCAGAGAACACATGGAGAGCCCAGATATGCCTGCTGACTGAGAAGGATCCTGCAGAAGGAGATATTGCAGATGAGGTATCAGATGCGGTAATACCCATGGTGTGGTCATCGGGAATGCCAGGATGGGCCAAGAATGTGACTCTGATAAAGACTGAACTAAAACCGGGAACTCAACCAGTAAGAAAGAAACAATACCCTATTAAACTGGAAGCCCAGAAGGGATTAGAATTCCTTTTTAGAACAGGGACAATTAAGGGATTGTCAGTCTGAATAGAAGAGAAAATTAATGGAAGCCCCTGCCTTGGGGGTCCCGAATCTGAGAAAACGCTTTCAGTTATAAGTACACGAAAGATGACAAGTGGCATTGGGAGTGCTGACACAAAAGCTGGGGAGCTGGAAGGGACCAGTGGGATACTTTTCCAAATGACTAGATGAGGTCAGTAAAGGCTGGCCTGCCTGCTTGAGGGCAGCAGCGGCCACTGTAGCCTTAATCGAGGAATCTCGGAAACTGACAATGGGCCAACCGATTACTGTGCTTGTACCTCATGCTGTATCGTCTCTCCTTGAAAACAAGGGACACCACTGGATTTCCCTGAATAGGTTAGTGAGATATCAAGCCGTATTACTAGAACAAGATGATGTCATGCTTCCTCTAAACTCTACCTTAAATCCTGCCACTTTACTCCCAGTTTCTGAGGCTGATGAATTACAGCATGACTGACTAACCACCATTGAGCAAGTGTATTCCAGCAGAGCAGATTTACAGGACAAGCCTCTGCCCGACATGGAAGTGAAACTTTTCACCGATGGTAGCAGCTACCTGCTGGAAGGAAACGCAGAGCTGGATACACGGTGGTAACAAATACCCAGACACCAGAAACCAGAGCACTGCCTGGTAATACATCTGCTCCAAGGGTGGAGTGCATAGCACTGACTCGAGCTTTCGAACTGAGTCATGAGAAAGGAGTTAATCTATATACTGATTCCAAGTATGCATTTGGAGTGGTACCTGCACAGGGGGCAATTTGGGAAGAAAGAGGATTGTTAAAGTCACAAGGGGCTCCAATAAAATATGGAACAGAAATTATGAGACTTCTGCAAGTAGTTCTCCAACCAAAGGAGGCTGCAATAATACATTGTAAAGCTCACCAAAAGGGAAATAATGAAATTGTGAAAGGTAATTGAAAAACAGATATGTTAGCTAAAGAGGTAGCCCTGAAGGAACCAAAATTTGAAGGAGCATTAATTCCAGGATCTCATTTAGAATTATCACCACCAAAATATGCTGAGAAAGAAAACCAGTTAGCAGAACAATTGGATTGCTCCAAAAATGATCAAGGTGGGTGGGTGATGCCACTGAAACAATTATTGGTTCCTCAGAAAATGATGGAAACATTTCTTACGAGGCTGCACCAAGAAGAACATACAGCAGCAGATGCGCTGATATTAACTGCTAAGAGAAGCTTTTTGGGCCCAAGATGCAAACTATTGTAGTGAAAAGATGTACTTTCTGTTGTGCTAATAACCCCAAAATTGGGAAGAAGATAATGGAGGACTTGTAAGACAAGGAATAACTGGCGTATAGACGAGGAATACTGGCAGATAGACTTTTCAGTTACCTAGATGCAATCAGCAAAAATATTTATTGGTATTAGTACATACTTTCTCTGGTTGGCCAGAGGCTTTCCTGTGTCACACAAAGAAAGCTAGAGAAGTGCTCAGGATTTTATTGAAAGAAATTATTCCTAGTTTTGGTATTCCAGAGGGAATCTCTGAGACTTTTCTTTGTACAAAAATGAAATGAAGAAAATACCTCTGCTCTGTGTGTAGTTTGGTGTTTTCCACACTGGGCAAACGAACCTACTTTTCAGGATAACAAGACCATATGAGGGGTCCCCAGGCCATGGTGGGGGTTGCCAGGCCAAACTAAAAGTCCACAGGACATGGCGGGGTCCCCAGACCGTAGTGGGGGTCCCCAGACCATACTAGGCATCCCCAGGCTGTGGCGGGTGTCCCAGGCCATAATAGGGGTCTCCAGGCCATAGTAGGGGTCCCCAAGCCATACTGGGTGTCCCCAGGCCGTGGTGTGGGGTCCCTAGACCACAGTAATGGTCTCCAGTCCATACTAGGGGTCCCCAGGCCATGGTGGGGTCCCCAGGCCATACTGGGGTTCCCCAGGCAATACTGGGGGTCCCAAGGCCAGGGTGTGTGTTCCAGAGTATACTAGGGGTCCCCAGGCTATGGTGGGGGCCTGTTGTGTTAATGGTAGGAGTTTGAGGAGTGGCTAGGGAGAGACCCTACCATTGAGTCACAGGGTTCAGACAGGACCCCCTTGCTTTCTAAACTTCTCAGAGAGGAGTCTAGGTGCAGCTAAGTCCAGTCTCAGTCTCAGACTTGGTCAATGGTTTATTTTCTAAGGGTTGTAGATGTAACCACTCATCAGAGTATTTGTTGTTAGTAACCAATTTGCCAGATGCCCCAGCCGGTGGCGTTCAGTGAGAATGATCACAGCTAGATTAATGAATAGAACAATTTATTAAAGCAACAGACACAGAGGTTCTTTGGATTACTGGTGGTAAGATTGATGGTTACAAGGCACACAAAAATACTAAGATGAGTAACGCTGCTAGGCTGCAAATGCATTAAACAAATATGAAGCATTGGAGATTTAAAGTGAAGCTATAGGGAGGTTTCTAAGTTTTCCCAGGGAAACATTTGGTATAACCAGATGTTTTGATCTTACCCAAAGGTGTCCCAGTGGGGGGGAAGGAGGCTCAGCCCGTCAACTGGTCCCAGAAGTCAGAGTGGTACGCGATGGTATTGTCCCCAACACCCTCTTTCTCTTCACACATTTTGTACTATTTTTTATCTTTCAGGTGGAGCTTGAGTGACTCTAGTCATGCATACCTTTATTACGATTGGTGTAAAATTTCCTCACTTTGCTTTTAAAAGCATAGACTAGAAGAAATTCCAAGCGCATGCCCAGTGAGGGGTTGTCACACCTGAGAGGCGGGTAACTTTTGGGATGGAGGTGTGTTTTGGTATTACAATGATATTAAAATGAGCAAAGTTCACTGAAAGGACAGCATTTCATCAGAAGTATGACGGACTGTTGGCTCAGGGTAGCAAATACGCAGCACACCAGCTCCAGGGTACCTCGAGTTCCCATTTATCACAGAGCCTGGCCGCGATGCCTCCACACCACTCCACCCTCCGGACACTCCTCTTAGAGTCAGGACGCCAAGTTCTCCTGGCATTGCTGACATCTGTGGTTACTGGGGAACTTCCATAGAATGGATTCCTCACATAGCAGCTGCACTTCACCTGGACAGCTTCTTCAGGGCTGTACCTTTTCTAAAATCATGTTTAATTTCTAAGTCACCTCCAGCGATTATTCCACAGAGCCCCAGCCCATACTAGGGGTCCTCAGGCCATACTGGGGGTCTGCAGGCCATACTAGGGGTCCCCAGGCTGTGGTGGGTGTCCCAGGAATGTGGTGGGTTTCTCAGGACATACTGGTGGTCCCCAGCCCATACTGGGGGTCCCAAGGCTGTGGTGGGGACCTCAGGCCATGCTAGGGGTCCCAGGCCATACTAGGTGTCTGCAGGACATACTGTGGGTCCCCACGCTGTGGTGGGTGTCCCCAGGCCATGGTGGGGGCCTTCAGGCCATACTGGGGGACCCTGGCCATACTGAGGTCCCCAGGCTGTACAGGGGGTACCCAGGCTGTGGTGGGGTCCCCAGTCCATACTGGGGGTTCCCAGCCCATACCAGGGGCCTCCTGGCCATCCTAGGGGTTCCCAGGCCATACTGGGGTCCCCAGGCCATGCTAGGGGTCCCCAGGCCATACTGGGGTTCCACAGGCAATCCTGGGGGCCCCAGGCTGTGGTGGGGGACCCTGGCCATTGTGGGGGTCTCCAGGCCATACTAGGGGTCCCCAGGCCATACTGAGCTTCCCCAGGCAATACTAGTGGTCCTGAGGCCGTGGTGGGTGTCCAAGGCTATACTAGGTTCCCAGGTGATGTTAGGGTCCCCAAGGCATTGTGAGGGTCCCCAGTAAATACTAGGGATCCCCAAGACATAGCATGGTCCCCAGGCCACACTGGGGGTCCCAAGGATGTTGTGGGTGTCCCTGGGCCGTGGTGGGGTCTCCAGCCATACTGGGGGGCCCTGTCCATGGTGGGGGTCCCCAGGCCATACTAGGGGTACCCCAGCTCTGGTGAGGTCCCGAGGCTGTGGCAGGTTCTCTAGGCCATACCGGCGGCCCCCAGGCCATACCGGGGGTCTCCAGGCCGTGGCGCCGAGGCCGGAGGCGGGGCCCCGCCCGGTAACCGCGGCAACCGCCCCTCCCTCGCCCGCTCCTCCCAAGCCCCGCCCCAAGTCCTGTACCCGCCCCTGGAGACCCGCTCCGCCCGGCGCGCGGAGGCGGTGGCGCAGGCGCGTTGGGCGGGGCTGTGAGGGGGCGTGGCGGCGGGCGGTGGGGCGTGGCGACGCGGTGACGCAGCGGGCGGGGCGGGGCGCAGCCGGCGGTTGCAGCCGCTGTCAGAGTCGGGGCCACGAGCGGGGCGGACGGACGTGCCGGTGGGTCTCGTGGCGGGGCTGAGGTGGGCAGCGGGGCCGGGGCGGGGCCGGGCGGGCAGGGGCGAGGGCCGGGGCGGGGCGGGGGGCGCGCGCGCGGGCGGGCGATGGGGGGGCCGCAGCCGCACCTCGGTGTCCTTGGCGCCGCCGCCCGGGCGCCTCGGGGCGGGGGGGGGCGGGATTGCTGCTAGAAGGGCAGCCCTGCGCGGCCAATGAGATGGCGGCTCGGAGCCTCACGCCGCTCCGATAGGCCGCGAGGGTCGCAAACCCCGGCTGGCGGCGGCGGGCGCTGATTGGCGGACGCCGAGCGGAGGCGGCCCCGGCGCCCGCGCGCGTCTGTGTGTGTCTGGGGGGCCGGGCCGCGCCCCCTTCCCGCGCCCCCTTCCCGCGCCCCCTTCCCGCCCAGCCTGCACGTGGGGCGCACCGGGAACCCCGGAATCCCCCGGCCCCCCGCCCGCCCCGGCGGGTGGGTCCCTCGCTCCGGCCCGGGGCGGCCTCGGAGGGCAAGAGCACGCGGGGGGGGTCACCGGTGTCCCCCCGCCCCGGAGGGGGTCAGCGCCTGCCTGCGGCTGCTCGGGGCCTTCGGTGGGCGCGGCCCGGCAGCGGCTGGTGCTGGAGTAGCTGGGCCGGGACCCCGCGGCCCTGGGCCGGCCCCGGCCCCGCCGCTGCCTTACCGCCGAATTTGTTCTGGTTTTAACCCACCCCCCCAAAAAAAAAAGCGCAGTTCCCGGCTAACCGCCTTCTGGGGCGGGTGTCACAGGTTCCGGCTGACAGAGGTCGAATTTAGTACCTTAATCTGCTTAACGGTACGCTCTCCCAGCCGTTAATCTGTTATGAATATTTGTGCTGTTTGACCTCGCAGTGAAATTTGGGTTGTGTTGCCACCAGGCCCCAGCTGACAAGCCCGGGCTGCCTCCCTCTCCTTAACGCCTCTTCTGCTGTAACTCAGTGTGTGAACTTTGTGTTCATGTGTGACCCCTGTATCGGTTATCTTGGGCTCAGTTTCCTACGTCCTTGTTCCCGGTCATCATGCGCTATTTCGATTTACCTCGGAACCATCCCTGCTCTGAGGTTGCCTGGCACCACAGCACGGGCTCCGGCGCCGCTGGGAAGCCAACCCGTTCTTCGAGAGGCCCTCAAAGATCGCCTGGTTCTGCTCATTTTGGGTCAAACCCTGGCATTAACCCTGCTTTTTTTCAGAGAGGTCACTGGGACGCTGCCGAGTGCAGCACAGAAACCGGACACCAAAGCCGGAGACGCCGCTGCTGCTTTCATCCTAAAGCTTTTCCCCTGCTGCGTGCGTGCTTGTGCACCCGATTCAGTCGGCCCTCTAAAATTTCTGCATGTGTTGTCCTGCTTAAATCTGAGGAGGGTAAGCTGGGAAAACACCTGGTGCTGCCCCGCTTGCTGTCCTGCGCCTGCCTGCCATTTCTTGCCTGTTACGGTCTTGGTTTGAGTGCGGGCAGAAATGAGCAAGCAGGGTGGAAAGGATGAGAGGTCTTCCCTTTTCCCCTTGGGTAAATCTGTAAAACGCTTCGGCTGAATTAGAGCGATCCCAGATCTTCCTCAGGCTCTTTGGACCAAAATCCTGTGTTTTGAGGCAGGAAGCGTAGCCGCTGCCGTGCCGAGCAGTCAGAACTGGATCCAGCAATGCAAATCTGGAAGCCTGGCAGATGAAATGCTGGTAATGAAGGTGTACTTTTTTTTTCTCCAGTCCACTGTGAAACTTAATTTCAACGTGGTGAATGTGCGATAGCTGCTTTGACATCGGGCTGCTGCTCGTTAAACTGGTCGGGGATATGGACACCGGCCAGTTGGGTCGCCTCTAGCCCTGGGTCCTGCCTCTTGCAAGAGGAGCTGGGTTGAAAGGGCGGCTCCAAGAAGACCTGCTTCCAAGTGGCAGTGCTTCCTCAAGATGCTTGTGCTCCAGCGCTTTCCCTTGGGCTGCGGCTGTCAGTCGGGTGTGTGTAAAGGGAGCGTTGTTAACCCCAGGCCTCCCTTGACACGCGGGGCTGCGCCCTGTCAAGAGCTGCAAGGTGGAGGTTGCTGGGGGACCTTTGAGAGGTCCTGTGCCGGCTCCGTATTGCTTTTCTGGGCTCTCTTCGCAGGGGAGAGCCCACCTCAGGGTCTTCCAACTGCATTGGCCTTCTTGGGCGTGAGCTTTCAAGAAGCAGCGCTGAAGTGGTCTGTGCTGGAGCCCACATCCCAAGTGCTTTGCGCCACCATACCTCTACCTTGCAAGGGGTCTTCCTGTAGGCGGTTTCTTTCCCAGCTTTATTGTGGTGCGTGTAACACAAACTGGTGAGAAGAAAACCTTGGCCAAGCAGAGTAGTCGTGGGGTGAGTAATGCAGCAAAAATTGAAGCCAAGACCCTTTACATGGGAGAGAGACTGATCGAAAGAACTTCCGTACTGGGTTGGCGTAACAAGAGTTGTCCTCCTGTGGCTTGCGCAGACCTGGAGGAGCATGCCCCACTAGACTGGATCAGCTTGACCTGAAGGAAAATGTGATCTTTGGTGTTAAAATCCAGCTGGTAACAACTCTTTTTCCAGCACCCTTCTGAGCACGGTGCTTGAAATTGCTTTTCTTTAAACTTGTACGGCTGAGTGCAGTTCTGCAAATGGGAGATTGAAGAGCCGAAGTGTCCAGCTCCTGCTGGAACCTGAGTTTTGTAGAGAGGATTTTCCTGTTTAAAACAAAGACAATTCTTGGAGGAAAAATCAGAAAATGAAAAGACATCAAAGAATAGTTTATGGACTTATTAATGGAAAATGAGTAGATGATGTTGGCTAGGAACTAAAGAGGAAAGCACTGGGGGAACCTGATACCTTATACTGTTAATCCGGGCTACGCTTCACTACCCAACGTTGTGTATTTTGTACGAAGGTGGTGATACAAAAAGGTGCGCGTGGCTTTGACGTGCAGCGGCTTGTTTGAGGCTGGTATTGGGCACCCCACCGAGTGGCTCTGCTTTTCACCGTCGTGCCAGGGGAGGTGGTGGTGCTGTGCTGGCAGGGGTTGGGGAGGCAGCCCCGGCTGCGCCCAGCATCTTGAGCAAAAATGCGTTTCCCAGCGACTGGGGACTCAGCCATGGGACGGGTGGGTGGATTAATCTGAATTAAAAACTGATCTGAAGCTCAGTTCTCCGTGCTTGGGGCGGAGTGGGGATGGTCTCTGCTCTGCGCTCTCCTGCAAAAATTTTTAACCCACTTTTCCCTTCTCTCCTGACAGGAACTTGTGTGAGGCGACAGAACAAACATGCTTAACTTAAGGACTTGTGTGGCAAAGCTGAGGCCGTTGACGGCCTCGCAGACTGTAAAGACAATTTCCCAACACAGGCCGGCAGCACCCAGGACGTTTCAACAGATCAGGTGCTACAGTGCACCAGTGGCTGCTGAGCCTTTTTTGAGCGGGACTAGTTCAAACTACGTGGAGGAAATGTATTATGCTTGGCTGGAAAATCCCAAAAGTGTACATAAGGTAAGGAGCAACCTCGCCAGGAATTCGCCTTCGCTTCTCTCTCTGTGTGTCTGGGCAGTGGGTTCAGGTAAGTGCACGTGCCTCAAGGATTGAATCCAGCTGGAGGGGCCAGGCAGTTATGGATGGTCCTTCTGCCTCGCTTTGCACGAAAGAAACACCAGTGGTTCCTTGAGCAAGAGCCAAGAGGAGTTTCTCTGTTCAAGAGGGAACGCCGTGGGCTTGTGGGACGCGGGCAGCACCCTGGATCGCAAGCGGATACAAGGAATGCCTTCTCCTGGGAATCCACCTTTAACAAGCTCCCAATGCTTTATTTTTTCCATCTCTGATGGCTCATCAGGAGGGTTCATTCTGGAGCAGAGGATGTGGGGGAGGCCGGGAGGGTATGCTCTACATCGTGGCTGGTTTCCTTTTTGCTTCAGGCATGGGTGGTGTTACGTGTTGGGTAGATGGGCTTTGCTAAGCTTGGCTCTGAGCTTGTGTGCATAAAGCCAGGCTGCTGATCTGCAGCCTGGGGAGGGGGACTGGCTCTGGTGGCCAGAGGAATTGCCACGAGCTTCTCCCAGACTTAAAATTGGGAAAGCAACCCAGCCGTGGGCAGTATGCGCAGAGGTCTGTCTTGATCTGAGTTACTGAAGCTCCACCAGCGAGGAGAAGGCCGGCTCTTTAAGCCCAGTAGATGAGGGCTCAGCTGGGAAGAGGATTTCTGAAACCCGACTGCATTCCCCATCCCTAGTGTTTCACAAGTAAAATGTTCCTTTAGTGACTAAGTGTCAGCAGGGGATTTTTAAGACAGTTTCATACATGTCCTGATGTAGAGCAGGGCTCTGTTCACATGTATATTTATTATTCGGTAGCATATGAGCAGTCTGCAAACCAGAACATGATGGTTAAATGAGCAGTCGAGGGTGAGTAAGGAATCTCATGCTCCAATGCTTGCATCAGTGTTGAGCTTGTTTTTGATGGCACGGATCCCACGCACCCAAAACGCATTGTAAGGGCGCTGTAAAGGTCTTAAGGTAGGATCAAAGCTGGATTTTCACAAACAATGTTGACTTTATGCTTCTTTCGAGGCAAACGGGGGGCTGAGCCAAGCAATTCAGACTCGGAAAGCACGAAATATGCTGATTTGGGCTGTGCCCTTTGTCAAATAGTGACTTGAAAGCTACCTGAGCACTTGCACGTGGTGCAACCCGGTCCTTCAGAGGCGGGATATGGAATTAAAAGCCGTGAATCTAAATGCTGTAGGCTCATTTTAAAACAAGTGAGGGTGACACCATGCTTGTCCCAGTGACAGGCACAGTTGTGTCTTTGGCAGAGTCTTCACGATTTGATACTGGCTCTTTGATCTACAGACCCTGCTCGGTCTTGAATGTTGCTCTGAGCAGATGTGAGAGTAAACATCGAGACTAACTGGGGCAGCTGGCTGGGAAGAGTATTTGGGTTCTGAGACCAGACCTCTGGGTATCTTCTGGTCTTGTCTCCTCTTTAATGTAGCCCCTGTAGCTTCATTAGCGTGTCTATAGGTAGGCAGTGCACGCGGTGCTGTACAGGAGTCCTCATGCATGCTTGGCTGAAGAGATTGGAGGGGAGTTCAGGTTGGAAGGAGCTTCTACCAAGGTGTGGTTGGCTTGGAGGTGACATCTAGCTTCATGGCTAGACCAGGTGACTCAGGGCCTCGTGTGGTCAAGTTTTGAGCACCTACAAGGCAGGAGCCTGCCCCCCGCCCCCGGCCCCCAGTCCAATGTTTATGGTGAAGAATTGCAAGTGTGTATTAGCCACCCCTGGAAATCAGTGTCCCTTGAAGTACTTTTAAGTGCTTAGAGAGCAGTGCAGGAGTTGCAATAAGATTTTGCCTCCAGCATGGCTGGGATTGGTTTGTGGCAGTAGGAAAATCGGTGTGAAATGAAACAGGGTCTTATTGTTGCCAGAAAGTGAACCTGACAGATGTCAGTATTGTAAAAAGAAGGTCTTAGGGAATGCTTTTGAACCAAAACCAAGCTGGCATCCTGCTTGGCAGAAAGGTGTTTGGACCAGGGGGGTTGGACTTATATGGTCTTTGAAAGTCCCTTCCATCCCAAACCATTCTGCAATCCTATGAAATCCAGCTCCAGGTTACAGAAGTCCTGGTGGGGCTGATACCTGAGGTTTGATGTTGACTTTGCTGTTGCCCCCTGACTCACTTGACCCTCGTCCTTGACTCATCTCTCCTGGGTGGGTCCGACATCATTCCAGTGACCACTTTACCAAGGTCCCTTCCCAGCTCCTAGCTTTGCCCCTTTCTCCTCTCCACACTTTCATGGCTCACCCTGTCCCCTCCGGGATGCTGAGCTGCTGCGGTGGGATCGGGGTCACAGCCGTCCCTGGTCTCAGCTCGCAAGTGGTCCCCGTCAGCCTCTCCAGCGCGGCAGTGGAGCGTGTCATCCCCTGATAAGTGCTGGCCTCCATCCCATTAGACACAGGGTCAGATCTGAGGATAGAGTTCCCATAAACAGCTGGGCTGTCGCACAGGCCTGGCTGTGGCTTATCTGTTCCCTGCATGGAACGGGCTGGCTGCACCTCGCCGTGCTGCCTTTAGCTGGTGAGGGCGAGACCTTCAGCCAGGCAAGAGCTGGGGTGTCTTTGCTGCTGTCACCAAAAACCCGTGAGAACTCCAGCTGGCACGGCTGTCCTGGCTGAGCACAATGAATTCACTTGCTTTGTGCAGACACTGGTGGCTTAAACTGCAGAAAATGCTTAAGTGTTTGTTTAGAATAGGGAAGGCTGTGAAAAACAAACAAACCAACCAACCCAAAACCCCAATAAGCTATTTCAGGCTTTTTTATCCTGTGTGTAGTCCTTCAGCTGAACTTGTTTCTGAGTCTGATGGGCAAAGAAGAGCAGAGCTGGGGAAAGAGGAGGCGAGGGTGCGGGGATTGGTGCCGGTGGGCTGCCACAGGGTCAGTGCTGCTTTCTTCTGGGACCTCTTCCCAAGGGAGCGGGGACGCCCTCCTCCTGCCCCACATGGTCCGGTGGCTCTTTGCCAGCTCGGGCATGGTGCTGGCTACTAGCAATGCTTGGCACAGCCCATGCCGTCTCCCCAGGACCCCGAGCAACTTGCTTGCTTCAGGGCAGGTGGCCAGAGAGCTTCGGCTGCAGGTGGATGATACCTGCAGTCACATACCTGCGACAAGTTTAGCCTTCTTAACCAGGAGCCCCTGCATTCAGGTTGAACTGGTGTGGAGGGATACAGCTCTCCTCTTTAACATGGGTTCTTATTGTGCCAGTGTTTTGATTTTTTTAATATTGAAAGTGGTTATATGGCAACGCGTGTAGCCTGTGCAGCGTAACGCCAGCCTCGCTGACATGACAGCAGGAACCCACAGCCTTGAGCGAGGCCAGAGCCCTGTGCCTGGCCCAGGGGGTGCCTTTGGCTGCGTCCTTTGCGCTCGTGCTCCCAAATAGGGGCCCAGGCTGAATTTCTAGGAGCCTCACTTGAGAGTTTGAAATGCTTGCATTTCATTCCCCATCTCCAGAAGTGTGTACCCTGGAGAACTGCACGGTTTTTTTTGTGTTGATAAGGGCCAAGGTGATGTGCAGAGCACAAACCGATCAATCTCTGCTTGGCCTCCTACTCTTAGCAAAGATTACCTGCCATGAATTTGGTTCGGGCTCTTCCAGCGTGAACTCTGAATATACCTCCTCCCAGCTGAAGCACAAGGTTCTGCCTGGCTTGCCGACCGCGTGGAGCAGGTCTGCTTGGTGCTTTCTGTCCCCTGGAGTCCATGGCAGGAGAAGGAGCAGGAATGCAGCCTGAGGTGGAGGTAGGGTCTGTGTCTCCCTTGTGCACCTCCCAGCCTGGAGCAGCCCCAGCCCAATTTGAGGTGCCCTGTGGCGGGTAGGAGATGTCGATCCTCTCCCCTTGCCATACGTGCCTGTCTCTGAGCTGGCTTTGTGGTAGAGGCTGTGACCCACAGCCTTCTCCAGGAACCAAGTCTGATGCACGAAGTGAAAGGCGCTGCTTTCACTTGGTGAGCTGCTTTCGAGGCTGTTCTCAAAATCCCTCTAAAGCCTGAACTATCTGGGCTTGCTGCAGCCAGCTGGCTGTCCTGTCCTGCTTTGCCAGCACACGAGCAGCGGCACAGAGGAGTGGTGGGAAAGCTGGTCTGGGCTAATGCCTTGTGCTGTGGCCGCGGTGGGACGTGTGGCCATGGGACGGTCACAGCAGGGACCTGGTGTTGAGAGCGTTGAGGGTACTGAGACCTGGTGGCTGCCTGTGCCCTTAGGAGCTTTGAGCCCTCTTGGTAAAAATGAGGTGAATCTGAGCTCTCTTATACCCAATATATATATATTATACCCTATATAGAGAGGGTATAAGAGCCAGAGGAGCACTTGCAGGGCTGCCACCGGCACGGAGAGGATCGGAGGGGAATAACCTGATAAGCTTTATTACTGCTGTTACCTTCGGCAAGTGCTGGATTAAGGCAAAGTCCTCCTTCCCGTTATAAAGCAGGATAATGCTGATGGGGGTGTTCAGCCTCTCCCATGGGATACGTGAGCTCCAGAGGCACCTCCATGGGTCATCAGAAACTCCCAGGGTGGCCCTTGAATTTGAAACCGTATCAGCAACTTGGAAGCTGATGTTTTTATAGTGCTTATCAGGGCCCAGCCTTCAGCGGGGGCAAAGCCTGCGGTCAGGTAGCCTGAAATACTCTGGAATTACATGGGGCAATAAAGCATTTAGTGAAAGTGCCCGAGCTGTCTGAGCCAGTGCCGTACCTTGTTTGGAGAGCTTAAAATGAACTCAGGAGCAAATTGCATCTCTGAGAGGTTAATATTATTGAATGTCAGAAGGGAGGAGGTCATAAAGGCAACACTTCTGCTTCCTGGCTCTGTCCTGGTCTCCCCAGCACCGCTGCCAGTCCCCTTCCCTGGGCTAGCAGATGCTCCCTTTCACTCACCTGTCCTTATTTTCCAGTACATTAAACAACCTTAAAGCACCAAGCAAAGCATCCAGCCAGATTCCTTCCCATCCCAAGGGCACAGAGCCCATCCCGGGGTACTCGTCCCGCTGGCTCGCAGGAGCCGATGGCTTCTGGGGCACCTGTGAGCTCTGTAAGCCTGCGGAAGGGAAGGGGCTTTGGCTGCTCTCACCAGTGGCATGGGAGTAAGGATCAGACAAAAAGCAGCTCTCCTTCCTTCCCTACTGAAATTTCCTCTAGCAGACAGCAGTCAGAATGGGGTTGGGTGTTTTCTGTCTTTGCTTTTCATTTTTTGGTTTGGGTATTTTGGGGGGGGGGGGGGGGGTAGGCGGAGGAGCTATTGTTTATGAGTTACAGTGTCAAATTGTTCCAGATTTTATTTATGTTCCTTCAGCATGACCTGTTTCTAAATTTAATCACCTTGCGCAGCCGTGTGATGGGGCGTCTGGGTAAATCCAGGCTGGAAATAGCTCCTGGGAAAGGGGAGAGCTGGTACCCCTCTGGCAAAGGTCAGGTTTTCAGTCCCCTCCACTCTACTACTAGGGTGCAAAAGCTGCTTTTTCTGCCCCAAACCACCACTGGAGCTGTTCTCACAGCTCTTTTTGACTTGGTTTGAACGCGGTGGGCTTGGCTGGGCAGCGCTTTGCCCATCTCCGCATCACCGAGGTCGGGTTTGGTGCTCTCCGCAGACAGGATGTTCAGGGGTGTGCAGGGTGCTGAACGCTGGGCTCTTGCTCCTGGTCGGTGGAGACACCCTTGGGCTGAAACCAGCGTGCCGATCTGATGGGATTTGTTTGCTGTGGTTGGCATCTCAGGTAGGTGCTGGCACACAGATGCTGCTCTGCCTTGCCCTCGTCATTTGCTATTGCTCTGTGGCACGTGGGAAGCAGGAGGGGTGGGAACGTGATGGGAGGACGTGGCTTGGACTTCGCTCTGCTGGTTTCTCCCCTTCCCCACGTCTTTTGCTCCCTCTCCATGTAGGCAGAATTAACCTGGGTTTGGCCTGGGATGCTCTGGGCTCTTCAGGCAGTGCTGGATAAGTACCACAAAGTTACATGATGTCTGTCCAGGGCTTTTTTGGGGGTTTTTGCTTTATTTTCTTAACACCTAGAAATGCCCATCTGCAGAGGAGAACAGGAGCAGAGGTGCTATATGCCTTGCCACAGGCACGGGAGAGCTGGCTCAGGAGGGAGTATCCATATAGTGCTGTCATTGGTGTCACTGAAAGGATGGGGAAAAAATTGAAGAGGGGACAGAAAAAGCCATTGCTGGTCGAGGGCTGCACAGCAGGGCTTATACTGGGACTTGGGTCTCAGGCCATTTAGACCATGGGAAAGAGGAAGAGCTGTATTTGATTACATGGCAAAAATATTTTTCAGAAAATATTGTGGGTATTTAGAGGGCAGTCTGCTGCCCTGGAGAGAGGGAAACAAGATCCTGAAGGCCAGGCTGGGGCTCATTGCTCAGAGTAGCGGTTTCAAGAGATGAGCTGGGCAAGGGGTGTCACCCATGCCCTGTCCTCAGCGCGGCCCCCGAGGATGGGGTGCCTTTGGGGACAGTCTCATGCCAAAAGAAACAATCCAGATGGATGGGAAGTAGGATAATGGTGTAACTGGAGTAGTGGGAGAGCTTTGGTGTTCTGTCCAAGGCAGGTGCCTTTGGCAGCAGCTGCATGGAGCTGGGGCGCAGGGGAGGATGCAGCTCTGTCCCCTGGGGATTTTACTCCCTGCTGTGGCAATAGGGCAGAGACCCCAGTAACCTCCAGTGACAAGGTGTTTTTGGTCACAGGTGATGACCCTGATGCCTCTTTTCTTTCTCTTTTCCTAGTCGTGGGACATCTTCTTTCGCAACGCCAATGCTGGAGCTGCTCCAGGCACCGCTTACCAAAGCCCCCCTCCACTGAGTACCAGCCTTTCCACCCTATCCCAAGCCCAGTTCCTGGTTCAAGCACAGCCCAATGTAGATAAACTGGTGGAGGACCATCTTGCAGTGCAATCTCTCATCAGGGCATATCAGGTAAGGAGATGGGCTTTGCACCGAGGAGGAGCGTGTCCTCCTCAGGGAGGCACGCAGAGGCCGAGGTGGGCTGGAGCCAGTGCGGTTGATGCGCGCGCTGTGCGTGGACAGCGTGCAGGACGCGTGCTGGGCTGTCTGGTTTTTAACAGGAGCTGCTGATCTGTTGGGGCAGACGCTCAGCTGATGTTTTGCTGGACAATAGGAAGATTAACGCTATTGTCACCCAAACAGAGCGATTACGGTGATGGGGAGGGGGAGGTCTCTGCACAGGGTGGTTTGCTGCTTTCTGGAATGACGTTCCTGTGCTGTGGGCTCCTGCCACACTCAGCAGCGGTGTGGGACACCCATCCTGCTTCCCTTGTGTTGCTGAGAGAACTTCTGAGGTCTTGAAATAAAAGTTCAGGAAACATTTCCTTGAGATTTGTGATCAGGAAGAATGCTGTGGTGCCACTGGGCTGCAACTCAGACTGATGCTGCCAAAGTCAGCATGTTGGAAGAAACAAGTTTTGAGCAGGAAGGAAACATCCTCTGGCTAGAGGATGGCCAGCCAATATTTTAACTTGAGAGAACATTTAAATGCATTTCTACATCTGTGTCACTCTTTCACCTTTGGTTGCGCTCTGGTTTGTCAAGTGTGGGGGCTTTAACTGGGGCTGTGGTGAGAAGTTAACAAACCCAGCTGCCGTGGAGGTGCAGCCATGGTCTTCTCACCTATTCCTGCAAAGAAGCACCCACTACAAGTCATGTTTCTGCTCAGGTATGGGCAAAATCCAATGTACAAGGCCACAGATTAAGGCAAGAACTGCAGCACTGGGCAAGTCCAAGGGTCTGCCCAGCCTTGGCCCTGCTCTGTGGCATGAAGAAAGTGCCCCGGCCCTGCCTGCCTCTGCAGCCGAGGTGCTGACACCAGTGCCGGGGCACTGCTCTGCCCTTCTGTAAGAAGGGGAAGGTGGGACGTGTTTGTAAGGACCTGTATCTTCCCTCGTGGCTGATTCCGTGGGAGGTGAGCACCCTGCCAGCTCTCTCCAGCTTGGGCGGATCCTGGCAAGCCGTTTCTAAAGGCCGTGCAGCTCTCGCTGGTGGAACAAGCGGGCAGATGCCAAGTTCAAACAAGTGGTGACAGATTTAGTTGGAGGCAGCAGCTCCAAGTCAGTGATTTGAACAGAAAAATTTGTAATCTCTTCTGCATTCCCGTCACTTCCTCAGTCTCCGAATGGCAGCGCTGTGAGGCGATTGCTCTTAGATGTATTTTTATAAGCTGTCTGCAGTGAGAAATCCATTTCCCTTCCTACCCTGGTATTACTGTGGGGCGGTAGCTACTACAGGTGTCCACGTGGGGAAGTTCAGCACAGTGTACGGAGGTACAAAAGAGTAGGAAGGCAGGAGGAAGCCCTGCCAGTGATCAGTAACCTACTTAAAACACCAGGCAGTTTCTTAATTGGATCGTCCCTGTGGATTGTGATTGGATTGTGAGCAGTGACCCTGCCCTGCTGCGGTATCAGCGATGGCTTCTTAATTGAGGCTGTGGCTGCATGTCCAAATCATTATTTCTTTTCGAATCGTAGAACAGTTTGGGTTGGAAGGGACCTTAAAGTGCATCTAGTTCCAACTCCTCTTGCCATGGGCAGGGACACCTTCCAACTGGGTTGCTCAAAGCGCCGTCCAGCCTGATCTGGAATGTTTCCAGGGATGGGGCATTTACCACCTCTCTGGTCAACCTGTTCCACTGCCTCACCACCCTCACTGTCAAGAATTTCTTCCTAATATCTAATCTAAATCTACCTCTTTCAGTTTAAAACTGTTATCCCTCGTCCTGTCAGTACACTCCCTTATAAAGCAGCGCTCTCCATCTCCTACAGCCCCCCTTTAAGCACAGGAAGGCCACAATAAGGTCTCCCCGCAGCCTCCCTTTCTCCAGCTGCACAACCCCAGCTCTCCCAGCCCGGCCTCGCAGCAGAGGGGCTCCAGCCCTCGGAGCATTTCTGTGCCCCCTCTGGCCCCGCTCCAACAGCCCCGTGTCTGTCCCGTGCTGAGGAGCCCCGAGCTGGAGGCGACGCTGCAGGGGGGTCTCACAGAGCGGAGCAGAGGGGCAGGACCCCCCCCTCGCCCTGCTGCCCACGCTGCTGGGGATGCCGCCCAGGGCACGGTTGGCTTCTGGGCTGCGAGCGCATGTTGCCGGCTCACGTCCAGCCTTTTGTCCCCCAGCACCCCCGAGTCCTTCTCCGCGGGGCTGCTCTCAATCCCCCCATCCCCCAGCCTGTGCTGATACCGGCGGCTGCCCCGACCCAGGGGCAGGACCTTGCACGTGGCCTTGAGCCTCACGAGGTTCTCCCAGGCCCACCTCAAGCTTGTCCAGGTCTCTCTGGATGACATCCCTCTAGAGTATCAACCATACCACTCAGCTTGGTGTCATTGGCAAATGCACTGAGGGGCCACTTGGTCCTACTGTCCATGTTGCCGACAAAGATGTTGAATGATACTGGTCCCAGTACGGACCCCTGAGAGCCCCCACCTGTCACTGGTCTCCACCTGGACACCGAGTCGTTGACCACAACTCTTTCAGCATGATGATCCAGCAAATTCCTTATCCCCCAGGTGATCCACCCTCCAAATCCGTGTCTCGCCATTTTAGTGATGGGATGCTGTGGGGGACCGTAGCAAATGCTTTGCACAAATCCAGGTAGATGCCACCAGTGTCTCTTCCCTTGCCCACCAGCACTGTAACCCCATTGCAGAAGGCCACCAAGTTTGTCAGGCAGGACTTGCCCTTAGTGGAGCCATGCTGGCTGTCACCAGCCATGTCTCTGTTTTCCGTGAGCCTTAGCGCAGTTTCCAGGAGGATTTGCTCTGTGATCTTCTCCAGCACAGAGGTGAGACTGACTGGCCAGTAGACCCGCCCAGTCTTCCTTTTTTTTTCCTTATTAAAAATGGGGGTTATGTTTCCCCTTTTCCGGTCACTGGGAACTTCACCAGTCTGCCACGGCTTTTCAGATATGATTGACAGTGACTTAGCAACCTGACCTGCTAGTTCCCTTAGGATCCTCGTGCATCTCATCAGGTCCCATGGCCTTGTGCCCTTTCAGGTTCCTTAGGTGGTCTTGAACCTGATTTTCTCCTGTGGTGGGTGGTACTTCATTTTCCCCGTCCCCCCCGCCTTTGGATTCTGTGAATTGGGCAATGTGGCTAGAGCACGTGCCGGTGAACACCGAGGCAAAACAGTTGTTGGGTACCTCAGCCTCCTCTATGTCGGCTGTAGCCAGGTCTCCTGTTTCAGTCATCCGGGGGTACAGTTTCTTTTGTCTCTCTTTGTTGTCGTACATACCTGAAGAAACCCTTCTTGTTATTTTTCACGTCCCTAGCCAGGTTCCGCTCCAGCTGTGCCTTGGCTTTCCTGATCCCCTCCCTGCACTCCTGGGCCATATCCCTGTCATCTCCCCAGGATGTGTGTCCCTGCCTCCACCGCCTATGCATTTCGGCTTTGTGTTTCAGTTTGGCTAAGAGGCCTTGACTTAGCCAAGCTGGACTCCTGCCTCCCCTGCCCAAATTCTTGCATGTCGGGACTGAGAGCTCTTGTGCCCTAAGAAAAATGTCTCTAAATATCTCCCCGTTCTTGTTCGCTCCTTTGCCTCTGAGGGCAGTTTCCCAAGCGATCCCACACACTAGCTCCCTAAACAGCCCAAAGTTTGTAGTTTGGAGGTTTAAGGTCCTGGCTCTACTTTTTACTCATCCTTTACCCCTCAGGATTGAGAATTCCACCAGGGCATGATTGCTGCAGCCTAGGCTGCCTCCGGGCTTGACCGCTGTGATAAGTTCTTCCACATTAGCGAGCAACAGGTCCAGCAGCGCCTCTCCTCTGGTCGGGCTCTCCATCATCTCTGCTAGGAGGTTGTCCTCAATGCACTCCAGTAGTTTCCTGGACTGCTCGCCGTTTGCTGTGCTGCTTTTCCAGCAGACGTCAGGTGGTTGAAGTGCCCTGTCAGGATCAGGACCTGTGAGCATGCTTCCTGCAGATACCTGCTGTGGTCTTGTTTTGGGTTGGGGGGAAAAAATCTGCCTGGCTTGCCTTGTGTGTGGAGAACAACAAGCAGCACAGCTCCTGTTGGGGAAAAGACCTTCTCGCTTCTGCACCGATTTGAGGATTTGCTGCGTACCTGCAAACTGTTGAGCTGACCTCGAAGCCACGGGGTGCCCCCAGCTCAAAGCTGTTTGCCGGACAAAGTGGCCTTCTGGTCCTGGTGGGAGCATCTTGGCTGTGGGAAACAGTGTGGTGAGCTTGCGTCCTGCCGACTGCTAAATAATGGGCTAGCCCCTGTGCTTTGTTGCAAGATGGACAAGCAAATAGTTCCCAGACAAAGCTGGCCCAGAAGAAGAGCTTTCCGTGTGGCCACCACTCCTCAAACGTGTCGTCATCTGGCCCTGCAGAGAGCATGGGGGGGATCGGTGCCTCAGCATCGATGTCTGATTTTTCAGGCTCTTTGGCTGGTGAAACAACAAAAATCCTTTCCTAAAACCCCCTTGGGATAGTCTGAATAGGATTGCTTTTCTGGTAAATAAGGTCAGATCAGTATGTCTGGTTTGTACAAGAGGTTTAGTAATCCCCTCGTATATGAGTGATATTTCTAACTGGTAACAGATTTGATGGCCGGGAGTATTGTTTTCACAGCACAAAGAAGGCACCGCACCCCGAACCATGGCAGTAGTGTTTCCTGCCCCACTCCCAGCATAGCTGAGCCTGAAGCTTTGAGAGCAGGAGCTGTCAAGAAATAAACTGTGGCTTGCCAATGGGAGGGTGCTGGCCGCTGAGTTTAGTTGAGTTTGCCCAGTGAGGTGTGGTGGGGTCTGTCCGTGGGATCTCCACCTGTGAAGGTGAAAAGGAAGACCCCTCATTACCTCTCATGATTCTCTTTGGTTCGCGATGCGGATTCAAACCCAGCGTGGTGACTCCTGGCCTGACTGCTGCCACCAGGAGCCATCAAGGTTCTCTGGGTGCCAAAGCTCTTTAGTGTTTCCACGCCTGCCCCTTCCCAGAAGAGCAACGTCGGTGTTCCAAGTCCTGCTGTAGGCTCCTCTCTCCAAAAGGGTGCTGTGAGCTGCTGACCTCTAACAGCGCAGACAGGCAGATGTTCCTCAGACATGTTCTTCTGCCTTTCAGGAGCTACCGCTGCTGGTGGTGACGCTTGTTTTCACTGCCTCATTGGCAGGAGAGCACCTAGATCTGCCAAAATCTGGAAAACCGCCTCTTCATTTGCTATGATGCTTAGGAGGAAACCATCGATGTGGAGTTATTTCACCCGTAGAGAGGAGGTGCTTGGGTTGGACACCAGGCAAGCAGTGGGAGACCTGAGCACCTCAATTCTGGAAGGTCTGCTGTGAAGATGGCCTTCCCCCTGCCTGCCCTGCTGAGGGCTGACTTCAGGGAGAGCAGGGTGGGCCTTGCAGCAGGTGGCACTCACACCTACATGCTGTAGTTGACAGTAAACCCAACTTCTCCAGGCTTTAGTTGCAGACAGAAATTGGGGTGGCTCTGCAGAAAATGTGGAGGGAAACTGTGCATGACTTTTTTTTTTTTTTGTTGGGTTTGTTTGTTTTTGTTGTTGTTAAGGAAGGTCTCTTCAATTAACTTGTTTTAATGCTAATCTGTGTTGTTGCTTCCAGGTCAGGGGTCATCACATTGCAAAGCTTGATCCTCTCGGCATTAGTTGTGTAAATTTTGATGATGCACCAGTAACTGTTTCGCCAAACGTCGGTGAGAATTACTCTGCAAATTAATTCTAATGTAATTTAACTTTTTTACCCCTCCCCTCTTTTGTTTTTCTCCTTTTCTGCTCTCCCTCTTGGTTCCTGTTCTCCTTGCCATTCCTGGCCCATTTCATAGATTCGAGGGCATCATGTAGCACAACTCGACCCACTGGGCATCTTGGATGCAGATCTGGACTCCTCCCTTCCAGCCGATATTATCACATCCACAGACAAACTGGGTGAGGGCTTGGAGTGTAGTTAGTGCTGCATTGCTTGAGCTCCTCCCTCTTTCACAGCTTTGTAGGTAGATTGCTTCACCAGTAAGGGGGGAAAGGTCTTAAGTTTCCTTAGTAATGATCACTCTAAATTTATAGTCGACCAGTTGACCGGCCACCGCGGAGCAGTTCTGCCCCCCTCTGGCTGTCACGGTGAATGGGTCTTGTGCCAAAACCCTATTGCTCAGCTCATGTTTCTCCTCCAACCAGCGCCAATTAATTATGTCATTGAACTCACTCATCCAGGGGTGGAAGCAATTGCATCTTCTGGAAATGCAAAGCAGAGAGGTTTTGTGTTGGTGAGAGCTGGCGGTCTCTTCCCTCAGCTCCTCTTGCTGCTCTTGGGGGCCCCAAGAGCTGGGGGGAATGGGCTGGCTTCATCTCTGCAGGGCTGAGAAGCACCCCTTGGTGTGCCGCTGCGATGACGCCCTGCCTTTCTTCGCTCGCAGCTTGCTGCAGCATCTGTAAATCCCTTAATTGCCCCCTTTTTTCCAAGACTGAGCTATGAGTCCCTGCTGGTGATCATGACAAGGAAGCTTTGGGATGCATTCCCATCCGAGTAGAGAGGTGGAAATCCCAATGCCTTTGAGCGAAAGATGCATGAGTGTTGCACAGAAGTGTGTGTGGTGCCTAGGACTTGAAATCCTAATGTAAAAGTGCTTAAACTCAGCACCTCTGAACGTGCTTTAGATTTGATCTCTGTAGTATGCTGCCATTCTTCTAGCTAGAACGAGGTTGCGGCACTGAGCTCTTTCACCTTGCTGGTGCTTTCCAAGGGTTGTTACCCTGGCACTACGAGCGCTCGAGAGGCATGCTTCTAACTTAGAGTAGAGCAGCAGTAATGATACTAACCTCGCACAACTGAAACAGCTGATCAGAGCGTACGGTGCATGTAAACGATCTTGATTCCTTGTTCAGCTACCAGTGCAGGGACGCCAGCCCTGGACCTGCTGGACCTTCGTACAGGATTACGTGTACTGGGAGCGGTAGGGAAGGATTAGGTTTTGGTTGTCCCGGCTCGCTGGATGATGGGAAAGCTGCTTCATCCCGAGGTCTGGACTTCTGACATGCTTGTCTGGAGGACCAAGCCCTGACTGTGCCTTGGGAGCCAGCCAGCTCTGGGGTGGAGCAAGCCCTGTGCCTGGGTGGTTTAGGTGGGCAGAGGTGGGGAGATGATGGCCATGAACCCAGGTGCAGGAAAGGACACAAGTACTCATAGCTAGCATTCCGAGGGGAGCAGGGAGACTATTTTAGGTGACTTTGAAGCTGCTCCCAGTGGCTGGGGAGAGGGAAGGGTGAGGAAAACCTTTTCTAGCTCAGGGTTTTTGGCCTCTGCTGTGGGCACTACTGTCAGCAGAGCAGCAGAGGAGAGACCTGAAGCCCTGTGCCAGATGGACATGTTTCCTTTTGAGAAGAGAGCAGGGTCTGCATGAAACCGAGAGCTGGCTGGCTTCAGGTGGTTGCAGTGACAGCTCTCCCTCACAAGAAAAGGGAGCCAGAGGTGGGGAGCAGAGTTACCATGCTGCTCAGTAATTCATAGACTCACAGAGTGGTTTGGGTTGGGAGGGACCTTCAAAGGCCAACTAGTCCAACCCCCCTGCCGTGGGCAGGGACATCTTCCACTAGATCGGGTTGCTCAGAGCCCCGTCCAGCCTGACCTTGAACACTTCCAGGGATGGGGCATCCACAGCTTCTCCGAGCAACCTGTGCCAGTTTCTCACCAACCTCCTTATGTGCAGTCTAAACCTACCCTCTTTCAGTTTAAAACCCTCACCCCTTGTCCTGTCACTACAGCCCCTGGTAAAATGTCTCTCTGTGTCTTTCCTACAAGTCCCCTTCGTATGCCGAAAGGCTGCAGTAAGGCCTGCCCAGAGCCTTCTCTTCTCCAGGCTGAAGACCCCAACCCTCTCAGCCTGTCCTCACGGCAGAGGTGTTCTATCCCTGGGATCATTTTTGCAGCCTTCTCTGGACCTGCCCGAACAGGTCCATGCCTTTCTTGTGCTGGGGACCCAGAGCTGGATGCAGTGCTCCAGGTGGGCTCTCAGGAGAATGGAGTAGAGGGGGAGAATCACCTCCCTCGACCTGCTGGTCATGCTTCTTTGAATGCAGCCCAGGAGATGCTTGGCTTTCTGGGCTGCAATTGCACGTCGATGGAGTATGTCGAATTTGTCACCTACGAGCATCCCCAAGTCCTCCTCCGCAGGGCTGGTCTGTCCATCCATCCATTTCTCAGTCTGTGCTGGGACTGGGGATTGCCTGACCCTTGCATTTGACCTTGTTGAACTTCATGAACTTCACATGGGCCCACTCCTCCCTCTGGATGGCATCCCTTCCCACTAGCATATCAGCTGTACCACTCAGTTTGGTGTCACCTGCAGCCTGGCTGAGGGTGCCCTTGACCCCACTGTGCCATCGACGAAGATATTAAACCGTATTTGTCCCAATATGGACCCTTCAGGGACACTGCTTCTTACTGGCTTCTACTTGGCCTGCTTCAGTGGGGAAAGTCAATTCAGAGGGTTTTTCTTCTACTTTGACCGTGTGGTTCCTCTGAAGCAAGGTGTGCTCCAGCAGCGTCCTCGCTTCAGATGCAGAAGAGCCCAGGAGCCCTAAGCAGCCCAAGAACAGGTCCTCCGTTGGAGCCCCAGCTGCAGAGCTGGGCTGACAGTGTCGTCACGGCTGTAACAGAATCTGGGTAAAGCAGTAGCATAAGCTCCATTTTTCCTGCTTTTCCAGGGTGAGCGGTCACGAGCCCAGCAGCATGACCTAGCCCAGCTTGCCGCAGTGGGAAGTGTTCAGGCATGGCTGGTCTGTAGTCATCAGCTGGAAGAGAATCTCAGCCTGTGACCTCCATGACTGAGCCAGGCGTTAAGTTTAATTTCTTTTTCTTTGGGGCTTTCAGACTAAAATACATGCCATTGTGGCTCCTGGTATTGATTTAATTACCAGGAATCCATGAATTCGTAGGAAGTAACAAGTGCTGAGAACAAGCTATGCTGGTATCAGCCGCTAGTGCATGCTGGGGTTACGTCCCATGGTAGGACCCCAGACTCAAATGCTGTGTCTAATCAAAGGAGGCTTTATTATCTTGCTGCAAGTATTATTTATACTGAATAGACTGTCCCCTGGTATCCTTATCCTGGAAAACCTCATCTAGTCAATCTTAAAATACAGCTTGAAAACAGCGCTCTGCAAGAGGGGAGGAGGGCAGCGCTGGTGCAGAGCATAGGCAGAGCTCTGGCTGAGCCTAAGATCGGGTGTCACTTGCTTGTGGCAGAGAAAGCCAATTTCTAAGCAGATCCTGCTGGCTTTTTGTGCTTTGAAAGAGTATTTCTTAACACTTGACAGAACAGTTAATAACAGGAGTGGTTTTGAAACTTGGAAACAATCTTGTTTCCTCTTTCTGAGCAGTGAAATCCTTAAAGGTCAGCTTTTGTGGTGCAAGCTCTGCTGCCAACAGCTTAAACCATGGCTGGGCAGCACTGTAATACAAAGGAGTTGCACGGTTAATCTCAGAAATTGATCTTTCTTCTCAGTTGCCTTTTGTTTAGCAACTGGTTTGTGTCTGGTTTGGAAGATGTCTTTGGATTAAGCAGTGTAAGCTCTGGAGAAAATGCAAGGAGGGGAAAACCCGCCTGGGGGTACTCGGTCTGATGAGTGGTGGGGCTGGAACCACCAAATTCCTCTTTCTCTTGTCTTTTCTTTTTAAAACCAAATAATCTCGTCCTGGTCTTCTTCTGGAGCTGATCTGGCATGGTAAGTGGTGTAAAACAAGGGCAAAATGACTGCAGGAACTTGATGTGACCTGTCCAAGGAAAGAATACCTTAGCACGCTGAAATGCAGGTGGTGTGTGGAAGGTGGTGTGTGGAAGGGGGTGTGTGTCTGAGGGTCCCTCTGTCTGTCTGTCTGTCTCTCTCTTTCTGTGTGGAAGGCAGCTGCTCCTGCCTCTTGCCCAGGGGAGTTGATGGAAATTGTCTTCCAGCTCGAGCAGGGCCAGGCAAGCCCCTGCGGGGAGATGGGCAGGGAGTGCTGCCACCTCCCCTTTCCCCAGTCTGAGGCCTTGCTAACGAAATGTCTCAAATTGACATATGATTTTTCCCTGCTGACCAAAAAGAGGAGTGTTTCCAAAGCCTTTCTTGTAACCCAGGTGAGATTGAGGCTCTCGGGTTACCTAACCTAGCCAGGGAGCGCGGCTCCGGTGACGCACGCTGCCCGTTGCTCCGGCAGCCCTGCCTGCATCCGGCACGGTGTCCTGGCACCCGCGCCTGCACCGAGCATGCTCGAGAAGTGATGGCGTTGTGCGTGCCTGCCTCGCCGTTGGTCTTCCTCATTAACAACGTGCTCGCTAGAACCCCAGTCCCCCTCCTGCCTGTGTGTAGGCAGCAGCAGTGCTTCCTTGGAGGTGACCTTGAAATCTTCCTGGTAGCAACGAGCAGAGCAAAACCCTCTGGGAGCAGACGTCGGTGGGAGGCAGCTCCCTGCTCTGCAGAGGATAATGCTCCTCTCGACGCAGCTTGATGGGAAGATGCCTTTTGGTTGTAGCAGGTGAAGTCGCTGTGCTGGGCAGGCTCCCTCTCATGTCCGAGATGTGCACACGAGAGGATGACTCAAACCATGCAGCTCAACTACTCCCCAGTATCTGATGCCCCCCCTCACCCCCCGTTCCCCTCCCTGCTCCTCCCTCCTCTCACCAGACTTTCTTTCTTCTGGGATTTCTTTTCCGCCTAGTACATAGTCATCCTCCATCCCAACCCTTTTGCCTCTGATAGTTTTTGACTGTATTTTAAATACTCTATTGTTTGACTTGTGCTTTCCATTACTAGTTTTCACAGTTCCAGGTTTTTTTTTTTTACTAACTTTGACTGCGCCTCTCTATCTTCTCCCTTTCTGCACCCCTTTCCCTGCCCACCCCAGATCTCGCAGTGTTCAAGGAGCGGCTGAGAGTGTTAACAGTAGGAGGTATGCAATTAATGAGCCTTTAACCCTCTGGAGTGCAGGACTCTCTTTGAATAGGTTATTCTGGGCATGAACCAAGCCAGTAAAGCGGTCCCCTCCCATTTTGCCACCACTTTTTGAGTTTTGTAATGTGTTTATTTTTGTCACACTAAAAGTCTCGATGTAGGCACTTGGTTAGTGATGCTACACCTCTAGAGATCTGCAATTTAGAGCCCTGCTGGCCTTTTCCGTACTGCATGTTTGCATGCCTAGCTTGCTCGAGTACAGGTTTTGTTGTGAATGCTAATTTTACGAGGCCTCAATCTCCCCGATTCGTTTGAGTCTCCTAAAAATCCAAGCTGTCTTCTGACTCTGCCCTGGTTTTGTCCCAGTGCAATCTGGCAGCTGCCCCCTAGCCTTTCCCCCATCTGATGGTGTTGCTGCCTATAAGTACTCAGCAACGTCAGAAAAGCTGGCAGGTTGCAGCAAAGCAGAAGCAGAGATGCTTAGAGCCCTGAAAAGTCCTTGTAAAATCTGATACCCCCAAAGCGTGCCTGGGTCTTCAAACTGGCATGGCAGGGCGAGACAAAGCCCTGTGCTGTGGGGCTGGGAGCCACAGCAAATTACTGAGGCTTCTCTGAAACCTCCAGCCAGCAGCTTATCTGGGATGTTCCGTACTAATACCGCCTCTCTCCAGGACTTCAGTTTGGGTAGGAACCCCAGAGAAGTCCTGCAGACACAGAGTCAAAACGCTCAGCTCCTGCCAGGGTTAAGCGCTGCCAGGCACGACTCCAGCGGATCTGTCTTAATCCCTTCCCCTGGGACTAGCAGCGTCCAGGAGGGCGATGTGGGCAGAGGAGGGGTTGGACGGCAGTGGCAACCAGGATAGGCTCCGGGCTTGCTGTGGGTCTTCCCCGCCTGTGGCAAGCGCTGTCCTTGAGGCTCTACAGGGATGAGCTGTGGCCAGCCCCGTCTCCAGCTCATCTTCCACTCCTGACCAGAGGGTGAGGGATAGACTCTTTAAAGGTTAAGTTCGAGGAGGGCCAGCTCTGGAGGGGCCAGTTTTTGCCTCCGATTGCCTGGAGGAAGGTGGGTTACACTGCCCTGCAGCGTTTAGAGGCCGGATCCCCCATACCTTCCCAAAGAGACCCTGGCTGAGGTGCTGGGCTGGTGTGGAGCTCCTGCTTCAGAAGGGTCTTGGGGCTCCCCAGTCCCCTTCTGCCTCTGCTTCTGCCTTGCTGCATCAGTTCAGCAAGTTCATCGTCCCTCCTCCTCCGTGCCTCAGTTTCCCCAAAGACAACCATGAGCTTCAGCAGGTGCTGAGGCACCTCCAATGGCTCTGGGGTACTGTGGAGCTGCTGCAGGCCCTGGCAGGGACCTGCTGATGCTGTAGCAGCAGCAGGCGGCGGCAGGGCTCATCTGCAGCTCTAAAACCTGTCGTTCGGCTCCGAGCCCTGCTTGGCACCTTCTCCAGGCGCACCCAGCTCCCCGCAGCCCCGCAAGCAGGAGCTGCCTACGAACCACGAGGTGCCAGCACTGAAAAGGAAGGGGTTTGCTGAGCAGAGCTAGGCTCAACCCCGCATTAAATGGCTGTTAATTGGGTGAGGGGGAATCTGGGCAGCAAAACCCCTGAGGGGCCGGCTGGCTGCCCCACTCTCGGGATGAGCTATTCAGGAGAGTCCGTTGCAGAGCCCTGATGCCTTTTTTTTTTTCTTGCTTCTCTTTCTCTCCCTCTTTGGGGTTTATCTGTTTTAACTGTTTCCTTCTCCGTGTTGACTCTTCATTTTTAATTCCCACCATGTGACAACACCTCCATTGTGCTCGGTGACTCCTCAATTCCTCTGTTTCTTTTCTCTCCCCTCTGTTATAATTTGTGGTATATTTTTTGTGTTCTTGGGGCTACAAACTTCCTGACTCTCACCGTGGATTTTAATTACTGATTTATATGACATATATATTGCTTTGTGTTTCATTTCCTGCATTACCTTTTGTAATAACCTTGTTGTTCCATGCTTAATGTCTTTTTGTTTAATTACGGCTTGGTTTTTATCCATATAAAACCTCCTTCATGCTTATTTTTGGTTTTATGCTGCTTTTTTTGTCCCTTCCCCACCTCGCCCAAACACACCCTGTCCCTGTGTGATGGTGCCCCCCCATCCCCTTTCCTTCCTTCTCTCTCTTGCTTTTGCTTGTCCCACCCATGAAAAATCCTGCAGGCTTTTACGGGCTGGATGAATCTGACCTCGACAAGGTCTTCCACTTGCCCACAACCACTTTCATCGGTGGAAATGAATCGGCTCTTCCACTCCGGGAAATTATCCGTCGGCTGGAGGTGAGGAGGGCAGGGAGGGCTGTGCGAGGCCTTTTTGCAGCCCGGGGTGGGGGCAGAGCAGTTGCTTTTTGGAGGTCCTGGGCCCTGCTGCTGCCCGCAGCCTGGCCCAACCCTCAGATTTTAAGCTTTTCAGGTTGGGAGCTGCTCCTCGGCGCTTGCCCCACTCGTAGCAGCTGCCCTGTGTTACGTGGTTATCTCTGATCACCTCCAGCTTCATGCTGCACTGGGGCAACACATTTGGTCTGCCCAAGGTGGAGGAAACCCCAGGCAACTAAATATTGCATTTTTGGAAACCTCCCCAGCTACATTTTCCAGTTTAAAGCAGCAAACAGTGCTGGGAGAGCACAGGAGCGGGTTGGAGGCAGGTGATACCCCTCTCTGTGCACTGCTGTGGTGCTGCTACCCTGCGTGGTGGCCCCTTGGAAGGTCTCGGTGCAGGAGCAGCTCCAACCTGGTGCTGAGGCTTCCAGGTCTTGTGGCCGGTTCCCCTTTGCTGCCAAATTTTGTACCCTACCCTGCCTGCTGTGAGAGTGCGGACGGCTCCCAGGCAAGCTGCAGGCTTGCTCAGTCTCTGCCGAGACAGGCTGACCTTGGGAGAGGCAAAGCCGCGTCCACATCTTACATAAGTTGCAAGAACAGGCTTCTTATTTTTTTGGGGAGGTTGTTTTGCTGATTCTCTCCCTGCCATTCAAAGTGGCGTTGTGGACCTGGTCACAGCTGAGAGGGAAAATCTTGACTCTGAGGTGGATGTAAAGGACTCAAGGGTCTGATCCTGGGCCCCTTGGGAAAAGGGAATTAAACATTTTTATGTTGGTCATGTGCAGGGTCCGAGCTGCCGTACAGCATCCCGGGACTTCCCCTGCAGCGTCCCCTTTCCCAGAAAAACAGCTCAAACCAGGCTCCCAAAATGGGGCTGGCGCGGTGCTGGCTGCCGGACGCTGCTCCTGGGCCCCCCCAGGCTGCCATCGTGGGCAGCGCTTGCGGGTGTTCGGGCAGTGTGGTGTGGCTGCCAGGCAGGAGGGTTCATGTCTCTGCTGGTGCAGGAGGGCTCTTTGTCTTGCTGAAAGTTTAAAAAGGGGAACGAGAGAGTCTCTGGCCCCGTGGTCCGATGTGATGCCTCGTGTGCCTGTCTTTGTGGGGGGTGAGGAGGTGTTAAAGCTTCGTCTGTTGTCTCACGGCCCTTCTTCTCCTGTTGGGGCAGATGGCATACTGCCAGCACATCGGCGTGGAGTTCATGTTTATCAACGACCTGGAGCAGTGCCAGTGGATCCGGCAGAAATTTGAGACTCCAGGCATCATGCAGTTCACCAACGAAGAGAAACGCACGCTGCTGGCCAGGCTGGTCCGCTCTACCAGGTACCCTGGCGGGTGGTCTTCACCCTCCCCTTGCCTTCGCTTGCTGCACAGGGTCGTTTGCTCCCAGCCAGAGCAACGTGGTCACTGCCTGAGTCAAATCTTGATGTCATCTGTCATGGTTGGCGTAATCTGCCAGGTGATGCCAGTGAGCTGCCGGGCTGGCAGGCTCAGATGCTGGCAACGAGCCCAAAACCATAGATGATGCTGAAACAAAAGGTCTAAAAATAAGGTTTAGTGCAGGACAGTGTCGGGGTGGGGGAGCAGTCAGCTGCGCTCTGCAGGAGTCTGGGGTGACTGGGAAGGCTGTCAGGCTGCGGCGTGGTGCTGCTTAAGCATCACTGGGTGCTGTGGCTCCCTTGGTGCAGCCCCTGTCCTTTGGTTTCTGCCCTCACCTGTAGCTCTGGCACTGATCCCTCTCTCCCTTTGCCTTCCAGATTTGAGGAGTTCCTCCATCGGAAATGGTCTTCGGAGAAGCGTTTCGGTCTGGAGGGCTGCGAAGTGCTGATCCCAGCCTTAAAGACCATTATTGATAAGTCGAGTGAGAAGGGAGTGGATTATGTTATCATGGGGATGCCCCACAGGTAACCCTGTCCCTCTCCATGGCGGTGCTTGGGGTGCGGAGGAGGGGGATGCTGCCGGTGTTCGGTACTGGAGGGGACACTGGTTTCTGCCATCACCTAACTGTTCTTGGCTGGTGGTGAGCCTTAGCTGGAGAGCTCAGGCCTGGGCTGCTCTCTGCTCATCGCGGTGTTGTCAGCTGCAGCTCATTTGTAAATTCATCTGGAGTGGGGTGGTGGCTCGAGTGGCAGAGCTTGAATCCCAGAGCAGGATTCAGTCTGCCCACCCTGGGGCAGCTGTCGGGACGCGGCGGCGGCCGGTCCATCCCTGTGCTGAGGGGTCTGCAGTCTCCTTCTCAGGTGAAACCACAGAGCCCCCTCCCCGCTTAACCCTACAGCCGTTGCCAGAGGTTGTGGGGTTGTTGCACTGCCCCTGCTTGATGGTGGGGCTGGTGGGTCACCATTGGCGCTTGATGCCAGGCTCGTGTTGCTGGTTGCCAGCAACGGTCTTGCTTTTGCAGGGGGCGCCTGAATGTTCTTGCCAATGTGATCAGGAAAGAGCTGGAGCAGATCTTCTGCCAGTTCGACTCCAAGCTAGAGGCTGCTGATGAGGTGAGTTTCCTCCTCGGCCTGTAGCAGGTTGCTGTTGCTTGTCCCCGTACGGTCCCTGGAGGCTGTGGCCATGCAGCGTGAGCTGGGTTGTGCCACTGCTCGTGGTGTCACTCAGTGACATTGATGTCGCAAGGATTTCCACGTCACACACATGCTCATGTGACTGAAGCCTTCGTGTCGGTGCTGGTGCTGGTCTGTCCTTGCCTGTCCCAGGGGTGATGTGTGCCCTGGCCACTGCTGGTGTGTCCAGTGCAGGCAGGTGGTCAGCAGCTCTTCATGGGCCTAAAGCAGCCTTGGAGCGAACAGCAAGGTGAGGGGAAGGCAGCCAGGAGCAGAGGTTGGCTTGTACCCTTCCAGCAGCCCCTGGTCCCCATATGGGGCCCTAAAGCAGCCCCAAAAGCCCCAAGGCTCAAATCGCTTGTGCCGCGGGTTCTGATGCTGCGATGCATTTGTGCTTCAAAGCTTCCCGCATCATAAGCCGGGATGATTTGGCTTTCGGAAAGCTGGGCTGGGCTGGCTTTGTCCTGCCGTGCCCTTCAGGTGGGGTTTTGAGGTGAGAACGCAGCAGCCTGGGGCGTTGACATGCCCCAGCTGGGAACTGCAGCATATTGTGAGTGGTGCCAGGCATGGCTGTACTGCAGCAGCGTGGGCAGAGCTTGGGTGAGCCTTATCCCAACTCTGTTTTCCAGTGTCTTCCTCAAACCCACACACTTGTTTCTTCCCCTGCACCTACGACCTTACCTAGATGGGCTTGATGTGCGTCTGAAGTTTGTTGGTGGTTTGGCACCTGGAACAGGCTGCTTTTGCTTTGCTGGATGCCAGGTTGGCTCCTAAAGTGAGTGCTTGTTGCTTCCTGACAGTGCCTCCAGAAACTGCCCCCCTTTTCCAGCCCCTGGGGTCAGCGCCGCCCTGCCTCAGGTCTCCTATGCCCCAAAAGCTGCTCACCTTCCTGGGGGTGACTCTCCTCTCCTCTCCACTCTGTCAGGGCTCCGGTGACGTGAAGTACCACCTAGGAATGTACCACCGGCGGATTAACCGTGTCACCGACAGGAACATCACCCTTTCCTTGGTGGCAAATCCTTCTCACTTGGAGGCAGCTGATCCTGTTGTTCAAGGCAAGACTAAAGCAGAGCAGTTTTACTGTGGGGACACGGAAGGGAAGAAGGTGAGTTGTGCTGAGATGCCTGCAGTGAAGTGTCCCAGGCTGGACAGGGTTTGGTGGAGGCAGGCTGGTGGGAAAGCGAAGAAACCCAGCTGGTTTTTGTTTGCCGTGCCCTTTCCCTTGCCGTCACCCTGCTGTCACCCTGACTTTGCTCCCCCCATCCTTCCCCGCTGCCTTTGGGGATAATTTTGGTAGGGGCTTGCCCACCCTGGGCTCCCATTGCCGATTCCTCTGTCTCTGAACGACCAGCTCAGCCGGGCCGTGGGGAGCAGCAGACACCCAAACCCCAGGTTGGAAAGCAGGGAAATGAGGGGCTCTCCTGAAAGCCAACCCGAGCTGCACGGCTTGGGGTGCTCGGCAGCAGGAGCATCAAGCTGAAGGATCTCAGTGTGACCAGGGATAACCATTCCTGGGGCTGGGAAAGGTGAAGTGGGCAGCAGGAGGCAGCTTTCTGCACCCAGGTGAGAGAGCAGGCGGGGAACAGGCTGCGGGGGCCGTGTTTATTTGTGGTCTGATTCATTGCAGACCTGTTTCCAACACCAAGAAGTGGAAGGGTGAGATCAAAAGTGCTTCCCTTCCTCCTACACCCCACGGGCTAGATATAAATAGACAAACTCTGTCCTTGTCTGACAGGCGGCATCCTCAGCCAACCCCTGGGTATGATAGTAAAATAACGTCACAGAAGCTGGAGTGAGCTCCTGGCCTGGCTCCTGCCCAAAGGTCTTCTGGGGTGAAAGCGTGAGGGAAAGGGGCATTTTTCTCATCTTCTCCCAGTTAGAAAAAGCCTTTGCTTTGGGATGTGTGTGTTTGGGAATGGGACTTGCCTCCTAGCCGCTGTGCACCAGGTGCCATCCTGCTGCCCGACTGAGGCACCCTGTGTGTGCCGCTCTTGCTCAGGGGGACAGCTGGTGGCCATGGCCTTCTCCTGGCAGTCACGCCAACTGTGGCCGGCTCCACTCTGATCCCCTGAGAAAGCATCGGATGCATTGACGAGCTGCTCCGTGTCCTTTCTGGGGTGCCAAGGCTCATGGGGATGAGACTTGGGCCATCTCCTCGTGGCTTTCCCTGCCCACCGTCCCTGCAGAGCCCCTGCTGACCGCTGTGGCTTCGTGTCTCTCAGGTGATGTCCATCCTCCTGCATGGAGATGCCGCTTTTGCTGGGCAGGGCATCGTGTATGAGACGTTCCACTTGAGCGACCTGCCCTCCTACACCACCCACGGCACCGTCCACGTCGTGGTGAACAATCAGGTGAGGAGCAAATCCCCTGCGTCCATGGGGGTCCCTCGCAGACCAGCCTCTGCCAGCTCAGGTCTGGGTGGTAGCTGGCAGCAGCTGTTTCCCAGCTGATGTTCTTGGCATGAGCCATAATCCTGGGGTCAGCAGGGGGTACTTTATACCCAGTTGCTCAACAGTAGCAGCTTTTGAGTCCAGGCTGGCACAGAGGTGGTGCAACCTGATGCTCAGTGTGCGAGATCAGGCAGGGCTGCTCCATTCTGCCCGCACGTAAACCAGAGACATTTCACTGGGACCAGCCCATCCCACGGGTGCAGCAGGACGACAGCCCAGGCACAGGGTCCAGGGTGGGCTGCGGTACCTGGGGTGCAGGAGTTGGGTAGGTTGTGCTACGACTGAGCAGTGCAGCCGTGGGGAAACCGCGAGCTCGGTTCAGCAGCCGAGCTGCCCTCAAAGCTGCATGTGCTGCTTTCCAAATCCTTACCACTGCACTGGTCCTGTTCCCTCTCACCTGCTACAGATCGGCTTCACAACAGACCCCCGGATGGCCCGTTCCTCCCCGTACCCGACCGATGTTGCCCGCGTGGTAAACGCGCCCATTTTCCATGTCAATGCGGATGACCCAGAGGCCGTCGTCTACGTGTGCAACGTGGCAGCAGAGTGGCGAAGCACCTTCCATAAAGACGTGGTGGTGGATTTGGTAAGAAACGTGGCATGAGGCTTTATCTTAAAGCTGTGGCTCTGCTGTGGGTGCTTGCTGATACCTCTCAGGTGTATTTTCTGAAAGCTGAGGTTTCTCTTCAGGGTTTGTCTGGCCCTTTTGACATGAGGGGAGGGGGAGGTGTTGTAAAGCAAGGCAACGAGGCTGTAATAGCACTTGGAGAGGTGACACTGTGTATGGAGCCTGCCCTTGCCTCCACATTGGGGAGGAGACGCTTGGGTTTCAGGCTGTTTCAGACCCTTCCTAGCACAGAGATGCAGGTACCTCTGACTGTTTTTGGAGCCGCGAGTTGCAAGCAGCTGCTTTCAAAGGCCCTTTCCCTTCTTGGCAGGTTTGTTACAGGCGCAATGGTCACAATGAGATGGATGAACCCATGTTCACACAACCCCTGATGTACAAACAGATCCGGAAACAGAAGCCGGTGCTGCAGAAATATGCAGAGCTGCTAATTTCCCAGGGGGTGGTAAATCAGCCAGAGTATGAGGTACTGTCTCTTGGGGCCTGGGAGGAAAACTGCACATTGCCTCTCTGGGGAAAGCTATGTTTGGTTCAGACCTGGGTGTGAACTATATGACAGGGCCTATTTCTGCTTGTGCTTGTCACCTAAAGGTGGCAGAGCTGTGCTAGGGTTGGGCAAGCACTGCAGTCCTGGCAGCGACGGGTTAGGTGCCGAGGCTCGTCCTTGGACTGTGCCAGCTCTGAATAGCGCAGGAACATCTAGTTCAAGGACTGCCCCATGATCAGTGCAGCACAGGCCACACAGCGCTAGGCCACTGCAGCATGGCTGGACCCACGGGAGGGTTGGGCTCTGCAGCACTCGGGCTCGCTGGGGCCTGGGGGTATCTGGGGCAGGTCCCCTGCCCCAGTTCTGCCACCCTGGCAGCAAGCGCGGCAGCGGCTCTGCTGCCTCTTCCTTGCCCTGGTACCACTTTGCAGCATCTTCGGGTTGAATGCGAGCTGTCAGTTTGGGCTACAGCAGAGCTGTGCCTTGGGGGACAGGCCGCCAGCAGCAGCTCTGCTCTCCAAGGTTGAGAGAGGCAGCCTCTCTAAGGCTCCCTCGCTGTGGGGACCAGCTGTGCCCACCAGCACCCTTGCAAGCTTGAGTTGAGGCCCCCAGGCTCAGCACCCTTGTTTGGAGGCCCCTCGCTGATGCTTTTCTGCCTCCTGGTTCTGCCTCTCAGGAGGAGATTGCCAAGTACGATAAGATCTGTGAGGAGGCCCATGCGAGATCCAAGGATGAAAAGATCTTGCACATCAAGCACTGGCTGGACTCACCCTGGCCTGGTAAGACACTAGGAACATTTTGGAGGACCCTAGCAAAGAGCCTGGCTTCTCTAGAGCCATGCAGCTATGTTCTAGTAAATCACCCTGGTGGGGTAGTGGGGTGCTGCTCTCTGCTCCTGGCAACCCCGCCCTTGCTTGAGGGTGTCCATGACCTCAGCTCTTCTCACCGAGCTGAGCACGGCTCCCAAAACACAGTGGACTGCTCCTGCTCCTGCAGGTTTCTTCACTCTAGACGGCCAACCCCGGAGCATGACCTGCCCTTCCACCGGTCTGAACGAAGAGGACTTGACGCACATTGGTCAAGTGGCCAGCTCGGTGCCGGTGGAGGATTTCACTATACATGGAGGTAGGAGCTTGGGGAAGTTATGCCAGACTGGGCATTTGTTCCAGAGAAGATGTGGGATAGGGCTGGAACGTGGCCTGGAAGGAAGGGACCTGTTACAGTACTTCGATCTGTGTGGCCAGCAGGTCGAGGGAGGTGATCCTCCCCCTCTACTCCATTCTCCTGAGAGCCCACCTGGAGCACTGCATCCAGCTCTGGGTCCCCAGCACAAGAAAGGCATGGACCTGTTCGGGCAGGTCCAGAGAAGGCTGCAAAAATGATCCCAGGGATAGAACACCTCTGCTGTGAGGACAGGCTAAGAGGGTTGGGGTCTTCAGCCTGGAGAAGAGAAGGCTCTGGGCAGGCCTTACTGCAGCCTTTCGGCATACGAAGGGGACTTGTAGGAAAGACACAGAGAGACATTTTACCAGGGGCTGTAGTGACAGGACAAGGGGTGAGGGTTTTAAACTGAAAGAGGGTAGGTTTAGACTGCACATAAGGAGGTTGGTGGGAAACTGGCACAGGTTGCTCGGAGAAGCTGTGGATGCCCCATCCCTGGAAGTGTTCAAGGTCAGGCTGGACGGGGCTCTGAGCAACCCGATCTAGTGGAAGGTGTCCCTGCCCACGGCAGAGGGGTTGGACTAGTTGGCCTTTGAAGGTCCCTCCCAACCCAAACCACTCTGAGTCAACAAGAGCTAATTCACGAGGGAGCTGTGGTTCAGGGAAGTGAACTGTGGAGTAGCTCTTCTTCAGAGCTGATCCTTCCTGCAGTCCTGATTCCTTGTCCCTGGTTCATCCCTCTGGCAGAGGTGGATTTGTTCCTCTGCCCCTGGACATTTGCAGTCTGTCAGTCTGTGGGCAGGTTGTGGGACAAACGCGGTGTTGCTGGAGCTCTCTCCTGTGCCGGCCACAAAGCGGCTTCTGTCCCGTCCTGGCAGGTTTGAGCCGTATTCTGAAAACCCGTGGGGAGATGGTGAAGAACCGGACGGTGGACTGGGCCCTGGCAGAGTACATGGCGTTCGGCTCCCTGCTCAAAGAGGGCATCCACATCCGCCTGAGCGGCCAGGACGTTGAGAGGGGGACGTTCAGGTAAAGCTGTGCTTTCGGTGGCCATGAAGGCAATTCCAGCCTTTCCAGAAGGGATCCAAGGGGTGATGACAGAGTAACGCTTTCCCCTCTTCCAGCCATCGCCACCATGTCCTGCATGATCAGAATGTGGACAAGAGGACTTGTATCCCCATGAACCACCTCTGGCCCAACCAGGCTCCTTACACCGTCTGCAACAGCTCTCTGTCAGAGTATGGCGTCCTTGGTGAGCGAGGAGGTCTGCGCCTGCCGCCCGGGGGGGGTGAGGCTGCTCCAGGGTGATAACCGCCTCGCTTCTCTCCCATCCCTCAGGATTTGAGCTGGGTTTTGCCATGGCAAGCCCCAATGCCCTGGTGCTTTGGGAGGCCCAGTTTGGGGACTTCCACAACACCGCTCAGTGCATAATCGACCAGTTCATCTGTCCCGGGCAGGCCAAGTGGGTCAGGCAGAATGGCATCGTCCTGCTCCTTCCCCACGGCATGGAGGGCATGGTAAGGACCCCCCCCAGCTTGTGGGTACCCGGGGGTGCCCATTGGCTGGCCTGCACCTGAAGCAGAGCCGAGGGCAGCAGTGGCAGGTAGCACTGCTCGCAGCGTTGGCTGTGCCCAGCATCGGCTTCTTGTGCCAGCTTTGCCCCCCACTGCTCACTCCCCCCTGCTTGGTCCCTGCAGGGTCCTGAGCACTCCTCCGCCCGCCCAGAGCGATTCTTACAGATGTGCAATGATGATCCCGACGTCTTCCCCGTGAGTGGCGGCTGCGTTGAGCTCAGCTCGGCCCTCCTGTGTCCTGGATCTGACCGCTGCCTTGAAATGGGGAGGGGGGCAATTACACCCGGGTGGGCTCAGCACAACGCTGCGGTTGGGGCAGGTGTCAGAGCCGGTAGCAGGAGGCATGGGATGCCCTGGGCTCGTACTGCAGCTGGGAGGGTTTGGGGGAAGGAGGTGAACCTTCTGCGCTGGCTACACATGGGGCTGCTGCAGCGTGAGGCGGTGTCCCCAAAAGTGGAACAGGAGGGGGCTGCTGGCCACCCCTGTGGCTGCCTCAAGGTGGGGGGACACAGACCTGCGGCCTTTCCCAGGTCTCCGTGGGTCTCAGTGTGCTCTGGAGGGGGGGGGGGAGGGCTGGGTGCTGCTCCTCTCCCCACTGCTGGAGCTCCGAGACCAAGAGGCACTTTGTGTTTCTTGAAATCCCCTCGACTGCGCTCGCTGAGGCAGAAACTGGACGACTTTGACGTGCGCCAGCTCTACGACTGCAACTGGATCGTCGTGAACTGCTCCACTCCAGCCAACTTCTTCCATGTCCTCCGGCGCCAGATCCTCCTGCCCTTCCGCAAACCGGTCAGTGCCGGCAGCTCCATGCCTGGCTCGGTGCCAGGGCAGGGCAGCCCCACATCCCTTCCGAGCCTGGGGATGGGACTCGGGGTGTGCTTGCTCTTGCACCTCGGCAGCAAACACGGGCAGTTTGCAGAGTCCAAGGACCTCTTGGTGCTCGGGGCTGGCTCAGTACATGACGTGCCGTTGGCTGGCTCTTGCAGTCCGTGGTGGCTGCAACCCCTTCCTGTACTATATGGGGAGGTCTGAGGCGTCGGGGCCAGTGGGCATCGGTCAATAACCCACTCGAGCCGCCTGCCTTCAGCTCCGGCCGTGGGGCTGGCAGGTCCCCGGCAGCACCTCATCTTCTTCCCCGGTGGAAACCCAGACTGGGAAAGGCAGTGCTGTCAGAAACTGGTGCCCAATCTGGCAGCGCATGGCAGCTGAGCGAGGAGCAAATCTCCTGTGGCTGCTCCCATGCTTGGGCAGGGGAGGGCAGGCAGGACAGGCAGGTCAGCGCTCTGGCCTTTGCTTGCAGCAGGGTGTTTCTGGTGAGCCTGACTGCCTTGCTCTGCCTCTTCTCCCTACCTCCAGCTGATAATCTTCACTCCAAAGTCACTGCTGCGCCACCCTGAAGCCCGCTCCAGCTTTGATGACATGCTGCCAGGTAAGAGCAGCGCGGTGGCATGTGTTTACCCCCTGTGCTGCTCTGTGGGATGAGGGTGAAGGGCAGGAGCTGGCTGTCTTGGGTAAAGTCCGCTTGGCAGCAGCCTCCCCATGCCAAAGAGCGGCCGAGCGAGGCTCATGCCACCGGCTTCGGGGCATCGCAGACAGCCCGTGTGGGGAGCTCTGATTCTGGCACAGTACCTGGGCTGCCTTCCTCCCTCCCTGCTCCCCTCCAGTGCTGAGGCAGCATGGTCGCCCCTGCCGCGGCCAGGGTGCGCTGGCTGTGGCCATCTACCCAGCCAGTCGGAGTCACCCCTTGTTCATGCCAAGTCTGGCACCCCAGGGAGACGGGACTTGGCTTTCCAGGCATTGCCGTGGTGCTTCTTCCCTTGGCAGCCGCTCCCCACCGGAGCGGTGCTGCCGGGGCTGGGCAGCTGCGAGTCCCGGCGAGCCATGCTAGTTTGTGGAGGGAGTTGGACCCAGTACCAGCTGGTTTGGCTCTGCCTCTCTGGTCCACCCGCCCTAGCTAGGGCCCCAGCGGGGGCTAGCATGGGAATGGGGTACAGTGCCCCAGGCTGCTGCAGGTGACGGCAAGGTCCTCTCTCTTGGCAGGGACCCACTTCCTCCGCGTCATCCCTGACAGTGGCCCCGCGGCACAGAGCCCCAAGCAGGTGAAGCGAGTCCTTTTCTGCACTGGCAAGGTCTACTACGACCTGACCCGCGAGCGCAAGGCCCGGCAGATGGAGGCCAACGTGGCCATCACCAGGGTGGAGCAGGTAAGCCGCAGGTCTGGCTTACCAGAGGGTCTGGCCACCTCCAAGCCTGCAGAGTGGGAGTGCCGTGGCCCCCGTGACGTCCTGTGACACCGCTCTGTGTCCCCTGCAGCTCTCCCCGTTCCCCTTCGACCTCCTTGAGCAGGAAGCCCAGAAGTACCCAGCTGCGGAGCTGGTGTGGTGCCAGGAGGAACACAAGAACCAGGGCTACTATGACTACGTCAAACCCCGGCTCCGCACCACCATCAACCGCGCCAAGCCTGTCTGGTAGGGACTCTGGGGGAGGGGGCCGTGATGCTGGGGGTGGGGTCTGGGGGCTGCAGACCCCCCTCTCACCCCACCCCCCTTCTCCCCTGCAGGTACGCAGGGCGGGAGCCAGCAGCAGCCCCTGCCACTGGCAACAAGAAAACCCACCTGACGGAGCTGCAGCGGCTTCTCGACACAGCCTTCAACCTCGACGCCTTCAAGGACCTGGCCTAAGCATCAGCTGGGCGACGGCAGCATGCTTCTGTCCGTCTGTCTGTCCATCTGTCTGTCCCTCGCTCACCTTCCCCTCCTCCCTCCTTAACTACAGACCTTGTAAAACCCCACACCGGCGCCTGGAGTCCTTGTCTGGCTGGTGCCAGGGCCAGCACGGTGCAGCTGCCCTGGCGGGTGAGAGGGGCTGGCTGCTGCCTCCCTCCACGCCCGTGGGTGAGACCCTCAGAGCCCCCCAAGCCACCGGGAGGCGCCGGGCCCTGGGCGGGGGGTGCCCAGCCACCTCCCAGTTCCTCCCAGTCTGGTGTGGTGCAGCCCTGCAGTCGCCGCCTCTCCGGAGGAGGGAGATGGGGTCCGGGGAGGTCTGGGGGTACTGCCCCCCCACCCCCAGCCTGTCGGGCACCCGTGGGGTGGTTTGAGGGTCCCTGGGGGCACCGTGGGTACTGGGGACTGCGTCCTGGGGGGGCCCTGGGTGCGGGGCGACCCCCAGCGGGGGCTCGCTTTTGGCTTCCCCAGTGAACACTGCGTCCTCCCGGCCCCACGCGGGTCCTCCTTCGGCGGGGATGAGGGGGGGCGGGTGCGCACACCCACGGCTGCTTGCACACACGTGTGCGACCTCTCGAGGCTGTCGCACAGCCGTGCTACCGTCACACGGTCACCCCGCCCCGGCGCCTGTCACGCCGTCACACACGCGGGTGACACCCTGTGAGCGCGCGCTGGGGCCGCGCGCCGTGTCACACCTGCTTCCCGCACGGGTTGTTGCACGCCGGTCACGCACGGACCCCCCACCCCCAAACCACCCCCCGCGTCACGCACGGCCCCTCCCGCTCGGTGCTCAGCTGCCCGCGCCTGGCGGGGCGGGGCGGGGCGGGCCGTGCATACTGATGAGCTCGCGGCCCCATTGTGCGCGGCGGCGGCGCGGGCGCGGGCTCGGCTCGGCCCGGCCCGGCCCGGTTCGGCCCCGCGCGCCCCGCCCCGCCCCCGCGCGGCCCCGCCTCCCCCCGCGCCGCCGCCGCCGCCGCCGCCGCCGCCATGGAGCCGGGGCCGCGCGCGGGCTGAAAATCCCGCGCAGCTTCCGCGCAGCCGCGCGCGCCCGGCGCCGCCAGGGCCATTTTGGGCCGCTCGCGACGGTGAGTGCGGGCAGCGCCGGGCGGGCGGGGGCGGGCGGGCAGCGCGCGCAGGGGGTCCCCGCGCGCAGCCCCGCGCCGCGGCTGGAAGTGGCCCCGCGCCCCCCCACCCCGAACACCCCCTTTTGCGCCGGGCCGGGGGCGGCGGGGGCAGTTGCCATGGCAACGGCGGGGGGGGGGGCAGGCGCGGCCCCGCGGCCTGTCCCCGCGGTGCCACCGGGGCGGGGGGCGGGGGCGGCTGTCACCAGCGGCGGGGGGGGCGCCGTGGGATCGGGGCTGGCGGCCCCGCTGTGGCATCTCCCGGGGGGCCGGGGCAGGCCCTGCCGCCTTCCCGCGGGGCCGAGTGGGGAACCGAAAGCGCCGGGGTGACTCCGCGGGCCCCGCCGCAGCCGGGCCGGGCTGGAAATACCCCGGGCGGCGGGCGCTGAGGGCGATGCCGGGGGGCCGCGTGTCCCGTCCACCCCCCGCCCCCCGGAAAGTCCCCGCGGCCGCCCCCACCCACAGGCGGGGGGAAAGCCCACGGCCCGGGGAGGGGACACACACACACTGTGCCCGCGGGGATTTCTGGGGGGATGCCGCGGTGGGCCGGCACGGGGCGGGGGGGGGGCTTCCTGAGGGGGGGTGGTGTCCATGGACCCCTCCCCCCGCCCGGGGGCGGGCGCGTGCCGGCCGTCCCGGTGCCAGGCCCGGGCAGGACACCAAGTCCCGGTGCCGGGGGGGGCCGCGCTGGCTCCGGGCCGTCCCCCCCGCCCCTGCCTCAGCCCCCCTCCCCCCTGGTGCCCCGGAGCCTCCTCCTGGGGGTGGCCGCCCCCTCACCCGCCGTTTCCTTTGCCACCCGCAGCCCCGGTGACGGTGACGCCGTCCCGCAGCGCCCGCCGCGGCCTCGGAAGACCCAGCTTGCGCCCGCCTGCTGCCGCCGAGCTCCATGAATCCCATGAAACCCTCCCTGCCGCCCACGCCCCACGGGTGAGCCCGGGCACCCCGGGGCTGCACCTGCTGCTGCCCTGCCCCGCGGCCTCCCTCCCTCTGTCCTTCCTCTTAATTAATTTGTTTTTCTTTCTAGTGATGGTTCATTTGCATACGAGGCTGTTCCTTGGCAACCGAGCACCAATCAGCCGGCGGGATCCCTCTCCGTAGTAACCACCGTCTGGGGTGTCAGCAACACCTCCCAGAGCCAGGTACCCCCAGCATCCTTGTCCCCCACCCCATGGACCGCACCGCAAACGGGCCTGGCTGCCCCCACCTTGACCCGCTGCCTCCCCCTCCCCTATCCCCCAGGTTTTTGGCAGCCCCATGGGCCCCGGGGGGAGCAGCTCCAGCACCCCACTGCTGCCGGGTATGGCCGGCACTGGCTCGGGCATGAGCTCGCCGCAGTTCCTACCGCAGCAGCCCTTCGCCGAGGGGGCGCCTGGGAAGGGCTACGTGCAGCCAGGTGTATACGGCCGCAGCGCCTACCCTGGCGGGCCGGGATTCGCCACCAGGTAAGGCCAGCCCTGCACCCCCCATCCTGGCATGTGGCCCACCGTGGGGCCACTGCATGCCCCTTCCCCGCCTCTCTGTCCTCCAGCTACGCCGGCAGCCCTGGCGGCCCCGGTGGGATGGGGCTCCCCTCGCACACCGGCCGAGCCCCTGCCGACTTCACCCAGGCAGCTGCTGCCGCCGCCGTGGCCGCTGCAGCTGCCACAGCCACGGCCACGGCTACGGCGACAGTGGCAGCGCTGCAGGAGAAGCAGAGCCAGGAGCTGAGCCAGTACGGCACGGTAAGAGCCCGGCTGCGACAGAGGCGGGGGTCCAGCAGGCGCCCTCACCCCGCCGTGACCCCCTTCTCTCCCCACTGCAGATGGGTGCGGGGCAGCCCTTCAGCAGCCAGTTCCTGCCCCACACCGGCCCCCGCGGCCCCGCAGGCATGAGCCCAGCTGGCATGGCAGGTGTCATGGCTCCCTCCGGCGTCTCCCCCGTGAGCATGAGCCCCGCACGGGCACCTGGCTCCAGCCCCCTCTATGGCGGGCAGAGGATGCCCCAGCATGCCTACCCTGGCCCCCCTCCAAGCCAGCAGCTCCCCCGTCAGGGCCTCAAGCGGGCATACTCCAACGAGGTGAGCATCCGCGCTGGTGGGGGCCATGGAGTGCTGGGACCACGTCCCCGCCACTGCCAGCGCTGACCGTCCCGGCCCTGCAGGGGTACTCAGCGCAGCAGTACCTCCAGGGCGGGCAGTATGCTGCGGCCGGTGCGCAGTACGCCCCCAGCGCCCCCCAGCCCTCCGCTCCGTCCGCCTCCTACCCTGGCCACAGGCTGCAGCAGGGCATGGGCCAGTACCTCTCCACCTCAGGCAGCGCCGGACCCTATTACAAGGTACTGGAGAGGGGACGGCAGGCAAGGGATGCCTGCAGGGGTGTGTCTGCGGGCCCCTGGTGCCAACCCCCAGAGACCTTCCTCCTCCTGCAGCCAGCTGACCAGTTCAACGGGCAGAGCGCTGGCTTCGGCACGTACAGCCAGGCAGCCATCAATGGGGTGAGTGCCGGCACCGGGCACGGTGGGGGGCAGTGCTGGCCCGGCCGGGCACTGAGGGTGTGTGGTGCCTCCGCAGCCAGGCCGGTCGCTGCCTGGGTACCCCAGCTCACCGCTAGCCGGGAACCCTACGCCACCCATGACGCCGGGCAGCGGCATCCCCCCTTATGCATCCCCGGGTCAGGACGTCAAGTCACCCTTCCTGCCGGACATGAAGCCCAGTGTCACCTCCCTGCACCCGTCCCCCTCGGGTAGGTGCCTCTGCTGGGGATGGGGGCGCTGACGGACAGGGCACATCGCAGAGATGCCCCCTACCCGTGCCCCGGCGTGGACCCGCCTGGGGGCTGCTGCCCCTTTAAGGGCAGGGTGCCGTGGGGAGGAATCTAAGGAAAAGGGCGGGGCTTCAGGGCAGGGGGCGTGGCCACTGCCAGGGCTTTGTGGAGGGGTGGGGCCGCGTTATGGGTGTTGCCCAATGGGAGGGCCCATTGAGACAGTGGCAGGGGCTTCCTGTGATGAGGAAGGCCTGTGGTTAGTGGGAGGGGCTTGTGAAAGGGTGGGGCCTCTTGGGATGGGAGGGGCCTCTTGGGTAGTTGGGGGGCTTTCAGTGGGTGGGGTTCCTGCCTGAGGGGGTGTGGCCGCCTATAGTGGGAGGGGCTTCTTGCACAGGGGTGGGCCCTCCCGGAGTAGGAGGGGTCTCTGGCATAGTGGGAGGGGCTTCCTGAATAAGGGTGGGTGTCCTGGAGTGGGGGGGCCTCCCCTGTGGGGGGTGGGGCCTCTTTGAGCAGGTGGAGCTTCTTGCATGGGGTGGGGCAGTGTAGTGGGAGGAGCTTCGTGTATGGGGCGGGGTGCCCTGGGGGGGGTCGTTGGTGCGGGGTGGGGGTGGGGGTGGGGTGTGTGTGTCCTTCCTGATGTGTCCCTGGCAGGGCCGGCCCCCGGGGAGGAGCTGCGGCTGACCTTCCCGGTGCGGGATGGCGTGGTGCTGGAGCCCTTCCGCCTGCAGCACAACCTGGCCGTCAGCAACCACGTCTTCCAGCTGCGTGACTCCGTCTACAAGACCCTCATGATGAGGTGGGGGCGGTGGGGGGGCAGGGGGCCGCGCAGGCGGCACGGCGTCTCGCTGCGTGGTGTTGTACAGCGCTGCTTGGCATGGTGGTATGTGGCATGGCGCGGCTTGGCACAGCGCTGCATTGCACGGCGGCACACGGTGTGGTTCAGCACGGCGTCATGCGGTCATACCCAGCGTGCCTCGGCATCGCATGGTGGGACCCGGTGCAGCAGCTCGCGTGCGGGCAACGCCGGCTGCCCGCACCCCTGCCCACACCCCTGCCTGCCCCGCCAGGCCTGACCTGGAGCTGCAGTTCAAGTGCTACCACCACGAGGACCGGCAGATGAACACCAACTGGCCGGCCTCCGTGCAGGTGAGCGTCAACGCCACGCCGCTCACCATCGAGCGCGGCGACAACAAGACCTCCCACAAGCCCCTCTACCTGAAGCACGTCTGCCAGCCCGGCAGGAACACCATCCAGATCACTGTCACTGCCTGCTGCTGCGTGAGTGACCGGGGGGTGGGGGTGTCACAGGGCTGGGGGGGGGCATCAGCAGGGGCCATGGCTCAGCCCCACCCTGTCTCTCCGCAGTCCCACCTCTTCGTCCTGCAGCTGGTGCACCGGCCCTCGGTGCGCTCAGTGCTGCAGGGTCTCATCAAGAAGCGCCTGCTCCCAGCCGAGCACTGCATCACCAAAAGTGAGCACCGCACCAGCACTCCTGGCCTGCAGGGTTCTGAGGGGTGGGGGGGACGCACCCTGGTCTGGGGGCTCCAGCACAGTGGGGGTGATGGGGCACCACGCCCAGATGCGACTACGGTGCCACCCTCATCCCGGCATCTGAGTTCTGACCCTTGGTGCCCCTCCACCCCACAGTCAAGCGCAACTTCAGCAGCGGGACCATCCCGGGGACCCCAGGGCCCAACGGCGAGGATGGTGTGGAGCAGACAGCCATCAAGGTGTCCCTCAAGTGTCCCATCACCTTCCGGAGGATCCAACTCCCGGCCAGGGGCCACGACTGCCGGCACATACAGGTAGGGGGGGTGGTGGCTGGGGGCTTAGGGGTGTCTCCCACCCTGTGTGTGTCCCCCCTCTTCCGCTGCCAGCTCAGCTGTTGCTCTCCCCCACAGTGCTTCGACCTGGAGTCCTACTTGCAGCTCAACTGCGAGAGGGGGACATGGCGGTGTCCTGTCTGCAAGTGAGTGGGGGCCCAGCAGGGCCATGCCCCTATTTCCCTGCCTGTGGGGGGCTTTCCCTGCCCTCACCCTGCCTCTCCCTGCCTGCAGTAAGACGGCTCTGCTGGAGGGGCTGGAGGTGGACCAGTACATGCTGGGCATCCTGATCTACATCCAGAAGTAAGTGTCCCCACTCTGTCCATCTGTCCTTGGCCAGCGCTGTGCCACCCCTGGGGGGCCATGCAGCTGAGCCCTCTCACCATCACGCGCAGCTCAGAGCACGAGGAGATCACCATTGACCCGACCTGCAGCTGGAAACCCGTCCCGGTCAAACCCGATGTCCATGTCAAGGAGGAGCCCGAGGGGCCGGCGCTGAAGCGGTGCCGAACCCTCAGCCCCACGCACATGGTGCTGCCCAACATCATGGAGATGATCGCAGCCCTGGGGCCCAGCTCTGCGCTCTTCCCAGCACTACCGCCTCCATCGGCAGGTGCTGCCGCCGACTATGGTGCCCCGGGTATGGGGGGACCTGGGGGGAGACATGGGCCCTGCATGCATCGTGTTCCCCCTCACCCATTCGCCTCCTTTCCTCCCACAGGTTCCAGCTTTCCGGGACCCGGGGGCTTCCCAGAGCCATTTCCCCCGCCCGGTGCCCCCGGCACGCCAACGCTGAGCGACTTCGCGCCGGGTCCCCCCCCCATCTCCTACCAGTCTGACATCCCCTGTGGCCTCCTGGCCCCCGAGAAGCCCCCCGCGCCCCCTCTCCCCACTCAGGTCAGCTGGGCTGCGGGTGGGGGGGCTTCCCCTGGCACCACATCTCCCTGTTTGGGGGCCAGCAGATGGAGGGTCTAACTGCCACGTCTCCTCCCACAGCTACCCCCGCCAGGGCGGATGGACCCGTCCCACCCCCCAGTGCAACCGGCGCTGCACAACCCCCCCCAGGGCAGCCAGCCGGTACAGCCACTGCACCACCGGAGTACGCCAGCACGGCCCCCCCTGGGACCCCCCGGCCCAGCACACTCCACCGACCTCGCCTTCCCCCCTGCACCTGGCATGGGCGGGGCGGGTGATGGGTCGGAGCCTGCCCTCGACGTGAGTACCCCAGGGGTGGGTGGCTGGGGGTCCCGCTGCTGGTTCGGGACCCCAGCTGCTGTGGGGTGGGTGTGGAGGAGCTCGGGGGGACTGGTCGTCACATGCTGCCGCCCCCAGCTCCTGCCTGAGCTGACGAACCCCGACGAGCTGCTCTCCTACCTGGGCCCCCCCGACCTCCCCAGCAGCAGTAATGACGACCTCCTCTCCCTCTTCGAGAACAACTGAGCCATCCTCACCCCCCCCACCCCGCCAGGGGGGCAGCGCTGGCATACCCCTGCCCGCCGCAGAGCCAGGACCACCCCCCAACAAGGAGGCTTCCCCTGAAGGGACATGATAGGACTGACAGACAGATGGGCTCAGCCCCCGCCCCCCTCCCCCTTCCCCCCAGAAGCACAAGGCTGTACATAGTGTAGAAACACTACTGCCCTCCCCCGCCCCCCCAAGCCCCCTCACCCTGTATTTAAAGGCAAGTGTGTTGTTGCGGGGCCGGCCCGCGTTCCCTGTATAAATGTGCATACGCTGCTTCCCCTTGTAACATACACGCTGGGGGGTGTGGGGTGGGGCTCGGCCCCCAGCTGCTCCATGGCCGCCTCCACCGTTGAGCTCCCTGTACTGTCTCCTTATCACTGGCTATTAAAGGATTCCTTTTTGGCGGGGCTCACGCGTGTCACTGGGCAGGGGGCACCCCCTGCCTGTCCTCCTCGGTCCTTTGTCACCCAGCTGTGGGGCTGACCCCACGCCCCCGCCCTCTCCCCCAGACCCGGGCAGGGGGTCCCGGCGCCTGGTTGGAAGGGTCCTGTCGTCTTAGGGGGGCTGCGGGCAGGGAGCCGTGCCCGCCATCAATCATTAACCGGGGCCGGGGCGGCCCCTGACCGGGGCTGGGGTGTCGCTGCAGCTCCCCCAAGGCGGGGGGGGGGGGGTGCGCCCCAAAGAGAGCTCGCAGCTCCCGACCTCACACGCCCCGTACCGCAGGGCCACTGCAGGCCTCCCCGCCGCCCCCCGGGCCCGCCCCACGCATCCCGCCTCACGCATCCCGCCTCACGCATCCCGCCTCACATCCCTCGGCCCTAACCCGGCTCCCCCACCCCACCCCGCCGCAGGCACCGCGCATGCGCGCCCCGCCCTGCCCAGCCGCCGGACCGGCGCGCCCCCCGCCCCCGCTTTTTTCTTTCCCCCCCTCCCCGTTTTCAAATGCGGTGCCGCCGATTGGTCGTCCGCCACGCCACTCCGCCACAGCGCCGGCGACCAACTGGCCGGAGCCGCGGGGGAGGCGGGCCCTCCCCGGCCCTATATAAGTGGCGGCAGGCAGCCGCGCTCCTTCTGCTGCGCCGCGCCCGCGCCCGGAGCTGGTGCTGCCGCTGAACCGCTGCGCCCCGCCATGGCTAACCCTGTCGTCTTCTTTGACATCGCCGCCAACGGCGAGCCCCTGGGCCGCGTCACCTTCGAGGTGCGGGGGGGGGGGGGGGGGGGGAAGGAGAGGTTCTGGGGGGGAGGGGGCGGCGGTGCCGCCATTTCCCAGCCGGGGGCTGGGGGGAGGGGTGGTGGGCAGTGCGCCTGCGCGGGCGGCGGGGTACGGTGAGGGCCTCGCGCGTCCTCCACGTGGCCGCGACTCCCGCGCTCGGTGCGGGGTGGGGGGGAGGGGGAAGTGGAGCGGGGCCGGTGCCGCGGCGGCGGGGCGGGAACAAAGGCCGCGCTGCGGGCCGAGCCCTGTCCCGCGCCTCGTCCGCCGCCTACCCACGTCGCCATTTTGTGCCCGCTCCCCTGGGCCGGGGCCGCCCCTTGGCGGGTGGCGGCAGTCCCCGGGGCCGCCCGGTGCATCCGAGCGAGCCGCGCCCCCCCAGCCGGCGGCGGGAGATGCGCCCGAGGCGCTCCCCGTTCTGGGGATTCCGGCGGGGAGCGAGAGCGGCAGCAACCGGATCGCCGCGGGATTGTCACTGCGGAAGCAAAGCATTTGGCGGCTGGCGGAGCGGGCATCCTGGTGCGCGAAGCATCCCCGGTATGGCGGGCACTGCGCTCCAGGAATGGCCGCGCTGCGGCTGTCGCAGAGCCCGCGGGGAGCGCTCCCTCCCCGTGCCGCGCAGATGGCCGCTGGCTGCTCGGAACCTTCCGGGAGGACCCGGGAGGCGGTGTGCACGCTGCCTGGGGTGGCTCGGGTTTTAATTTAATCCCAGCCAGCAGAACGGATGCACATCTGCCCTGCCGACGAGACATGCGGCATATTTAACCTCGTTTGGATGCTATGTCTTTTAGTTCAGAGTTGCCAGATGAAAGCGTGAGGTGGGGAACGCTCCGCGTCCCCAGTCGTGGCCATGATCCCCTGCTCCCGGAAGGGGTCCCTGGGCTCTGAGCAGTGGTGGAGGGGGAATCCCCCGGGGGAGTTGGCCAGTCTTCACCCCAACCTGACTAACAGCCTCTCCTCCCTTTGCAGCTGTTTGCAGACAAGGTCCCCAAGACAGCAGGTTAGTAAAAGAAGTGCCGGCCACACTGTGGCCGCACCAAACACCGATGCTCTCCCTAATTCCAGACAAAACGAATAATTTATTGCGGTTTTCCTGTTCTGTTGCAGAAAACTTCCGTGCCCTGAGCACTGGTGAGAAGGGATTTGGCTACAAGGGTTCCTGCTTCCACAGAATCATTCCTGGGTTTATGTGCCAGGTGCGTGGCACTCCTGCTGCAGCAGGGAGGTGGGTGGGTGAGGAGATGTGGTGCTTGCGTGGGTTTTTGGAGTTGGATGCTGGCAGATTCAAGGTGGGAAGGTGGCTCTGCCTCCTGCCTGCAGCCTCTGCAGAGCTGCTGTGCCTGGCTCGAGAGTCTTCTGTGCCTGAGGCCTGAAAAGCTGCTTTTTCACAGGGTGGTGATTTCACGCGCCACAACGGCACCGGCGGCAAATCCATCTATGGGGAGAAGTTCCCCGATGAGAACTTCATCCTGAAGCACACGGGCCCTGGCATCCTGTCCATGGCCAATGCCGGCCCCAACACGAACGGCTCCCAGTTCTTCATCTGCACTGCCAAGACCGAATGGTGAGTTGGGGCCAGCGGGAGCATGAGCGTGGGTGTCCCTCCACCCGTGCTGGTGGGGAGGTGATGTGTCTAGATCCCCACCTGGGGATGGCAGGCATGTACTGTGACTGGTGCTTCTCCTGCAGGTTGGATGGCAAGCACGTTGTCTTTGGCCGTGTCAAGGAGGGGATGAACGTGGTGGAGGCCATGGAGCGCTGTGGCTCCAAAGATGGCAAAACAAGCAAGAAGATCACCATTACTGACTGCGGGCAGCTCTCGTAAACCCTCCCTGTAACAACTGACCATTCCTTTGGCAGCCTGGGTGCCATGCCCTGCTGCAGCTCACCCTTTCCCACCCCGCTCCTGACTTACTGCTGCGTTTCTACTGGGTCTCAGCCCCATGTGCATGGTCCAGCTGGGCCGCAGTTACCTTTATGAGTCTAAATAAAACGAGTTAAACCACAGTGACTCCCTTCTCTCCACTTTACTGTGGTGGGGGGGAGGAAGGATGGGGTGCTGGGGGGTGGGGGTGAGGACTTCTGTAGTGTGGCTACAATCAGGTTCTCAGCAGGGTCCAGAGTGAACAGGTGCAGGCAGCTGTTCCTGCTGCAGCTGATCCCTGGGGGTGTCAAATGCTGCAAATGGTGAAGGGCTGCCCTTTGTTCCCCCCTTTTCCCATCAGCTTCCCTGCAGCTGTGGGGCTGCAACACCTGCACTCAGGCATGGGCGGGGTGGTGCCCCCACCTTGGGGTGCCTTGTGGGCCTGTGTCAACAGGTGGCACTAGGGACTGCTGGTCTGTGCTGTGCTGGAGACATAGGGGTCCCAGTAAGGGAGAGTCCAGCTCTGGGAGAATCCCACCACTCCCAGTCTGGGGGAGTTATGTTTGGAGGATCCCAATGGTCCCAGCTCTGTTAAGAGTCGTGGGGTGGGGTGGGTTGGTGCCTCCTGTTCAAGGGTCCCCAGTTCTAGGAGGAGCCCAGTGCTTCCAGTTTGAGGGTGCCTGGGTAGGGGCAGACTCCTGTACCCTGAGGGACCATGCCCCTGCCCCCCACCCCCAGTTTTGGGGTGCACCCATACCCCCTGCCTGAAACTGGTGGTGCTGGGAGCTGCACCCTGCTGCCTGCACCCAGAGCTGCACTACCCCATGGCCCTTTGTGCAGCGGGCTGGGGTTGGTTACAAAACTGGGCTCTGGTGTGGGTGAGGGGTCAGGGTGAGTAGAGTCCCAGTGTTGGTGTGTCTGTGAAAGGGCTGCCAAGTGCCGGTGAGGCCCAGCGACAGCTTTTAGTGGTGGCACCTTTGGTGTGGGAGCCTCAGGTGGTGGGTGTGTGATTTGTACCTGGGCTCTTCATAGAACCATAGAATGGTTTGGGTTGGAAGGGATCTTTAGAGGCCATCCGGTCCAACCCCCTGCAGTGAGCAGGGACATCTTGAACTAGGCCAGGTTGCTCAAAGCCCCATCCAACCTGACTTCGGATGTTTCCAGGAATGAGGCATCTCCCACCTCCCTGGGCAACCTGGACCAGGGTTTCACCATCATAGTAAAACATTTTTCCTTATATCCAGGCGAAATCTACCCTCCTTTAGTTTAAAACCATCACCCCTTGTCCTGTCACAACAGGCCTGGCTAAAGAGGTCGCCCCCATCCTTCCCACAGCCCCCCTTCAAGCACAGGAAGGCCGCAATAAGGTCTCCCCGCAGCCTCCCCTTCCCCAGCTGAACACCCTCAGGTCTCCCAGCCCGGCCTCGCAGCAGAGGCGCTCCAGCCCTCGGAGCATTTCTGTGCCCCCTCTGGCCCCGCTCCAACAGCCCCGTGTCTGTCCCGTGCTGAGGAGCCCCGAGCTGGAGGCGGCGCTGCAGGGGGGTCTCACAGAGTGGGGCAGAGGGGCAGGACCCCCTCCCTCGCCCTGCTGCCCGCGCTGCCGGGGATGCCGCCCAGGGCACGGTTGGCTTCTGGGCTGCGAGCGCATGTTGCCGGCTCACGTCCAGCCTTTTGTCCCCCAGCACCCCCGAGTCCTTCTCCGCGGGGCTGCTCTCAATCCCTCCATCCCCCAGCCTGTGCTGATACCGGGGGCTGCCCCTGACCCAGGGGCAGGACCTTGCACTTGGCCTTGTTGAGCCTCACGAGGTTCTCCCAGGCTCACCTCAAGCTTGTCCAGGTCTCTCTGGATGACATCCCATCCCTCAGGAGTGTCAACTGCCCCGCTCAGCTTGGGGTCACCTGCAAACTTGCTGAGGGGCCACTCGACCCCACTGTCACATATATGAAGGTATGAAACAGCACTGGTCCCCGTATGGACCCCTGAGGGACACCAATCGTCACTGATCTCCAGCCATTGACCACGACTCTCTGGAGTCCATGGCCATCCAGCCAGTTCCTCATCCACGAACAGGCCACCCATCGAATCCGTATCTCCCCAGTTTAGAGAAGGATGCTGTGGGGGGCCGCGTCAGAGGCCTTACAGAAGCCCAGGCAGATGACAGCCATAGCTCTTCCCTTGCCCACTGGTGCAGTCACTCCGGCACAGAAGGCTGCTCGGTTGGTCAGGTGGGACTTGCCCTTGGTGAAGCCGTGCTGGCTGCCTCGAATCACCCCCCTGTCCCCCGTGTGCCTTAGCGTTAGCTTCTAGGAGGACCCGCTCCGTGATCTTCCCCAGCACAGAGGTGAGGCTGACAAGACGGTGGTTCCCTGGGTCCTCCTTTCTACCCGTTTTAAAGATGGGCTCAACGTGTCCCTTCTTCCAGTCCCCAGGGACTTCACCTGGCTGCCATTGACTTCTCAAGTCTCATGGAGAATGGCTTGGCAGCTACATCAGCCAGTTCCCTCAGGACCCTGGGGTGCATCTCATCAGGTCCCACAGACTCGTGTATGTCCAGGCTCCTCAGGCTGTCACAAACCTGAGCTTCTCTTACAGGGGAGGCACTTTGCTCCCCCAGTCTCTGCCTTGAGGCCCACCCATTCAAGACGTGTTGGAAGAGAGGTTGCCAGTGACTGAGGCAAAAAAATAGTTGAGTAACTCAGCCTTCTCCTTGTCTGCTCTACAGTCGCTGGGCTCTAGCGAGGGTGAGGTGCCAGAGCAAGCACAGAGCCCCAGTGTTGGTGTGTCAGTGCAAGGGCTGCCAAGGGCCTGTGAGGCCCAGCGATAGCTTTTAGTGGTGGCCCCTTTGGTGTGGGAGCTTCAGGTGGTGGGTGTGTGATTTGTTTGGATTTTTGGGAGGCTAGGCAGGCGCAGAGCCCCAGCGTTGGTGTGCCTGCACGTGCAGTGCCGGAGGCCGGTGAGGCCCGGCAATAGCTTTTGGCGGTGGCTCTTTTGGTGTGGGAGCAATCCTGCGACGTTCGGGATTTTGGCGGCCGTCTGGGCGAAAAATGATAATCGGCTGAGAACGGGAATGTTTGGATTTTTGGGAGGCTAGGCAGGCGCAGAGCCCCAGCATTGGTGCGCCTGCTTGTGCAGTGCCGGAGGCCGGTGAGGCCCAACGATAGCTTTTAGTGGTGGCCCCTTTGATGAGGGAGCCCGAGGTGGCGGGTGTCCTTCTCAGAGATGGGCCGTGCTGCGGGTGGGTGCTGGAGGCCGCGCAGAGGTCAGTCCTACCCCCTGGGGGAAGCCGCCCTCTGCCAGCTGGGGGACCATGCGGGAAGCCTTTCCGTCTCGCACTGAGGCAGCATGGGAGAAGCCTTTCTGTGGTTCACCAGTCGGGCATGGGAAGCCTGTCAGTGCTGCACCACCAGTGCAGGGTGGCTCCTGAAGCACCTGGCAGGTGAGCGGGCATCACTGGCCAGGGCTTGCATGCCGAGAGCTTAGAGCTGGTGCTGCACTGGTCACCCAGCTCACTCAGCCCCCGCCACAGCCTCTTCTGGTGCTGCCTGGGCCTCATCTGGCAAAACCCCCTGCCCACAGGTGAGCCCTGAGACACTGTCACAAATAATTTGTAACCGGGCTGACTGAGGCAAGAGGCTGGGGCGCAAAGTATAGAATTACAAGGGCAAATATATTTTAATGCGTGTGCTGTGTCCCAGCACAAGTGGGGCACCCCGAATGTGCCTTTACACAGGGTTATTATGCAAGGGTCTTCAAGTGTTCTGGTACAAGACAACATGACTAATCACCAGTACCTATGCTACTGATTATTAATCAGAGTAGAACTTTGCAAAGCAACTCTAGTTTTACAGCATTCTTGCTGCCTGAAGCAGGCCAAGCAGCCTGTGCCAGCCAGCACCCACGAGGCAGAAGGGGCTTCGCCACAGGACAATATTCTAGCCAAAAAGAAGAAGATGGTGGTGTGCTGGTAAGACAATGGAAAACACTTTGGGAGGGGAAGCCAGATGGGAACAGTACAGTGTCAGGCAGCAGTGGCCAACAAGTGGGCAGAAGCAAGTGGAGCACATCTGACAGCAATAATATGCCCACCAAGTGAGCCAGAACCCTGGGGGACATGGGGCAAAGTGACCCCCATCCCATCACATGCTTTTGATGGAGAAGGTGCGGCCTTGGATCCCCATGACATATAAAACCTGGACCCACCCACAGCCACAGTCCTCTGCCATTTCCCTATTTATTGCTTAACTCATTAAAAGTTTGTTGTTCATTTCACAGTGCCTCTGCTTGCACTCATTGGCGCAGCAGGAGGCGGGGGGTTAAAGCTGCCCCTTGTGCATGCATAGATCTGCCCCCCACTTCTTCACCCCAGTATATGAGGAACCCCCAATGATTCCAGATGGAGTAGTTTAATATGAACCTTAATTCCCAGACTTGGGGTAAATGATGTAGAAAGAGCTCTTATAAATCTATCTGCTACCGTGGAAGCCACAGACAATTGCAGAGTAGATGCCATTTGAGCCTTGCAACAAGAAGTTTCTTCTTTAGCATTATAGTAGAACAAAATTGTCTACTACTTGCAATGCTTACCCTGCAACAAGGAGGTACCTATACATTCATTAATTCCACCTGTTGCACTGATTGAACAAATCTTGCCAAATCAGTGATGACATCCATGTTATTTCTGAACATTTACAACTGTTACATCAAATTGTAATATCTCCTGACAGATTTTCACTTTTTGATCTGTTTAGTTGGAGACTCTCCTTAATTATGCAAAAAATATTAATGAAAGCTCTTACTATTATACTATTATTTACCCTATTAATAATTTTTGTTTGGATTGTGGCTTGGTTTTGCTTTGCTATATGTCATATAACCAAATGATCGAACACACCAATAGTGATTAATCTTGCATTTGCCACCTGCTTGGGAAAGTCCTTCACCATCAGGCTGTTCATTTCACACATGTAGAGGCAAGAGAGCTTCGCACCCGCACTGTTACCCCAACCCCTGGATCATGCCATTAGCCATGCCATAAGGCATGGAGCATGGCCAGACACTCCTGACCTCAGGTATGGCATGGGGCTGTGGAAAGCGCTCACACAGTGTACTTGTGGTGCTCACACAGCTGCACGGACCCACTTGCACACAGAAAGCAGTGACCAGCCACATATAACTACTTGCAGATCACCAACCCTTTTGAGACATGTCCAGCTTTGTATGTAAAGGATGTGTCTACGTGAACCTGTCAGTCATACGACTGAACAGAGGAGGTGCAGCCCCATAAATAAGGTGCCAGACGCTAACTAGGTGTAGCTCCTGTTGGCTGGTCCATGGGTGCTCCACAGTGAAGGAGATGCCCTTATGTCATGACAGAGAACATTGCAGGTCAACAATTTCCCTAACTGTTGCTCATCAGCTGGTAAGATTAATCGTTAACAGAGCTGTACCTTGCCTACACAACAAGTGAGGTTTCCCCTTCTCTCTTTTGCTCATGCTTAGATTTCTCACACTGCACTCAGGCTTAATTATATTGATTGTCAACTTATATTATTGTCATAAAGTTGATCAGACTTGGTCCTTAGACCGTTGCTCTTTTATCACGCGATACTCAAAAAAACTCTTGTGTGTGACAGTCATCCAATGCCTCTGATGCAAGTTTTAAGCAGTAGCCTGTGTTTAGCAAAGAAAGCTGGCGAGAGAAGCACCAGGATGTAGGCAAAGAGAAAGCTCGACAAAAGTTTCTTCTGCCAAATTAAAAATTGATGGGGAAAAAAGACTCAGAGACTGGAGTGGTCTTTTCCATCACCTTGATTTAAGCCAACTTCTGAGCCTGGAGTGCTCTGGTGAGACACTTGGCAAGCAGCCTGTGCAAGCAGAGCAAGCAGCTTTTATTTTAACACTGTTGAAGAAATCCCTAATAAGGCCTCCTCCAGAACACCACTTTGGGGTTCAGGAGACTCAGGAAGATCAGATTAAATGCTCAGCGCTACAAACACAGAACAGGAAATGAAGAGGCTATTATGTAAAGTAATATTTGTACAAGGGAAAACCACATGTACAAGATGTAATGGAACAAAAATTCAGCCTTTTCGTGATTATCACAACAGTGATGTTTCCTTCAGAAAAAAGATGGGAATGAGAAAAAAGAAACCTGCCTAGGCTGAAGGTAGAGCGTGACCAGTTAAGGGATGACTAGGGATTACGCTGCCCAGAGAGGGCAGGAAAGACATCCCAGGGCTATCTATGGCGAATGTTACCTCTGATGAAACAGCATCAATACCCTGGCAGCATGTTGTGTTAATAGGTGAAGAAATTTGGCAGAAAATAAACCCCCTTGCGACCCAGCTGGTCCTCAGATGTCAGAGGGGCTGGGGATGGCTGGGCTTAGATTCTGAGTGATCCCTGATTCAGCACTGTCAGTCCGTGAGGGATTCACTAACAGTATGATCACTATTAGTCTAGTTGTGCCCAATAACCCTTCATGGCCAGATTCAGTAATAGTGCGGTTTATTGCAGCAACAGAAGTACAGGTCTGCGTCGGATTGCCGGTGATAAATGCACTGTCTGCAAAGCACATGTGAGTCTAAAGCCCTGAAACACAAACCACAAAATAACGAGCTTGTTCTCTCGATTTCCCAGGGGATCAGTAGGTGTAACCAAGTGTTCAAGTCTCACCCAATGGCGTTGCTATGGGGGGAGGAGAGGTTCAGCCCTCAGACTGATCCCAGCAGCCCACAACGGGATCTTCCCTCACGTCTCTCTCTCGGAGGTATTTTTATACTATTGTATGTTTAGGTGGAGCTTGGGTGGCTCAAGTGATAGAGACCTTCGTTATTGCTGGGTGTAGGAATTCCTCGCATTGATTTCAAGGTATAGACTAAGAGAAATTCAGAGCGCAGCTCAGTGAGGGGTGGTTGTACCTTGGAGGTGGGTAGCTATTGTGGTTTAGCGGGCAACTCAGCCCCACACAGCCGCTCGCTCACTCCCCCACCGGCAGGATGGGGAAGAGAATCAGAAGGGTAAGGTTTGTGGGTTGACATAAGAACAGTTTAATAATTAAAATAAAACTATAACAACAACAGCAACAATAATGCAATGGAAAGGAAAACAATGAGAGAGGTGAGAAACCCAGGAAGGGGGAATGAACAACCAAAACAAACCGCATGTGACGCAGCCGCCCACTGACCTGATGCTGCCAGTCCCCAAGCCACAACTGCCCTGCTGCGCACCAACTCTCCCAGTTAATATACTGGTCATGGCATCACGTGATATGGAATGAATAGCCCATTGGCCAGCTGGGGTCAGCTGTCTTGGCTGTCGCCCCACCCCTCCCGGCCTCTTGCCCATGTGGCAGAGCATGGGAAGCTGGAAAGGTCCCTGGCTACTTACAGACACTACAGTGATGACAGTTAACTCCTTCTCAGCCAAATCCAGCTAATCCAATTCAGGTCTCTAGAGGGAAAGGAAGGTAGCCAGAGGCACAGAAATCAGACTGCGAGTTTGCTGGACTTTGGCCGAAGTAAGCGTGGGAACAGACTGTTTTCCAAAAGTGTTTCCTGACCAGCAAATTTCAAGGGCAGTGTCAGGCTTCCCCTGATGTTTCTGTGTTGGAGGTTAGGGCTGGTTGTCCTGGGTGCTCCTGTACAGAACTCGACTTCTAAAATAGGCTTTTGTGCAACAATTTCTTCTCATCTCTTTTCAAATGTAATTTCTCTGCAGTCATTGCTGAGGGAATGGCGCCTCCACAAAGGATCCTCTTTTCCCTGGAGAAGATTTGCATGGCCTGGCAGTGACGACAGGGAGCTGGAGCGGGACTCCACAACCTGGGCAATACGTGCTTCCTCAACTCCATCCTGCAGTGCCTGACCTACACACCCCCTCTGGCCAACTACCTGCTCTCTCGGGAGCACCGCCAGTCATGTGAGTCCTTTGAGGAACACCTCCTTGTCAATCTGTTGGGCTCTTCCCCAGGGTTCCCAGAATCTGGAATTTGATTTAGGGGGGCAGCAGCCCTCCTTTCTCAACCCCCTGAGTTGGTGTTCTTTGAACACTCGAGCCTAGAAGCCACTTGTTGTATCTAGGTGTATTCATCTTCAGAAAGGCAGCTCTTTCTAGCCCCGGGACTTGATCCCTATTCATGCAAGTTGAACCCTCCTTGCTTACTGCATAGAAAACGTCTGTCTGTTAAGCAGCACTCTGAAGAAAGTTCTCTATGCACTAAAATGTCCTGGGCTTGTTGGGACCTTGGCACCTTGGGAGAGGAATAGTGGAGAGTGTTCTTGTAACTTTCAAGATCTCCATTAGGTTTCCCATTGCTATGGGTATTTTGCTAACCTGAGAAATTCCTTCCCTCCCTCTCTCCCTCCCTCTTCAGGTCGTCAGCAAGGCTTCTGCATGATGTGCAGAATGGAAGCGCACGTTAACATCGTCCTGCGTTCCTCAGCCAGCGCCAGCCTAGGGCTGTCGTCAGTGTTCTCACACGTAAGTCACTTCAGGTGCCTTGACACGTTCCCTTCTGTTCTGGTAGGAGGGAACTACTGACTTCTTTCTTAGGAATAGGAGAACATTTCCAGCTTGGCGTGCAGGAGGATGCCCATGAGTTCTTATGCTATACTGTCGATGCCATGCAGAGGACTTGTCTAAGTGGCAGCAGCGAGTAAGCACAAGCAAATTACCTTTCCAATGCTCCCGAGCCCTTTGGACTCCTTGAGGTGCTCCCATCAAGGAGAACCTACGCCCAGGGTTTTCAGGCCAAATAAAACTCCTGGAGGAGATAACTCTGCCTTACCATTTATTTCCAGCTTGGGCATCTCTTCTCAATCAACTACCATCGTCCATCAAATCTTTGGGGGCTTTCTGAGATCCAGAGGTACTTTTCCACACCTATCGCTCTCCTTGGACTTGTCTGTGCCCTTCTGCCTGCCTGTGATAAAGAGCAGCTTGTGTGACTGGCATAGTAGTTACAGAGAGCATAAACCAGTACGGTTGGTTTCCCCTGTTGCTGAGGATTTTGATTTGTCTTCTAGGCATGTGCTTGAGCTGCAAAGCAGTTTCCGATCCCTATGAGCCCTTCCTGGATGTTCCTTTGGATCTCCCGGTGAGGTGTTTGGAAATTGTGGTGCAAAATAGTCCCTGCAGGGGCCCTAGTTTATCTCCAGTAAACTACGTTGACTTGAACCTGTGGGCTGTTACCACGCAAGAGCTTGGTGTTGGATGGGAAGGGTCCTGGACTTCCGTGCACTTTCTGTGGAAGCCCCATCAATGGTCTCCCTGTGCTGTGTGCTGGGTTTCAGCTGGGCAAAGAGTAAGGAGGGTATCTACAGCCAAGATGACTCTGTCATACCGCCCTGCTCTGGACTTCCTCAATATGTGTCTGATCGCTGGATGGACAGGCCTGCTTACTTTTGTTATTTTTGACCATGCGTACCGCAGGCAACTCTGGTGCTGCCCAGGGGTAGCTGTTTGTTGGGATAATGCTGGTACCCCAAGGGGAGCTATTTCTTGGGATGCTGCATTTCCAGGAGCTTAGCTCTCTGCTTTCTTTCTCATCCAGGAACGCTACTCTGTCACTGAAGCTCTGGAAAGCTTTGTCAGTCCTGAGCAGCTGGGTGGTGAAAATGGCTGCAGATGTAGCAAGTAAGATTATGCCTAATGACAGCTTTCCATTAGATCCTGGCTTATGGGGTTGCGTGTCTGGGAACACTAGTTATGTTTTGACTTATTTGGGAAACCCACTCATGCGACAGCTTGGGGTTTTTCTTTTTTCTTTTTCCTGCCCCATACAACTATTCCACCTGAATCCTCCAGATTTTGGAAAATAATGCATTTGTTTCTAAGACGGGTATTTTTTCCCCCTTCTGCCTGAATGTTTGGAAAGATTTGATGAGAATTTTGTTCCTGGCATTGCCTGCCCTGGAGGTGGTCAGCCTCCCTAGCTCTGAAGCTGCCCACTGAACTAGCCCTATGTCCAGAAGGGAAAAGACACGTCCCCTGTGCGGTGGTGAGCCAAAGCCAGGAGGAGCTCTGCAGAGTGATTTGACAATGGCAGCTTCCTCAAGAAAGCAGTCAACAGTTTCATTTTGAAGGCGTTTTGGATGCTTGGGTCTCTGTGTGGGAGGCCTCAGTCCTTGGAGCCGTAGCAGCCCTGCTGGCTCTCTGAGCAGTGTCGTGGCTAGTTCTTGTCATGTAAAGACTGTTGCCTGCTGCTCTCCAGAGTGAGGCACCCTAGCCCGAAGGTACCTTCAGTGAGAGCCTGTGGGCTGAAGGGGTCTGCAATGCAAACACGGGCATCCGACAGCTGGGCAAAGCAAGCCATAACTCAAGCCTACCTGGAGGAGGGTGGAGCAGGGAGAAGATAGGTTGCAACATCTGGGTCTGTGCTTGTTTTCAAGGTGTGACCAGCTGGTCACTGCATCCAAGAGGCTTACAATACATCGTTCCTCCAACGTCCTGATAGTGTGCTTGAAGAGATTCAGTGTTTTCACTGGCAGAAAGATTAGCGAAGTATGTAGACAAGCGCACTGCGACTTTGTCTGCTTGGAAGGAGACATTTCCCAAAGAAGGATCCTTTTTTGGAAGTTGTTAGCATCTGCATGAAATGACTGTCGAATGCAGCCATCTAAGAACAATCAATGCCATAGCTATGCCTTGCTCTGTCCCTTGTAGTAAGAGGAAAGTTCCAATGTGAAGATAAGCTCTACTGTGCTCGTAAAGAGCTGGTTTGGCCGAGCAGAGTTTTCTGCCACTTCAGTGATGAAATGGCAACACCTGCTTTTGATGAAGCGAGACCTATTTCTAGACCTCTAGCCTGTGTTTGGTGAGCAGGTTTTCTCAGGCTGTCTCCTAAAGGCTCTCAGGATAATTTCCGCATCTTCTTCATCTCTCTTTAGGATGTGGAGTATCTGGAATATTTGGACCTTGGCGCATACACGTCTGAAGCACCTGGAGAACCGCTGCTCTATTCCTTGTATGCTATTCTGGTGCCTGAAGGTTTCAGCTGTCAGGCAGGACACTATTACTGCTTCATAAAGGTAAAAGTCAACTTTGTGATTTGCATTGGTGTATTGAGTGTCATTCAGTGGTGTCCTGCCTGCGTTTTTCTTTTCAAAACCCTGCAGTTCATCTAAAGATAGTGTTGCCTTTCTTTGCAGGGCAACAATGGACAGTGGTACAAGATGGATGATGACTGTGTGGGTCTTTGTGACATCAAGATGGTTCTGTGCCAGCGCGCATATTTGCTCTTCTATGACAGGTAATAACAGGTTTGAAAGGGTGTTCAGAATACGCTGCCTCTCCTGTTACTGACCTTGTTGTTGCTCTTTGCTGCCAGTGGGTTTTGCTTTCTGTCCTAGGAGAGCATGACTGTTTGTCTGGTTGAGTTCTGTCTGTTGTGCAGTTTGCCAGGTCCTTCATTCTCTCTTCTTGCTTGGAACTGCAACAAGCTGTTGCGCTCGTGTAAATTGCCAGCTGCCTGCTCTCTGAGACTGGCTAGCTGTGACAGGAGGCAAAATGGAGGTCCGAGAGGGTGTAATGATGAGTTACTGCTCTGAAAGGGACAGACGTGGCTGGAAGACCATACCCTAATTTCCAGCTGCTAGTGCTGGTTCAGGCTTCTGCACGTCATGTCAAGTGCTGCTGGAAAATGATAGGAGGAGACTGAAGTAATGAGGAGGCTGCAAGAACAACCTGAGACTAAGATGACACTTGTTTCTCCAGGCACCATGATTTGACCCCTGGAGCAGGCGCTGGATGGCAAGAGAGAAAGAGCACTTCTGTGGTGAGGCTTGGTCAGGTGCTGAAGAGTCCATTTTCTGGAGGCATGGTGGGACTGAGAAATCAAAAACATAGAGGAAATATGCACAAGATCCAAGGGAAGAGAAAAAAGCAGGGCTCAGCAGGAACTCCCCTTCAGCACCATGGCAGGAAGAGAGCACGGTCTGACACTGAGGAGGGTGAGAAGCTGAACGGAAGCCAGCCAGAGTGTCGGCCTCCCAAGCGGCGGTGCACTTGGAAATGCAGAAGCGCACTCAGCACCAGCTGGTGCAAGGCAGCAGGAACCTGCACAGCTTTTTCCATGGGAAGAGAAATGGCCCTGGTGAGAGCAGAAGCTCAGGAGGGGAAGGTGTGCACGGCGTGAGCAGCCACAGAACAGGCCCACATCATGGTTCAGTAGGTGACCAGCAGCCTGGGAAATACTTGCTTGAACGACGTGTGCTCCCACCAGTGCCAGTTCACCCAGAGGCTGCAGGTTCTTGCCAGGCAAGTGTAAAACAAACACACAGAAGGAGGAAACGCTCCTCTGCGGAGGATGAAAGTGCACCCAAAAGAAGGCACAGAAGGACAGAAGCAAGCATTCTGGTGATGTGAAATTGTAAAAGAAATGGAAGGAAGTGAAGAAGGAAGAGAAATCCAAAGAGTTCTCTGTAGAGGAGGACTAAAAAGTAAGCAAAGTTTGCAGCATCACCAGGAAGTGTTGCCTCACTCTTTGCCAGGTGTTTCAGATGTGTGGCTTATGGACAGATGCATTCAGTACTTGTACCTGAGCTTGCCATGGCAACCTGCGACTGACCATCAAAGGCCACAGGCGAACATTCTCAAAAGAATGCTGACCATCAAACTTGTCATTTAGATTGAAACAATAAAATTGTCGTCATAACCAAACCCAGTCCAAAGTGGTGTTGCTGATTTCTGTGGAGAGTTTGACCATGCAAGAAATAACAGAGGGGTTCAGGGTTTTTTTTGAAATTTTTTAACTCAAGACTTCCTTTGCAAAAGGTGAAGCTTCAGCCAGAGCTGTGGATCACTTGATACTCATTTCTGCTCTCTTTAGCAAGGTGACGGCATGTGGAATGTTAGGTTTCATTTTGACATGACTTTTTCTTGTAAATCTCCCTCCCCCTTCTCTTTCAAAGAAGAGAGGCTGTGCACCTTTTTGTGTATTTCTTTCAGTCTTACAGAGGTGAGTCAGGGGCTCCTGAGGTAATAAGAGCCAACAGGGAGACACCAGTGCAATACCTCAAAGGAGCTAAGGGCTGTTCCTCTAAGAAGGTGACACGGCCACCAGCCCAGCTGAAGTGCCTCTACAGCAATGCACACAGCATGGGCAACAAACAGGAGGAGCTGGAAGCCACCGAGCTGCTAGAAAGGAATGGCCCAGTTGCCACTACTGAACTGGGTGGGACAAATCCACTGACTGGAGTGCAGCTATCGATGGCTACATGCTGTTCAGAAGCGACCTCTACGTCAAGAAAAGGATAGATTGTGAAGAGCTGTCTCTGAAGAATAGGCACGAGCAGGTTGAAGCTTATGTGTCGGTGAGGAGCTTGGCGGCGGCAAGAGCAAGTCCCATGGCTCAGCGCTAGATCAGGGGCAGGCAAAGCGGTTCCTCATACCCGAGAAGCCCGGGGGTGAGCAGAGGGATCCGTCAGGAGCCGGTAGCTCTCACGAGGCTGACGTGCAGCTGGCATGGTGTGGGTCGTTGCCAGAAGCAACAGCGGGAGATTTAAATGGCCCCTAGGGAGCACGAGCGACCAGGAGCACGGTGAACAGGATGGGCAAACAGGGCGTGGCGTGTCAGAAGGACGTGGGGTGGCAGTTTGCATGGCAGTTCGCGCAGGAATGGTGAGCAGGAGGGACGCCACAGCCCACTTGTAGGTCTACAGCTCAGGCAAGTGCTTCGGCCTTGGGCAAAATGGTGAGCACTCGCCTCAGAGCTAAAACCACTGTTTGTTCAGTGAAAGCCCCCGAGATGTCACACTCATCCACCCAGACGGGTCTGGTAAGAAAGGACACACCAGTACAGGCCGTGGGTTGCGGCAAATGCCCAAACACCCCTTCTGATGAAAAGGTAAGTACCTGCACGAGGTGTGCACAGGTTGATGACCTGTCACATCAGGTGGCCGAACTGCAGGAAACGGTTAAGAGGCTGCGCAGTATTAGAGGAGCTGAGGCAGAGATAGGCAGGTGGCTTCAGAATCACGTTCCTGTGGCAGACACCGCCGAGAGTGAGGCACCATGGACCCTGGTGACTCACAAGAGTGGGATTCCACATCAGCCTGCACCCTCCACCATCACAATTAGAAACAGATATGAAGCCTTAATGACTGAGGATAACCATGAGCAAAGGCTGCAAAGTCCCCCACAAGGGGAAACTGTACCAGCAACACACAGTGGATATTGTAAAAAGAAACGACGAGCGCTCGTGGTGGGTGACTCTCTGTTGAAGGGCACTGAGGCACCCATCTGCCGACCTGACAGGGAGTCACGAGACATGTGCTGCCTCCCAGGAGCCAAGGTCCGAGACGTTGCTGAGAGGGTGCCACAACTCATCAGGAAAACAGACTACTATCCGCTATTACAATTTCATGTAGGCATGAACGACACTGAGAGCTGCAACCTGGGTAAAATCAAAGAATATTTTCGAGCCTGGGGGGAGCAAGTGAAAAGCATTGGCGCCCAAGTGATCTTCTCTTCCATTTTGCCAGTTTGAGGGAAGGGAGCAGCCAGAAACAGGCGCATAATGTGTATCAACTCCTGGCTACGTGGTTGGTGCCATCATGAGGGGTTTGGCTTTTATGACAATGGGCTGTTCTTCAATTACGACAACATGCTAGGGAGGGATGGAATCCATCTGCTAAAAGGGGTAAGGGAATCTTCAGCAATAGGCTGGCTAATTTGGTGAGGTGGGCTTTAAACTAAAGGACTTGGGGGGTGGGATCCGTGGAGAAAACACTCACACCAGCACATTCAATGGGGGAGTAAGTCAGGCCAAGCAGTGTGGTGATAAAGGTTCCTTAGCTGTCTTCCAAGAGGTGAAACAAAAGAGTAAACACCTCAAGTGTATGTACACAAATGCATGCAGTCTAGGCAACAAACGGGAGGAACTGGCGCTCCGTGCCCACTCAGAAGGGTACGACATCATAGGAGTAACTGGAACATGGTGGGACACCTCAAACGATGGGAGGATCGCAATGGACGGTTACAAGCTCTTTCGTAAGGACAGGCAAGGTAGAAGAGGTGGAGGAGTTGCACTCTACATCAAGGAACACCTCGAATCTATCGAAGTCAACTATGGTGATTGCGACTGCTCTTTCAAATGTCTGTGGGTTAAAGTCAAAGGGGTCATATCCAAGCAGGACCTCACAGCGGGCGTCTGCTATCGACCTCCTAACCACGGTGACGAAGCTGACTAAGTGATATTTGGGGCACTAAAGCAAGCTTCTGGCCAACAGAACCTGGTCCTGATGGGTGACTTCAACTACCCAGACATCTGCTGGAAGAACAATACGGCAGCTTGCATGTCATCCACCAAGTTCCTGGAATGCGTAGAGGACTGTTTCCTGATGCAAATGTTAGATGTGCCAACCAGGAAGGAGGCGCTGCCGGACTTGCTATTCACTAACCGAGAAAACCTGCTTTGTAGTATCTCGGTTAGTGACAGCCTTGGCTGCAGTGACCACAATATTGTGGACTTTGGGATCCTGCTGAGTGTTCCTAAAGTCACCTCTAAGACAAGGATTCTTGATTTTAGAAGAGCAAACTTCAGTGCACTCAGGGCTCAGTTGGGAGGGATTCGATGGGAAGCTTCCATGGAATACAAAGGAGCTAGCGAGAGCTGGGAGTTCTTCAAGAACTCTCTATTGGAAGCACAAAGCCAGTTTATACCCTACAATGGAAAGGGAAGTAAGCGGAGCAAGAGGCCCCCATGGCTCAACCATGACCTCCTGGGTCTACTCAAATCCAAAAGAGAAGCACACCAGAAATGAGGAAGTGGAGGATTGTCCTCTGAGAACTACAAGGGCATAGCCAGAGAGTGCAGAGACACAGTCAGAAAAGCAAAAGCCCAATTTGAATTGAAACTGGCTGTAGACATAAAAAATAACAAGAAAGGGTTCTTCAGACATGTCAACCATAAGCAGAAAAAGAAGGAAAACATAGGCCCACTGTTAAACAAATAAGGAGAATCAATCACCAATAATGCAGAAAAGGCAGAGGTCCTCAACACCTTCTTCACCTCTGTCTTTACCAGCACTGTCGGGTCCCAGGCTTTGGGAAAAAAATTGCCAATTGAACCAAACACCGACCCACCATCGGTGAAGGAAGAGTTAGTACATTAATTACTACGGGAGCTTGACCCCCACAAATCAATGGGCCCTGACGCCATCCACCCGAGGGTGTGAGAGAGCTGGCTGATGTCATCGCAAGGCTGCTCTCCGTAATCTTTGAGAAGTCGTGGAGAACGGGGGATGTCCCAGAGGACTGGAGGAAGGCAAATGTTACCCCACCTACAAGAAGGGCTCAAGGGAGGATCCGGGTAACTATAGGCCCATCAGCCTTACTTCAACCCCTGGGAAAGTTATGGAATGAATCCTCCTGGGGGCCATCACAAGTCAAATGAAGCACGTGATTGGGAAAAGCCAACATGGCTTCACTAAAGGCAGATTGTGCTTGACTAACCTGGTGGCCTTCTATGACAAAGTGACTTGCCTGGTTGACATGGGGCGGGCGGTGGACATTGTCTACCTGGGCTTCTCCAAGGCTTTTGATACGGTCCCCCACAGCCTCCTCCTGGAGAAATTGATGCGTTATGGCCTAGACAAGTGGTCTGTGCAGTGGGTGGGGAACTGGCTGACAGGCCGCACCCAAAGTGGGGTGGTAAATAGCATTTTCTCAAACTGGCAACCTGTCACACGTGGAGTCCCCCAGGGATCGATATTGGGCCCAACGTTATTCAATATCTTTATAAGTGATCTGGATAACGGCATCAAGTGTGGCCTGATGAAGTTTGCTGATGACACCAAGTTGAGTGGGGAAGCAGGCACTCCAGAAGGGAGAGCTGCTCTGCAGGGAGATCTGGATAGGCTGGAGGAGTGGGCCAGCAAGAACCTTATGGAGTGCAACAAGGAGGAGTGTAAGGTCTTGAACCTGGGAAAACATAATCCGGGAGTGCACCACAGACTGGGATGCACCTGGCTGGAGAGCAGCTCTGTGGAAAGGGACCTGGGGGTCCTGGTGGGCAGGAAGCTCAACATGAGTGAACAGTGGCTGCTGCGGCCGAGAAGGCCAACAGGGTGCTGGGTTGCATCAACAAGGGCATCGCCAGCAGAGAGAAAGAAGTCGTTAGCGCTTGTCAGGCCACACCTGGAGTCCCGTGTCCAGTTCTGGTCCCCGCTGTACAAAAACGATGTGTCCAGGCTGGAAGGGGCCCAAAGAAGGGCCACCAGGATGATCAGAGGACTGGGAAGCTGCCATACGAGGATAGGCTGGGAGAGCTGGGTTTGTTCAGCCTTGAGAACAGGAGGCTCAGGGGGGATCTCATCACTGTGTACCAGGACTTAAGAGGTAGCTGCAAAGAAGATGGAGACTCCCTTTTTACACAGAGTCCCATGGAGAGGACAAGGGGGATGGACACAAGCTGCTCTTGGGGAGATTCCGATTGGACACGAGAGGGAAATTTTTCACACTGAGGACAGTCAACCATTGGAATAATCTCCCCAGGGAAGGGGTTGACTCGGCAATGTTGGACACCTTCAAGAGTCGTCTGGACAGGGTGCTGGGCTATCTTGTTTAGACTCTGCTCTTCCCAGAAAGGTTGGACTAGATGATCCCTGAGGTCCCTTCCAACCTGTGATTCTGTGATTCTGTGAATAAGAATTAGAGACTGACGCAACAAAGGCTGCCCAATCGATGGGAGCCTATTGACCAAGGCTTCTTCCTCCAACTACAGGAGGCATCACGCTTGCAGGCTCTCTCGTTCTGCTGGGGGACTTCAACTACCCTGACATCTGCTGGAAAGGTAGCATGGTGAGCTGCAGGCACTCCAGGAGACTCATGGAATGCATGGAGGTTAGGGATGCAAGATAGGACCTGATGGTCACCAAGTGAGCTAATTGGTGATGGCAAGATTGGAGGCAGCCTGATCAAGTCCAACCTCCTCTTCACTAAATGCCTGCAGAAGATGGGAATAGTTTAGAAATAATCCTGTAAGTCCTGTCCCTGGATCCCAGGGAGAAGAGACCAGCACCTCCCTCTCCATGTTCCCTCCTCAGGAAGCTGCAGAGAGCAGAGCAATGAAGTCATGCCCTCAGCCCCCTTCTCTCCAAACGAGACAAGCCCAGAGTCCTCAGCCACCCCTCTCAGGACATGCCTTCCAGCCCTGTCACCAGCTTTGCTGCCCTCCTCTGGACACATTAAAGTACCTTCACATCCTTCTCAAATGACAGGGCCCAATTTATGGGATTGCATTCCCACACTGTGTTCCCCCAGTATGGGAATGCAATTAGTAGAGTTATAGCTAGATGTTTCAGGATCTGCTGTGTCAGCTTTCATTTGCCTTGCATGGCCCTTTGCAGAGAAGAAAGCATGGTCTTCAGATGTACTGGCTACCAGTTCATTTTCAAGCATTTATTTTCTCTATTTCTGTTGTTTCCAGAATACACAGATGATAATGCCCTGATTCCAAAGAACTCCGTGGTAATTGGTAGAAGAATCCCTGCTGGAGGAGTTAAAGCTACCAGCAGAACATCTGTTATGTGAGTATCCATAAAGCATTGATTCTTTGTTAGGACTTCAGTGTGTAGACATTTTTTATGGGTATTAGCTTACAGAGACATTCCGATTGTATCTTTCTTGTTAAAGCTGCTGTTAGTTTTTGTTGTCCTGGGGTAGATTTTAATGGATCTGTCCCCAGGTAGACTGACATTTTTAGGCCTGCTGGGACATGGGGTTCGAACTCCAAAAATAGTAACTTTAAAGCTGATTCTTTTGAGTTTGTTTTGGGGGTTGATTTTTCTGAGGCCCAAGTTGTAGATCCTGTTTCCTGTATGTGGAGAGATTCCTTATTACATGTGTTTGCTTGTATTGCTTTTAGGGTAAAGACAGACAAACACAGTAGTGTAAACTTGTAATTTGGGAGGGTAGGCAAGTGCAGAGCCCCAGTATTGGTGTGTCTGTGAAAGGGCTGCCAAGGCATAGTAAGGACCAGCAATAGCTTTTAGTGCTGTAGTTTTCGATTGGGAGCAATCCTTGTACGTTTTGCATCTTGGAGCCTGGCTTTGGCGCAAATGAGAGGCAGAGAGGGAGAGAACGTTTGGATTTCTGTGAGGCTGGGCAGGTGCAGAGCCCCAGTTTTGGTGTGGCTGTGAAAGGGCTGCCAAGTACCTGTGAGGACCAGCAATAGCTTTTAGTGGTGGCACCTTTAGTATGGGAGCAATCCTTGGACATTTTGAATTTTGGAACTCGTCTCTGTCTGTCTTGTTTTAACCCCAGTCAGGAACTAAACACCATGCAGCTGCTTGCTCGCTGCCCCTACCCCTGTGGGATCGGGGGGAGAATAGGAAAAACAAAACCAAGAAAACTCATGGGTTGAGATAAGAACAGTTAAATTATTAAAATAAAATTGTAATAGTAATAATGGTAATGATAATTATGGTAATGATAATAACAATAAATGTTATATCATTAAAAGGAAAATAACAAGATAGAGGAACGAAATCCAGGAAAAAAAAAGGGAAAAACCCAAAATGGATGCAACTGCTCTCCACCTGACGACCCACGCTCCTGGTCCCCGAACCGCCATTGCTCTATCCTCAGGTCAGCTCCCACATTTAATATACTGGGTATGGCATCATAGGATGTGGAATATCCCCTTGGCCAGTTTGGATCTGCTCTTTTGGTTGTGCCCCCTCCCCTCCCCGCTTCTTGTGCACCTGGCAGAGCATGGGAACCTAGAAAAGTCCTTGACTAGTGTAAGCAGTACCTAGCAACAACTAAGCATCAGCTTGTTATCAACACTATTTTCATACTAAGTACAGAATAAGGGGTGGATATTGTCATGGTTTTAGCTGGGATAGAGTTAATTTGCTTCACTGTAGTTGGTATATTGCTGTGTTTTGGACTCAGTATGAGCATAGCATAATCTGGCTGGGGATCATGTCATTAGGTTGGTCAAGTGAAGATAGGAAAGATATTGCTGAATTGTGTTAGACCACTAGATCTGGACCGTTTTGAAGTCTCTGCCCACCATCCCGCTTTGCTTCCCCCAAAACAGAGATTCCCTCTCCTACTGCCAATGGCATCAGGGGTGCCCAGCTTCTCCACCTAAGCCACGCCGCTACTGGTCCGTGCCTGTGTGCTGTCCTCTGTCTCAGGACTGGCGGTGTCCAGTGAGCCTGCCCAGCTCCACACCATCACCCACCAGCTGGCCCAGCCCACCAGCTGGCAGGGGGTACCAGGGCCCCACTAGGGCCCTGGGGCAGGTGGTGCAGCTCCCCAGTGGGGTGCTGCTTTCCACCATGCCTGCTCCTTGGCTCCCTGCTGACGGCTGGGAAGAGCAGGTGGTGCCACGGATGCTGGTGCCCCACCAGGACACAGGGCCTCCAAAATTCACAACGTCCCAGGATTGCTCCCACACCAAAGGGGCTACCACTAAAAGCTATTGCTGGGCCTCACCGGCCTTTGGCAGCCCTTGCACAGACACACCAACACTGGGGCTCTGCTGAAAGGGGGAAGGGGCTTTTAGGATGCAAAACCAAAACGGTTCTGTTGTTGAAGTTTAGCTAGCTGAAAGTTAATTGTTGTGGAATGCTTATCTGGATACTGTGTAAAATGATTAGCAAGGACCCCCAGGAATCCGCCAGTGAAGGATGAGTTCTTGATAAGGACAGAAACTTGTCTCAAAAACCAGCTAAAACTGACTTTGCAGTTTGGACAAGAGCCAAGGGATAACTGAGTCTGCACAAAACCAAAAGGTTACTAGCAGTGATGAAGAGGAGCCATCAGCATTCACCTCTACGACCCCCAATGACCACCACGAGGAGGCACAGTGCAAGCGCAGTTGGGAAAGATTTATAGAAATAACTCTTTTAGGCTACTTCTAATACGAAGCGGAAAAGGTCATGCATATGTATATGGGTGTTGGGAAATCTTATGTAGATGTAACCCTTTACAAATCCAGAAAAACTATCATGTGAGTGCGCATGACTTTGGTGGGCCTATCCCCTGTGCTGCCCAGTGATGAATAAACATACCTAATATACAATCTTCCAGATTGTGGAGTCCGCTTTCCGCACGTCACTGCACCTACCTAGACTCCCAAAAATCCAAACGTTCCCGTTCTTGGCTAGTTGCATTTTTGGCCCAGACGGCCGGCGAAATCCCGAACGTCGCAGGATTGCTCCCACACCAAAGGAGCCACCGCCAAAAGCTATTGCTGGGCCTCTCCGGCCTCCAGCACCGTACGCGGAGGCACACCAATGCTGGGGCTCTGCGCCTGCCTAGCCTCCCAAAAATCCAAACGTTCCCATTCTCGGCTAATCGCATTTTTCGCCGAGATGGCCGCCGAAATCCCGAACGTCGCAGGATTGCTCCCACACCAAAGGGGCCACCGCCAAAAGCTATCGCTGGGCCTCACTGGCCTCCGGCACCGCACGCGGAGGCACACCAACGCTGGGGCTCTGCGCCTGCCTAGCCTCCCAAAAATCCAAACGTTCCCGTTCTCGGCCGAGTCACAGTTTTCGCCGAGATGGCTGCCGAAATCCCGAACGTCGCAGGATTGCTCCCACACCAAAGGGGCCACCGCCAAAAGCTATTGCCGGGCCTCACCGGCCTCCGGCACTGCACGTGCAGGCACACCAACGCTGGGGCTCTGCCAAGTATGACACCGTTAAATGTTGCACCGACAACCAAAAGTGCCCGGCCAGACGCCATTAAGTGTTGCGCAGATGACCGGAAGTGGCCGGCCGGACCCCATTAAGTGTTGCGCAGATGACCAGAAGTGCCCGGCTGGAACATATTAAATGTTGCTCCAATGACAGGAAGTACCCAGCCGGACCCATTAATTGATGCGCCGATGACCGGAAGTGCTCTACCAGATGCCATTAAGTGTTGCACAAACGACCAGATGTGCCTGGCCGAAGCATATTAAGTGTCGTGCCAACAACCAGAAGTGCCCGGCCGGACCCCATTAAGTGTTGTGCTGACGACCGGAAGTGCCTGGCCGGACGCCATTAATTCTTGCACCGACGACTGTATATACCCGGTCAGACGCCATTAAGTGTTGCTCCAACGACCGTATGTACCCGGTCGGACACCATTAACTGTTGCACCGACGACCAGAAGTGCCCAACCGGACCCCATTAAGTGTTGCGCCAACAACCGGAAGTGCCTGGCCAGATGCCATTAAGTGTTGCGCTGACGACCAGAAGTGCCCGGCCAGACAACATTATGTGTTGCCCTGACTACCGGAGGTGCCCGGCCGGACGCCATTAAGTTTTGCGCCAATGACCAGAAGTGGCCGGCCAGACCCCATTAAGTGTTGCGCCGACGACCGGAAGTGCCTGGCCGGACCCCATTAAGTGTTGCGCCGACTACCGGAAGTGCCCGGCCAGACGTAATTAAGTCTTGAACCAACGACCGGAAGTACCCGGCCGGACCCCATTAAGTGTTGCGCCGACAACCGGAAGTGCCCGGCCAGATGACATTAAGTGTTGCACCGACTACCGGAAGTGCCCGGCCGAAGCATATTAACTGTTGCTCCGACGACTGGAAGTGCCTGGCTAGACCCCATTAAGTGTTGCACAGATGACCGGAAGTACCCGGCCGAAGCATATTAAGTCTTGTGCCGACGACTGGAAGTACTCGGCCGAAGCATATTAACTGTTGCTCCGACGACTGGAAGTGCCCGGCCGGACGCCATTAAGTGTTGCTCCGACGACTGGAAGTGCCCGGCTGGAGCCCATTAAGTGTTGTGCCGACGACTGGAAGTGCCCGGCCGGACCCCATTAAGGGCTGTGCTGACGACCGGAAGTGCCCGGCCGAAGCATATTAACTGTTGCTCCGACGACCGGAAGTGCCTGGCTGAAACCCTTTAACTGTTGCGCAGATGACTGGAAGTGCACGGCCTGACTAATTAAGTGTTGCGCTGGCGACCGGAAGTGGTTGGCCGGACCCCATTAAGTGTTGCTCCAACAACCGGAAGTGCCCGGACGGACCCCATTAAGGGTTGCGCTGATGACCGGAAATACCCGGCCGGACACATTAACTGTTGCTCCGACAACCGGAAGTGCCTGTCCAGATGCCATTAAGTGTTGCTCCGACAACCGGAAGTACCCGGCCGGACCTCATTAAGCGTTGCGCAGACGACCGGAATTGGCAGGCCGGACCCCATTAAGAGTTGTGCCAACTACCGGAAGTTTCCATCCGGATGCCATTAAGTGTTGTGCCGACTACCAGAAGTGCCCAGGCGTACCATATTAAGTGCTGCGCAGACGACCGGAAGTGCGCAGCAGGACGCCATTAAGTGTTGTGCACACGGCAGGAAGTGCCCGGCCGGACGCCATTAACTGTTGCACCAACGACCGGAAGTGCCCGGACAGACGCCATTACCTCTTGCGGCAACTACAGGAAGTGCCTGGCCGGACCCCATTAAGTGTTGCGCAGACGACTGGAAGTGGTCGGTCGGAACCCATTAGGCGTTGCGCCAACTAGCGGAAGTGGCCGGCCGGACTACATTAACCGTTGCGCAGATGCTCGGAAGTGCCTGGCCGGACCCCATTAAGTGTTGCTCCGATTACCGGAATTGCCCGGAAAAACACCATTAAGTGCTACGCTGACGACTAGAAGTACCCGGCTGGACCCCATTAACTGTTGCGCCGACAACCAGAAGTGCCCAGCCAGAACCATTAAGTGTTGCTCCGACGACCGGAAGAGCCCGGCCGTACCCCATTAAGTGTTGCAGCGACTATCGGAACTGCCCGGCCGGACGCCATTAACTGTTGTGCCAACGACTGGAAGTGCCCGGCTGGACCTCATTAAGTGTTGCGCAGACGACCGGAAGTGCCCGGCAGGACGCCATTAAGAGTTGTGCACACGACAGGAAGTGCCAGCCCAGACGCCATTAACTGTTGCACCAACGACCGGAAGTGCCTGGCCGGAGCCCATTAAGTGTTGCGTGCTGACCGGAAGTACCCGGCCGGACCCCCTTAAGTGTTGCCCCGATGACCGGAAGTACCTAGCCGGACCCCATTAAGTGTTACGCAGACAACTGGAAGTTGTCGGTTGGACCCCATTAAGCGTTGCGCCGAATACCGGAAGTCGCCGGCCGGCCGACATTAACTGTTGCGCTGATGCCCGGAAGTGCACTCCATTCCGGGGGTCGGATCCGGTCCGGGTTTTCCCCGGCAGTCCATTCCGGGGGCCGGATCCGGGCCGATATTCCCAGCAGTCAATTCCGGGGGCCGGATCCAAATCGGGTTTTCCAAGGCAGTCCATGCCGGGGGCCGGATCCGGTCCGGGTTTTCCCTGGCAATCCATTCCGGAGGCCAGATTCGGTCCGGGTTTCCCCCGGCAGTCCATTCCGGGGGCCGGATCCGGTCCGGGTTTTCCACAGCAGTCCATTCCGGGGGCCGGATACGGTCTGGGTTTTCCCCGGCAGTCCATTCCAGGGGCCGGATCTGGTCCAGGTTTTCCCTGGCAGTCCATTCCGAGGGTCGGATTCGGCCCGGGTTTTCCGCGGCAGTCCATTCTGGGGGCCTGATCCGGTCCGGGTTTTCTGCGGCAGTCCATTCTGGGTGCCGGATCTGGTCCGGGTTTTCCCCTGCAGTCCATTCTGGGGGCTGAATCCGATCTGGGTTTTCCCCGGCAGTCCATTTCGTGGGCCGGATCCGGTCCGGGTTTTCCGCGTCAGTCCATTCCGGGGGCCGGATCCGGTCCTGGTTTTCTGCGGCAGTCCATTCCGTGGGGCCAGATCCGGTCTGGGACTTCCCTGGCAGTCCTTTTTGGGGGTCACATCCGGTCCGGGTTTTCCCCGGCAGTCCATTCCAGGGGCCGGATCCGGTCCGGGTTTTCCACGGCAGTCCATTCCGGCGGCGGATCCGGTCCGGGTTTTCCGTGGTAGTTCATTCCGGGAGCCGGATCCGGTCCGGAATTTCCGCGGCAGTCCATTCCGGGGGCCGGATCCAAATCGGGTTTTCCGCGGCAGTCCATTCGGGGGCTGGATCCGGTCCGGGATTTCCGCGGCATTCCATTCCGGGGGGCCGGATCTGGTCTGGGATTTCCGCGGCATTCCATTCCGGGGGGCCGGGTCCGGTCCGGGTTATCCGCGGCAGTCCATTCCAGGGGTCGGATGCGGTCCGGGTTTTCTCCGGCAGTCCATTCCGGGGGCCGGATCCAGTCTGGGTTTTCTCCGGCATTCCATTCCGGGGGCCGGATCCGGACCGGGTTTTCCGCGGCAGTCCATTCCGGGGGCCGGATCCGGTCTGGGTTTTCCCTGGCAATCCATTCCGGGGGCCAGATTCGGTCCGGGTTTCCCCCGGCAGTCCTTTCCGGGGGCCGGATCCGGCCCGGGTTTTCCCCGGCAGTCCATTCCGGGGGCCGGATCCAGTCCGGGTTTTCTGCGGCAGTCCATTCTGTGTGCCGGATCTGGTCTGGGTTTTCCCTCGCAGTCCATTCCGAGGGTCGGATCTGGCCCGGGTTTTCCGCGGCAGTCCATTCTGGGGGCCTGATCCGGTCCGGGTTTTCCGCGGCAGTCCATTCTGTGTGCCGGATCTGGTCCCGGTTTTCCGCGGCAGTCCATTCTGGGGGCTAGATCCGATCTGGGTTTTCCCCGGCAGTCCATTTCGTGGGCCGGATCCAGTCCGGGTTCTCTGCGTTATTCTATTCCAGGGGCCGGATCCGGTCTAGGTTTTCCGCGGGAGTCCATTCCGGGGGCTGGATCTGGTCCGGGTGTTCCGTGGCAGTGTGTTCCTGTAGGCGATCCGGTGGGTTTTCCGCGACAGTCCATTCCGGGGGCGGGATCCGGTCCGGGATTACCCTGGCAGTCCATTCCGGGGGCCGGATCGTGTCCGGGTTTTCCGCGTCAGTCTACTCCAGGGGCCGGATCCGGTCTAGGTTTTCCGCGGCAGTCCATTCCGGGGCCTGGATCTGGGCCGGGTGTTCCGCGGCAGTCTATTCCGGTAGGCGGATTCGGTCTGGGTTTTCCGCGACAGTCCATTCCGGGGGCCGGATCCGGTCCGGGATTTCCGCGTCAGTCCATTCCGGGGGCGGGATCCGGTCCGGGTTTTCCCCGGCAGTGCATTCTGGGGCGTGATCCGGTCCGGGTTTTCCGCGGCAGTCCATTCCGGGGGCGGGATCCTGTCCGGGTTTTCCGCGGCAGTACATTCCGGGGGCCGGATCCGGTCCGGGATTTCTGCGGCAGTCCATTCCAGGGGGCCGGATCCGGTCCGGGATTTCCCCGGCAGTCCGTTCCTGGGGGCCGGATCCGGTCCGGGTTTTCCACGGCAGTCCATTCCGTGGGGCCAGATCTGGTCTGGGACTTCCCCGGCAGTCCTTTTTGGGGGTCACATCCGGTCCGGGTTTTCCCCTGCAGTCCATTCCAGGGGTCGGATCCGGTCCGGGTTTTCCGCGTCAGTCCATTCCAGGGGCCGGATACGGTCTGGGTTTACCGCGGCAGTCCATTCCGGGGGCCGGATCCGCTCTGGGATTTCCCCAGCAATCCTTTTTGGGGGTCAGATCCGGTCCAGGTTTTCCCCGGCAGTCCATTCCGGGGGCTGGATCCGGTCCGGGTTTTCCTCGGCAGTCCATTCCTGGGGGCGGGATCCGGTCCGGGATTACCCTGGCAGTCCATTCCGGGGGCCAGATCCCGTCCGGGTTTTCCCCTGCAGTCCATTCCGGGTCCCGGATCTGGTCCGGGATTTCCGCGGCAGTCCATTCCGGGGGCCGGATCCGGTCCTGGTTTTCCGCGGCAGTCCATTCTGGGGGCTGAATCCGATATGGGTTTTCCCCGGCAGTCCATTTCGTGGGCCGGATCCGGTCCGGGTTTTCCGCGGCAGTCCATTCCGGGGGCGGGATCCGGCCCAGGTTTTCCCCGGCAGTCCATTCCGGTGGGCCAGATCCGGTCCGGGATTTTCGCGGCAGTCAATTCCGGGGGCCGGATCCGGTCCGGGTTTTCCGCGGCAGTCCATTCCGGGGGCTGGATCTGGGCCGGGTGTTCCGCGGCAGTCTATTCCGGTAGGCGGATCCGGTCTGGGTTTTCCCGGGCATTCCATTACGGGGGCCGGATACGGTCTGAATTTTCCACAGCATTCCATTCCGGGGGCCGGATCCGGTCCGGGTTTCCCCCGGCAGTCCTTTCCGGGGGCCGGATCTGGTCCGGGTTTTCCCTGGCTGTCCATTCCGAGGGTCGGATCCGGCCCGGGTTTTCCCCTGCAGTCCATTCCGGGGGCCGGATCCAGTCCGGGTTTTCCGCGGCAGTCCATTCTGGGGGCCGGATCCGGTCTAGGTTTTCCCTGTCAGTCCATTCCGAGGGTCGGATCTGGCCCGGGTTTTCCGCGGCAGTCCATTCTGTGTGCCGGATCTGGTCCCGGTTTTCCGCGGCAGTCCATTCCGGGGGCTGGATCTGGTCCGGGTTTTCCCCTCAGTCCACTCTGGGGGCTAGATACGATCTGGGTTTTCCCCGGCAGTCCATTTCGTGGGCCGGATCCAGTCCGGGTTCTCCGCGTTATTCTGTTCCAGGGGCCGGATCCGGTCTAGGTTTTCCGCGGCAGTCCATTCCGGGGGCCGGATCCGGTCCGGGTTTTCCCCGGCAGTCCGTTCCGGGGGCCGGATCCGGTCTGGGATTTCTGCGGCAATCCTTTTTGGGGGTCAGATCCGGTCCAGGTTTTCCTCGGCAGTCCATTCCTGGGGGCGGGATCCGGTCCGGGTTTTCTCGGGCAGTCCATTCCAGGTGCCAGATCTGGTCAGGTGTTCCGCAGCAGTCCATTCTGGGGGCTGGATCTGGTCGCGGGTTTCGCCGGTAGTCCATTCCGGGGGCCGGATTCGGTCCGGGATTTCCGCGGCAGTCCATTCCGGGGGCTGGATCTGGTCCGGGTTTTCCCCTCAGTCCACTCTGGGGGCTAGATCCGATCTGGGTTTTCCCCGGCAGTCCATTTCGTGGGCCGGATCCAGTCCGGGTTCTCCGCGTTAGTCTACTCCAGGGGCCGGATCCGGTCTAGGTTTTCCGCGGGAGTCCATTCCGGGGGCTGGATCTGGTCCGGGTGTTCCGTGGCAGTCTGTTCCTGTAGGCGATCCGGTCTGGGTTTTCCGCGACAGTCCGTTCCGGGGGCCGGACCCAGTCCGGGATTTCCCTGGCAGTGCATTCCGGGGGCGGGATCCGGTCCGGGTTTTCCCTGGCAGTGCATTCTGGTGGCCGGATCGTGTCCGGGTTTTCCCCGGCAGTCCATTCCGGGGGCGGGATCCGGTCCGGGATTACCCTGGCAGTCCATTCCGGGGGCCGGATCCGGTCCGGGTTTTCCGCGTCAGTCTACTCCAGGGGCCGGATCCGGTCTAGGTTTTCCGCGGCAGTCCATTCCGGGGGCTGGATCTGGGCCGGGTGTTCCGCGGCAGTCTATTCCGGTAGGCGGATTCGGTCTAAGTTTTCCGCGACAGTCCATTCCGGGGGCCGGATCCGGTCCGGGATTTCTGCGTCAGTCCATTCCGGGGGCGTGATCCGGTCCGGGTTTTCCGCGGCAGTGCATTCTGGTGGCTGGATCCGGTCCGGGTTTTCCGCGGCAGTCCATTCCGGGGGCCGGATCCTGTCCGGGATTTCTGCGGCAGTCCATTCCGGGTCCCGGATCCGGTCCGGGTTTTCCGCGGCAGTCCGTTCCTGGGGGCAGGATCCGGTCTGGGTTTTCCCGGGCATTCCATTCCGGGGGCCGGATCCGGTCCGGGTTTCCCCCGGCAGTCCATTCCGGGGGCCGGATCTGGTCCGGGATTACCCTGGCAGTCCATTCCGGGGGCCAGATCCGGTCCGGGTTTTCCGCGGCAGTCCATTCCGTGGGGCCAGATCTGGTCTGGGACTTCCCCGGCAGTCCTTTTTGGGGGTCACATCCGGTCCGGGTTTTCCCCTGCAGTCCATTCCAGGGGTCGGATCCGGTCCGGTCTGAGATTCCCCGGCAGTCTATTCCGGGGGCCGGATCCGGTCTGGGTTTTCCCTGGCAATCCATTCCGGAGGCCAGATTCGGTCCGGGTTTCCCCCGGCAGTCCTTTCCGGGGGCCGGATCCGGCCCGGGTTTTCCCCTGCAGTCCATTCCGGGGGCCGGATCCAGTCCGGCTTTTCTGCGGCAGTCCATTCTGGGGGCCGGATCTGGTCTGGGTTTTCTGCGGCAGTCCATTCTGGGGGCCGGATCCAGTCCGGGTTTTCTGCGGCAGTCCATTCTGGGGGCCGGATCTGGTCCGGGTTTTCCCTGTCAGTCCATTCCGAGGGTCGGATCTGGCCCGGGTTTTCCCCTGCAGTCCATTCTGGGGGCCTGATCCGGTCCGGGTTTTCTGCGGCAGTCCATTCTGTGTGCCGGATCTGGTCCCGGTTTTCCGCGGCAGTCCATTCCGGGGGCTGGATCCGGCCCGGGTTTTCCCCTCAGTCCATTCTGGGGGCTAGATCCGATCTGGGTTTTCCCCGGCAGTCCATTTCGTGGGCCGGGTCCAGTCCGGGTTTTCCGCGTTAGTCCATTCCAGGGGCCGGATCCGGTCTAGGTTTTCCGCGGGAGTCCATTCCGGGGGCTGGATCTGGTCTGGGTTTTCCGCGACAGTCCATTCCGGGGGCCGGATCCGGTCCGGGATTTCCCTGGCAGTGCATTCTGGTAGCCGGATCGTGTCCGGGTTTTCCCCGGCAGTCCATTCCGGGGGCGGGGTCCGGTCCGGGATTACCCTGGCAGTCCATTCCGGGGGCCGGATCCGGTCCGGGTTTTCCGCGTCAGTCTACTCCAGGGGCCGGATCCGGTCTAGGTTTTCCGCGGCAGTCCATTCCGGGGCCTGGATCTGGGCCGGGTGTTCCGCGGCAGTCTATTCCGGTAGGCGGATCCGGTCTGGGTTTTCCGCGACAGTCCATTCCGGGGGCCGGATCCGGTCCGGGATTTCTGCGTCAGTCCATTCCGGGGGCGTGATCCGGTCCGGGTTTTCCGCGGCAGTGCATTCTGGTGGCTGGATCCGGTCCGGGTTTTCCGCGGCAGTCCATTCCGGGGGCCGGATCCGGTCCGGGATTTCTGCGGCAGTCCATTCCAGGGGGCCGGATCCGGTCCGGGTTTTCCCCGGCAGTCCGTTCCTGGGGGCAGGATCCGGTCTGGGTTTTCCCGGGCATTCCATTCCGGGGGCCGGATACGGTTTGAATTTTCCCCGGCATTCCATTCCGGGGGCCGGATCCGGTCTGGGTTTCCCCCGGCAGTCCATTCCGGGGGCCGGATCCGGTCCGGGATTACCCTGGCAGTCCATTCCGGGGGCCGGATCCGGTCCGGGATTTCCGCGGCAGTCCATTCCGTGGGGCCAGATCTGGTCTGGGACTTCCCCGGCAGTCCTTTTTGGGGGTCACATCCGGTCCGGGTTTTCCCCTGCAGTCCATTCCAGGGGTCGGATCCGGTCCGGTCTGAGATTCCCCGGCAGTTTATTCCGGGGGCCGGATCCGGTCTGGGTTTTCCCTGGCAATCCATTCCGGAGGCCAGATTCGGTCCGGGTTTCCCCCGGCAGTCCTTTCCGGGGGCCGGATCCGGCCCGGGTTTTCCCCTGCAGTCCATTCCGGGGGCCGGATCCAGTCCGGGTTTTCTGCGGCAGTCCATTCTGGGGGCCTGATCCGGTCCGGGTTTTCCGCAGCAGTCCATTCCGGGGGCTGGATCCGATCTGGGTTTTCCCCGGCAGTCCATTTCGTGGGCCGGATCCAGTCCGGGTTCTCCGCGTTAGTCTATTCCAGGGGCCGGATCCGGTCTAGGTTTTCCGCGGGAGTCTATTCCGGGGGCTGGATCTGGTCCGGGTGTTCCGTGGCAGTCTGTTCCTGTAGGCGATCCGGTCTGGGTTTTCCGCGACAGTCCATTCCGGGGGCCGGATCCAGTCCGGGATTTCCCTGGCTCTCCATTCCGGGGGCGGGATCCGGTCCGGGATTACCCTGGCAGTCCATTCCAGGTCCCGGATCCGGTCCGGGATTTCCGCGGCAGTCCATTTGGGGGTCGGATCCCGTCCGGGTTTTCCGCGGCAGTCCATTCCGGGGGCCGGATCCGGTCCGGGTTTTCCCCGGCAGTCCGTTCCGGGGGCCGGATCCGGTCTGGGATTTCTGCGGCAATCCTTTTTGGGGGTCAGATCCGGTCCAGGTTTTCCGCGGCAGTCCATTCCTGGGGGCGGGATCCGGTCCGGGTTTTCTTGGGCAGTCCATTCCAGGTGCCGGATCTGGTCAGGTGTTCCGCAGCAGTCCATTCTGGGGGCTGGATCTGGTCGCGGGTTTCGCCGGTAGTCCATTCCGGGGGCCGGATTCGGTCCGGTATTTCCGCGGCAGTCCATTCCGGGGGCTGGATCTGGGCCAGGTGTTCCGCGGCAGTCCATTCCGGTAGGCGGATCCGGTCTGGGTTTTCCGTGACAGTCCATTCCGGGGGCCGGATCCGGTCCGGGATTTCTGCGTCAGTCCGTTCCGGGGGCGGGATCCGGTCCGGGTTTTCCGCGGCAGTCCATTCCGGGGGCCGGATCCGGTCCGGGATTTTCGCGGCATTCCATTCCGGGGGGCCGGATCCGGTCCGGGTTATCCGCGGCAGTCCATTCCAGGGGTCGGATGCGGTCCAGGTTTTCTCCGGCAGTCCATTCCGGGGGCCGGATCCGGTCCGGGATTTCTGCGTCAGTCCATTCCGGGGGCGGGATCCGGCCCGGGTTTTCCCCGGCAGTCCATTCCTGGGGGCCGGATCCGGTCTGGGTTTTCCCTGGCAATCCATTCCGGAGGCCAGATTCGGTCTGGGTTTCCCCCAGCAGTCCTTTCCGGGGGCCGGATCCGGCCCGGGTTTTCCCCTGCAGTCCATTCCGGGGGCCGGATCCAGTCCGGGTTTTCTGCGGCAGTCCATTCTGGGGGCCGGATCTGGTCCGGGTTTTCCCTGGCAGTCCATTCCGAGGGTTGGATCTGGCCCGGGTTTTCCGCGGCAGTCCATTCTGGGGGCCTGATCCGGTCCGGGTTTTCCGCAGCAGTCCATTCCGGGGGCTGGATCCGATCTGGGTTTTCCCTGGCAGTCCATTTCGTGGGCCGGATCCAGTCCGGGTTCTCCGCGTTAGTCTATTCCAGGGGCCGGATCCGGTCTAGGTTTTCCGCGGGAGTCCATTCCGGGGGCTGGATCTGGTCCGGGTGTTCCGTGGCAGTCTGTTCCTGTAGGCGATCCGGTCTGGGTTTTCCGCGACAGTCCATTTCGTGGGCCGGATCCAGTCCGGGATTTCCCTGGCAGTGCATTCCGGGGGCGGGATCCGGTCCGGGTTTTCCCTGGCAGTGCATTCTGGTGGCCGGATCGTGTCCGGGTTTTCCCCGGCAGTCCATTCCGGGGGCGGGATCCGGTCCGGGATTACCCTGGCAGTCCATTCCAGGTACCGGATCCGGTCCGGGATTTCCGCGGCAGTCCATTCCAGGTCCCGGATCCGGTCCGGGATTTCCGCGGCAGTCCATTCCGGGGGCCGGATCGTGTCCGGGTTTTCCCCGGCAGTCCGTTCCGGGGGCCGGATCCGGTCTGGGATTTCCCCGGCAGTCCATTCCAGGGGTCGGATTCGGTCCAGGTTTTCCCCGGCAGTCCATTCCTGGGGGCGGGATCCGGTCCGGGTTTTCTCGGGCAGTCCATTCCAGGTGCCGGATCTGGTCAGGTGTTCCGCAGCAGTCCATTCCGGGGGGCTGGATCTGGTCGCGGGTTACGCCGGTAGTCCATTTCGGGGGCCGGATCCGGCCCGGGATTTCCGCGGCAGTCCATTCCGGGGGTGGATCCAGTCCGGGTTTACCCCTGCAGTCCATTCTGGGGGCCGGATCCGGCCCGGGTTTTCCCCGGCAGTCCGTTCCGGTGGGCCAGATCCGGTCTGAGATTCCCCGGCAGTCCATTCCTGGGGGCCGCATCCGGTCCGGGTTTTCTCAGGCAGTCCATTCTGGGAGCCGGATCCAGTCTGGGTTTTCTCCGGCAGTCCATTCCGAGGCCCGGATCCGGTCTGGGTTTTCCGCGGCAGTCCATTCCGGGGGACGGATCTGGTCCGGGTTTTCCGCGGGAGTCCATTCCGGGGGCCGGATCCGGTCCTGGTTTTCCGCGGGAGTCCATTCTGGGGGCTGAATCCGATCTGGGTTTTCCCCGGCAGTCCATTAATTGGGCCGGATCCAGTCCAGGTTTTCCCCGGCAGTCCATTCCAGGGGCCGGATTCGGTCCGGGATTTTCGCGGCATTCCATTCCGGGGGGCCGGATCTGGTCCGGGTTATCCGCGACAGTCCATTCCAGGGGTCGGATGCGGTCCGGGTTTTCTCCGGCAGTCCATTCCGGGGGCCGGATCCAGTCTGGGTTTTCCCCGGCAGTCCTTTCCGGGGGCCGGATCCAGTCCGGGATTTCCACGGCAGTCCATTCCGGGGGCCGGATCCAGTCCGGGTTTACCCCTGCAGTCCATTCCGGGGGCCGGATCCGGCCCGGGTTTTCCCCGGCAGTCCGTTCTGTGGGCCAGATCCGGTCTGAGATTCCCCGGCAGTCCATTCCTGGGGGCCGCATCCGGTCCGGGTTTTCTCAGGCAGTCCATTCTGGGAGCCGGATCCAGTCTGGGTTTTCTCCGGCAGTTCATTCCGAGGCCCGGATCCGGTCTGGGTTTTCCCCGGCAGTCCATTCCGAGGGCCGGATCCGGTCTGGGTTTTCCCCGGCAGTCCATTCCGGTGGGCAGATCCGGTCCGGGATTACCCCGGCAGTCCATTCCGGTGGGCAGATCCGGTCCGGGATTACCCCTGCAGTCCATTCCGGGTCCCGGATCCGGTCCGGGATTTCCGCGGCAGTCCATTCCGGGGGCCGGATCCGGTCCGGGATTTCCGCGGCAGTCCATTCTGGGTGCCGGATCTGGTCCGGGTTTTCCCCTGCAGTCCATTCTGGGGGCTGAATCCGATCTGGGTTTTCCCCTGCAGTCCATTCTGGGTCCCGGATCCGGTCCGGGATTTCCGCGGCAGTCCATTTCGTGGGCCGGATCCGGTCCGGGTTTTCCGCGTCAGTCCATTTCGTGGGCCGGATCCAGTCCTGGTTTTCCGCGGGAGTCCATTCTGGGGGCTGAATCCGATCTGGGTTTTCCCCGGCAGTCCATTAATTGGGCCGGATCCAGTCCAGGTTTTCCCCGGCAGTCCATTCCAGGGGTTGGATCCGGCCCGGGTTTTCCCCGGCAGTCCATTCCGGTGGGCCAGATCCGGTCCGGGATTTTTGCGGCAGTCTACTCCAGGGGTCGGATCCCGTCTAGGTTTTCCGCGGCAGTCCATTCCGGGGGCTGGATCTGGGCCGGGTGTTCCGCGGCAGTCTATTCCGGTAGGCCCGGATCCGGTCTGGGTTTTCCGCGACAGTCCATTCCGGGGGCCGGATCTGGTCCGGGATTTCTGCGTCAGTCCATTCCGGGGGCGGGATCTGGTCCGGGTTTTCCGCGGCAGTGCATTCTGGTGGCTGGATTCGGTCCGGGTTTTCCGCGGCAGTCCATTCCGGGGGCGGGATCCTGTCCGGGTTTTCCGCGGCAGTACATTCCGGGGGCCGGATCCGGTCCGGGTTTTCTGCGGCAGTCCATTCTGTGTGCCGGATCTGGTCCCGGTTTTCCGCGGCAGTCCATTCCAGGGGCCGGATCTGGTCCGGGTTTTCCCCTCAGTCCATTCTGGGGGCTAGATCCGATCTGGGTTTTCCCCGGCAGTCCATTTCGTGGGCCGGGTCCAGTCCGGGTTTTCCGCGTTAGTCTATTCCAGGGGCCGGATCCGGTCTAGGTTTTCCGCGGGAGTCCATTCCGGGGGCTGGATCTGGTCCAGGTGTTCCGTGGCAGTCTGTTCCTGTAGGCGATCCGGTCTGGGTTTTCCGCGACAGTCCATTCCGGGGGCCGGATCCGGTCCGGGATTTCCCTGGCAGTGCATTCCGGGGGCGGGATCCGGTCCGGGTTTTCCCTGGCAGTGCATTCTGGTGGCCGGAACGTGTCCGGGTTTTCCCCGACAGTCCATTCCGGGGGCGGGATCCGGTCCGGGATTACCCTGGCAGTCCATTCTGGGGCCGGATCCGGTCCGGGTTTTTCGCGTCAGTCTACTCCAGGGGCCGGATCCGGTCTAGGTTTTCCGCGGCAGTCCATTCCGGGGGCTGGATCTGGGCCGGGTGTTCCGCGGCAGTCCATTCCGGTAGGCGGATCCGGTCTGGGTTTTCCGCGACAGTCCATTCCGGGGGCCGGATCCGGTCCGGGATTTTTGCGTCAGTCCATTCCGGGGGCGGGATCCGGTCCGGGTTTTCCCCGGCAGTGCATTCTGGTGGCTGGATCCGGTCCGGGTTTTCCGCGGCAGTCCATTCCGGGGGCAGGATCAGGTCCGGGATTTCTGCGGCAGTCCATTCCAGGGGGCCGGATCTGGTCCGGGTTTTCCGCGGCAGTCCGTTCCTGGGGGCAGGATCCGGTCTGGGTTTTCCCGGGCATTCCATTCCGGGGGCCGGATACGGTTTGAATTTTCCCCGGCATTCCATTCCGGGGGCCGGATCCGGTCCGGGTTTCCCCCGGCAGTCCATTCCGGGGGCCGGATCTGGTCCGGGATTACCCTGGCAGTCCATTCCGGGGGCCGGATCCGGTCCGGGTTTTCCCCGGCAGTCCATTCCGTGGGGCCAGATCTGGTCTGGGACTTCCCCGGCAGTCCTTTTTGGGGGTCACATCCGGTCCGGGTTTTCCCCTGCAGTCCATTCCAGGGGTCGGATCCGGTCCGGGTTTTCCGCGGCAGTTTATTCCGGGGGCCGGATCTGGTCTGGGTTTACCGCGGCAGTCCATTCCGTGGGCTGGATCCGGTCCGGGATTTCCGCGGCAGTCCATTCCGGGGGCTGGATCCGGTCTGGGTTTTCCGCGGGAGTCCATTCCAGGGGGCCGGATCTGGTCCGGGATTTCCGCGGGAGTCCATTCCGGGGGCAGGATCCAAATTGGGTTTTCCCCGGCAGTCCATTCGGGGGCCGGATCCGGTCCGGGATTTTCGCGGCATTCCATTCCGGGGGGCCGGATCTGGTCCTGGTTATCCGCGGCAGTCCATTCCAGGGGTCGGATGCGGTCCGGGTTTTCTCCGGCAGTCCATTCCGGGGGCCGGATCCGGTCCGGGTTTTCTCCGGCAGTCCATTCCGGGGGCAGGATCCGGCCCGGGTTCTCCCCGGCAGTCCATTCCTGGGGGCCGGATCCAGTCTGGGTTTTCCTGGCAGTCCATTCTGGGGGCCTGATCCGGTCCGGGTTTTCCCCGGCAGTCCATTCTGTGTGCCGGATCTGGTCCCGGTTTTCCGCAGCAGTCCATTCCGGGGGCTGGATCTGGTCCGGGTTTTCCCCTCAGTCCATTCTGGGGGCTAGATCCGATCTGGGTTTTCCCCGGCAGTCCATTTCGTGGGCCGGATCCAGTCCGGGTTCTCCGCGTTATTCTGTTCCAGGGGCCGGATCCGGTCTAGGTTTTCCGCGGGAGTCCATTCCGGGGGCTGGATCTGGTCCGGGTGTTCCGTGGCAGTCTGTTCCTGTAGGCGATCCGGTCTGGGTTTTCCGCGACAGTCCATTCCGGGGGCGGGGTCCGGTCCGGGATTACCCTGGCAGTCCATTCCGGGGGCCGGATCGTGTCCGGGTTTTCCGCGTCAGTCTACTCCAGGGGCCTGATCCAGTCTAGGTTTTCCGCGGCAGTCCATTCCGGGGGCTGGATCTGGGCCGGGTGTTCCGCGGCAGTCTATTCCGGTAGGCGGATCCGGTCTGGGTTTTCCGCGACAGTCCATTCCGGGGGCCGGATCCGGTCCGGGATTTCTGCGTCAGTCCATTCCGGGGGCATGATCCGGTCCGGGTTTTCCGCGGCAGTGCATTCTGGTGGCCGGATCGTGTCCGGGTTTTCCCCGGCAGTCCATTCCGGGGGCGGGATCCGGTCCGGGATTACCCTGGCAGTCCATTCCGGGGGCCGGATCCGGTCTGGGTTTTCCCTGGCAGTCCATTCCGGTGGGCAGATCCGGTCCGGGATTACCCCTGCAGTCCATTCCGGGGGCCAGATCCGGTCCGGGTTTTCCCCTGCAGTCCATTCCGGGTCCCGGATCCGGTCCGGGATTTCCGCGGCAGTCCATTCCGGGGGCCGGATCCGGTCCGGGATTTCCGCGGCAGTCCATTCTGGGTGCCGGATCTGGTCCGGGTTTTCCCCTGCAGTCCATTCTGGGGGCTGAATCCGATCTGGGTTTTCCCCGGCAGTCCATTTCGTGGGCCGCATCTGGTCCGGGTTTTCCGCGTCAGTCCATTCCGGGGGCCGGATCCGGTCCTGGTTTTCCGCGGGAGTCCATTCTGGGGGCTGAATCCGATCTGGATTTTCCCCGGCAGTCCATTAATTGGGCCGGATCCAGTCCGGGTTTTCCCCAGCAGTCCATTCCGGGGGCCAGATCCTGTCCGGGATTTCAGCGGCAGTCCATTCTGGGTGCCGGATCTGGTCCGGGTTTTCCCCTGCAGTCCATTCCGGGGGCGGGATCCGGCTCGGGATTTCCCCGGCAGTCCATTCTGGTGGGCCAGATCCGGTCCGGGATTTTCGCGTCAGTCTACTCCAGGGGCCGGATCGGGTCTAGGTTTTCCGCGGCAGTCCATTCCGGGGGCTGGATCTGTGCCGGGTGTTCCGCGGCAGTCTATTCCGGTAGGCGGATCCGGTCCGGGTTATCCGCGGCAGTCCATTCCGGGGGCCGGATCCGGACCGGGTTTTCTCGGACAGTCCATTCCTGGGGCCGGATGCAGTCTGGGTTTTCCGCGGCAGTCCATTCCGGGGGCCGGATCCGGTCTGGGTTTTCCCTGGCAATCCATTCCGGAGGCCAGATTCGGTCCGGGTTTCCTCCGGCAGTCCTTTCCGGGGGCCGGATCCGGCCCGGGTTTTCCCCTGCAGTCCATTCCGGGGGCCGGATCTGGTCCCGGTTTTCCGCGGCAGTCCATTCCAGGGGCCGGATTCGGTCCGGGTTTTCCCCACAGTCCATTCTGGGGGCTAGATCCGATCTGGGTTTTCCCCGACAGTCCATTTCGTGGGCCGGGTCCAGTCCGGGTTTTCCGCGTTAGTCTATTCCAGGGGCCGGATCCGGTCTAGGTTTTCCGCGGGAGTCCATTCCGGGGGCTGGATCTGGTCCGGGTGTTCCGTGGCAGTCTGTTCCTGTAGGCGATCCGGTGGGTTTTCCGCGACAGTCCATTCCGGGGGCCGGATCCGGTCCGGGATTTCCCTGGCAGTCCATTCCGGGGGCCGGATCTGGTCCGGGATTACCCTGGCAGTCCATTCCGGGGGCCGGATCCGGTCCGGGTTTTCCGCGGCAGTCCATTCCATGGGGCCAGATCTGGTCTGGGACTTCCCCGGCAGTCCTTTTTGGGGGTCACATCCGGTCCGGGTTTTCCCCTGCAGTCCATTCCAGGGGTCGGATCCGGTCCGGTCTGAGATTCCCCGGCAGTTTATTCCGGGGGCCGGATCCGGTCTGGGTTTTCCCTGGCAGTCCATTCCGGTAGGCGGATCCGGTCTGGGTTTTCCGCGACAGTCCATTCCGGGGGCCGGATCCGGTCCGGGATTTTTGCGTCAGTCCATTCCGGGGGCATGATCCGGTCCGGGTTTTCCGCGGCAGTGCATTCTGGTGGCCGGATCGTGTCCGGGTTTTCCCCGGCAGTCCATTCCGGGGGCGGGATCCGGTCCGGGATTACCCTGGCAGTCCATTCCGGGGGCCGGATCCGGTCTGGGTTTTCCCTGGCAGTCCATTCCGGTGGGCAGATCCGGTCCGGGATTACCCCTGCAGTCCATTCCGGGGGCCAGATCCGGTCCGGGTTTTCCCCTGCAGTCCATTCCGGGTCCCGGATCCGGTCCGGGATTTCCGCGGCAGTCCATTCCGGGGGCCGGATCCGGTCCGGGATTTCCGCGGCAGTCCATTCTGGGTGCCGGATCTGGTCCGGGTTTTCCCCTGCAGTCCATTCTGGGGGCTGAATCCGATCTGGGTTTTCCCCGGCAGTCCATTTCTTGGGCCGGATCTGGTCCGGGTTTTCCGCGTCAGTCCATTCCGGGGGCCGGATCCGGTCCTGGTTTTCCGCGGGAGTCCATTCTGGGGGCTGAATCCGATCTGGATTTTCCCCAGCAGTCCATTCCGGGGGCCAGATCCTGTCCGGGATTTCAGCGGCAGTCCATTCTGGGTGCCGGATCTGGTCCGGGTTTTCCCCTGCAGTCCATTCCGGGGGCGGGATCCGGCTCGGGATTTCCCCGGCAGTCCATTCTGGTGGGCCAGATCCGGTCCGGGATTTTCGCGTCAGTCTACTCCAGGGGCCGGATCGGGTCTAGGTTTTCCGCGGCAGTCCATTCCGGGGGCTGGATCTGTGCCGGGTGTTCCGCGGCAGTCTATTCCGGTAGGCGGATCCGGTCCGGGTTATCCGCGGCAGTCCATTCCGGGGGCCGGATCCGGACCGGGTTTTCTCGGACAGTCCATTCCTGGGGCCGGATGCAGTCTGGGTTTTCCGCGGCAGTCCATTCCGGGGGCCGGATCCGGTCTGGGTTTTCCCTGGCAATCCATTCCGGAGGCCAGATTCGGTCCGGGTTTCCTCCGGCAGTCCTTTCCGGGGGCCGGATCCGGCCCGGGTTTTCCCCTGCAGTCCATTCCGGGGGCCAGATCTGGTCCCGGTTTTCCGCGGCAGTCCATTCCAGGGGCCGGATTCGGTCCGGGTTTTCCCCACAGTCCATTCTGGGGGCTAGATCCGATCTGGGTTTTCCCCGGCAGTCCATTTCGTGGGCCGGGTCCAGTCCGGGTTTTCCGCGTTAGTCTATTCCAGGGGCCGGATCCGGTCTAGGTTTTCCGCGGGAGTCCATTCCGGGGGCTGGATCTGGTCCGGGTGTTCCGTGGCAGTCTGTTCCTGTAGGCGATCCGGTGGGTTTTCCGCGACAGTCCATTCCGGGGGCCGGATCCGGTCCGGGATTTCCCTGGCAGTCCATTCCGGGGGCCGGATCTGGTCCGGGATTACCCTGGCAGTCCATTCCGGGGGCCGGATCCGGTCCGGGTTTTCCGCGGCAGTCCATTCCATGGGGCCAGATCTGGTCTGGGACTTCCCCGGCAGTCCTTTTTGGGGGTCACATCCGGTCCGGGTTTTCCCCTGCAGTCCATTCCAGGGGTCGGATCCGGTCCGGTCTGAGATTCCCCGGCAGTTTATTCCGGGGGCCGGATCCGGTCTGGGTTTTCCCTGGCAGTCCATTCCGGTAGGCGGATCCGGTCTGGGTTTTCCGCGACAGTCCATTCCGGGGGCCGGATCCGGTCCGGGGTTTTTTCCGTCAGTCCATTCCGGGGGCGGGATCCGGCCCGGGATTTCCGCGGCAGTCCATTCCGGGGGCGGATCCAGTCCGGGTTTTCCGCGGCAGTCCATTCCGGGGGCCGGATCCGGTCCGGGATTTCTGCGGCAGTCCATTCCAGGGGGCCAGATCTGGTCCGGGTTTTCCCCGGCAGTCCGTTCCTGGGGGCAGGATCCGGTCTGGGTTTTCCCCGGCAGTCCATTCCGAGGGCCGGATCCGGTCTGAATTTTCCCCGGCAGTCCATTCCGGTGGGCAGATCCGGTCCGGGTTTCCCCCGGCAGTCCATTCCGGGGGCCGGATCCGGTCCGGGTTTTCCCCTGCAGTCCATTCCGGGTCCCGGATCCGGTCCGGGATTTCCGCGGCAGTCCATTCCGGGGGCCGGATCCGGTCCGGGATTTCCGCGGCAGTCCATTCTGGGTGCCGGATCTGGTCCGGGTTTTCCCCTGCAGTCCATTCTGGGGGCTGAATCTGATCTGGGTTTTCCGCGTCAGTCCATTTCGTGGGCCGGATCCGGTCCGGGTTTTCCGCGTCAGTCCATTCTGGGGGCCGGATCCGGTCCTGGTTTTCCGCGGGAGTCCATTCTGGGGGCTGAATCCGATCTGGATTTTCCCCGGCAGTCCATTAATTGGGCCGGATCCAGTCCGGGTTTTCCCCAGCAGTCCATTCCGGGGGCCGGATCCGGTCCGGGATTTCAGCGGCAGTCCATTCTGGGTGCCGGATCTGGTCCGGGTTTTCCCCGGCAGTCCGTTCCGGTGGGCCAGATCCGGTCTGAGATTCCCCGGCAGTCCATTCCTGGGGGCCGCATCCGGTCCGGGTTTTCTCAGGCAGTCCATTCTGGGAGCCGGATCCAGTCTGGGTTTTCTCCGGCAGTCCATTCCGGGGGCCGGATCCGGTCCGGGATTTCTGCGGCAGTCCATTCCAGGGGGCCAGATCTGGTCCGGGTTTTCCCCGGCAGTCCGTTCCTGGGGGCAGGATCCGGTCTGGGTTTTCCCGGGCATTCCATTCCGGGGGCCGGATACGGTTTGAATTTTCCCCGGCATTCCATTCCGGGGGCCGGATCCGGTCCGGGTTTCCCCCGGCAGTCCATTCCGGGGGCCGGATCTGGTCCGGGATTACCCTGGCAGTCCATTCCAGGGGCCGGATCTGGTCCGGGTTTTCCGCGGCAGTCCATTCCGTGGGGCCAGATCTGGTCTGGGACTTCCCCGGCAGTCCTTTTTGGGGGTCACATCCGGTCCGGGTTTTCCCCTGCAGTCCATTCCAGGGGTCGGATCCGGTCCGGGTTTTCCGCGGCAGTTTATTCCGGGGGCCGGATCTGGTCTGGGTTTACCGCGGCAGTCCATTCCGGGGGCCGGATCCGCTCTGGGATTTCCCCAGCAATCCTTTTTGGGGGTCAGATCTGGTCCAGGTTTTCCACGGCAGTCCATTCCGGGGGCCGGAACCAGACTGGGTTTTCTCTGGCAGTCCATTCCGGGGGCCGGATCCGGTTCGGGTTTTCCACAGCAGTCCATTCCGGGGGCCGGATACGGTCTGGGTTTTCCACAGCAGTCCATTCCGGGGTGGCCGGATCCGGTCCGGTTTTTCCCCGGCAGTCCATTCCAAGGGCCGGATTCGGTCCGGGATTTCCGCGGCAGTCCATTCCGTGGGCTGGATCCGGTCCGGGATTTCCGCGGCAGTCCATTCCGGGGGCTGGATCCGGTCTGGGTTTTCCGCGGGAGTCCATTCCAGGGGGCCGGATCTGGTCCGGGATTTCCGCGGGAGTTCATTCCGGGGGCAGGATCCAAATTGGGTTTTCCCCGGCAGTCCATTCGGGGGCCGGATCCGGTCCGGGATTTTCGCGGCATTCCATTCCGGGGGGCCGGATCTGGTCCTGGTTATCCGCGGCAGTCCATTCCATGGGTCGGATGCGGTCCGGGTTTTCTCCGGCAGTCCATTCCGGGGGCCGGATCCGGTCCGGGTTTTCTCCGGCAGTCCATTCCGGGGGCAGGATCCGGCCCGGGTTCTCCCCGGCAGTCCATTCCTGGGGGCCGGATGCAGTCTGGGTTTTCCTGGCAATCCATTCCGGAGGCCAGATTCGGTCTGGGTTTCCCCCGGCAGTCCTTTCCGGGGGCTGGATCCGGCCCGGGTTTTCCCCTGCAGTCCATTCCGAGGGTCGGATGCGGTCCGGGTTTTCCCCGGCAGTCCATTCTGGGGGCCTGATCCGGTCCGGGTTTTCCCCGGCAGTCCATTCTGTGTGCCGGATCTGGTCCCGGTTTTCCGCAGCAGTCCATTCCGGGGGCTGGATCTGGTCCGGGTTTTCCCCTCAGTCCATTCTGGGGGCTAGATCCGATCTGGGTTTTCCCCGGCAGTCCATTTCGTGGGCCGGATCCAGTCCGGGTTCTCCGCGTTATTCTATTCCAGGGGCCGGATCCGGTCTAGGTTTTCCGCGGGAGTCCATTCCGGGGGCTGGATCTGGTCCGGGTGTTCCGTGGCAGTCTGTTCCTGTAGGCGATCCGGTCTGGGTTTTCCGCGACAGTCCATTCCGGGGGCCGGATCCAGTCCGGGATTTCCCTGGCAGTGCATTCCGGGGGCGGGATCCGGTCCGGGTTTTCCCTGGCAGTGCATTCTGGTGGCCGGATCGTGTCCGGGTTTTCCCCGACAGTCCATTCCGGGGGCGGGATCCGGTCCGGGATTACCCTGGCAGTCCATTCCGGGGGCCGGATCCGGTCCGGGTTTTCCGCGTCAGTCTACTCCAGGGGCCGGATCCGGTCTAGGTTTTCCGCGGCAGTCCATTCCGGGGGCTGGATCTGGGCCGGGTGTTCCGCGGCAGTCTATTCCGGTAGGCGGATCTGGTCTGGGTTTTCCGCGACAGTCCATTCCGGGGGCCGGATCCGGTCCGGGATTTCCGCGTCAGTCCATTCCGGGGGCGTGATCCGGTCCGGGTTTTCCGCGGCAGTGCATTCTAGTGGCTGGATCCGGTCCGGGTTTTCCGCGGCAGTCCATTCCGGGGGCGGGATCCTGTCCGGGATTTCCGCGGCAGTCCATTGCAGGGGGCCGGATCCGGTCCGGGATTTCCGCGGCAGTCCATTTGGGGGTCGGATCCCGTCCGGGTTTTCCCCGGCAATCCATTCCGGGGGTCGGATCCGGTCTGGGTTTTCCCTGGCAGTCCATTCCGGGGGCCAGATCCGGTCTGGGATTTCCGCGGCAATCCTTTTTGGGGGTGAGATCCGGTCCAGGTTTTCCGCGGCAGTCCATTCCTGGGGGCGGGATCCGGTCCGGGTTTTCTCGGGCAGTTCATTCCAGGTGCCGGATCTGGTCAGGTGTTCCGCAGCAGTCCATTCCGGGGGCTGGATCTGGTCGCGGCTTTCGCCGGTAGTCCATTCCGGGGGCCGGATCCAGTCCGGGTTTACCCCTGCAGTCCATTCCTGGGGGCCGCATCCGGACCGGGTTTTCTCAGGCAGTCCATTCTGGGAGCCGGATCCAGTCTGGGTTTTCTCCGGCAGTTCATTCCGAGGCCCGGATCCGGTCTGGGTTTTCCCCGGCAGTCCATTCCGAGGGCCGGATCCGGTCTGGGTTTTCCCCGGCAGTCCATTCCGGTGGGCAGATCCGGTCCGGGATTACCCCTGCAGTCCATTCCGGGGGCCAGATCCGGTCCGGGTTTTCCCCTGCAGTCCATTCCGGGTCCCGGATCCGGTCCGGGATTTCCGCGGCAGTCCATTCCGGGGGCCGGATCCGGTCCGGGATTTCCGCGGCAGTCCATTCTGGGTGCCGGATCTGGTCCGGGTTTTCCCCTGCAGTCCATTCTGGGGGCTGAATCTGATCTGGGTTTTCCGCGTCAGTCCATTTCGTGGGCCGGATCCGGTCCGGGTTTTCCGCGTCAGTCCATTCTGGGGGCCGGATCCGGTCCTGGTTTTCCGCGGGAGTCCATTCTGGGGGCTGAATCCGATCTGGATTTTCCCCGGCAGTCCATTAATTGGGCCGGATCCAGTCCGGGTTTTCCCCAGCAGTCCATTCCGGGGGCCGGATCCGGTCCGGGATTTCAGCGGCAGTCCATTCTGGGTGCCGGATCTGGTCCGGGTTTTCCCCGGCAGTCCGTTCCGGTGGGCCAGATCCGGTCTGAGATTCCCCGGCAGTCCATTCCTGGGGGCCGCATCCGGTCCGGGTTTTCTCAGGCAGTCCATTCTGGGAGCCGGATCCAGTCTGGGTTTTCTCCGGCAGTTCATTCCGAGGCCTGGATCCGCTCTGGGTTTTCCCCGGCAGTCCATTCCGAGGGCCGGATCCGGTCTGGGTTTTCCCCGGCAGTCCATTCCGGTGGGCAGATCCGGTCCGGGGTTACCCCTGCAGTCCATTCCGGGGGCCAGATCCGGTCCGGGTTTTCCCCTGCAGTCCATTCCGGGTCCCGGATCCGGTCCGGGATTTCCGCGGCAGTCCATTCCGGGGGCCGGATCCGGTCCGGGATTTCCGCGGAGTCCATTCTGGGTGCCGGATCTGGTCCGGGTTTTCCCCTGCAGTCCATTCTGGGGGCTGAATCCGATCTGGGTTTTCCCCGGCAGTCCATTTCGTGGGCCGGATCCGGTCCGGGTTTTCCGCGTCAGTCCATTCTGGGGGCCGGATCCGGTCCTGGTTTTCCGCGGGAGTCCATTCTGGGGGCTGAATCCGATCTGGATTTTCCCCGGCAGTCCATTAATTGGGCCGGATCCAGTCCGGGTTTTCCCCAGCAGTCCATTCCGGGGGCCGGATCCGGTCCGGGATTTCAGCGGCAGTCCATTCTGGGTGCCGGATCTGGTCCGGGTTTTCCCCTGCAGTCCATTCCGGGGGCGGGATCCGGCTCGGGTTTTCCCCGGCAGTCCATTCTGGTGGGCCAGATCCGGTCCGGGATTTTCGCGTCAGTCTACTCCAGGGGCCGGATCCGGTCTAGGTTTTCCGCGGCAGTCCATTCCGGGGGCTGGATCTGTGCCGGGTGTTCCGCGGCAGTCTATTCCGGTAGGCGGATCCGGTCCGGGTTATCCGCGGCAGTCCATTCCGGGGGCCGGATCCGGACCGGGTTTTCTCGGACAGTCCATTCCTGGGGCCGGATGCAGTCTGGGTTTTCCGCGGCAGTCCATTCCGGGGGCCGGATCCGGTCTGGGTTTTCCCTGGCAATCCATTCCGGAGGCCAGATTCGGTCCGGGTTTCCTCCGGCAGTCCTTTCCGGGGGCCGGATCCGGCCCGGGTTTTCCCCTGCAGTCCATTCCGGGGGCCGGATATGGTCCCGGTTTTCCGCGGCAGTCCATTCCAGGGGCCGGATTCGGTCCGGGTTTTCCCCTCAGTCCATTCTGGGGTCTAGATCCGATCTGGGTTTTCCCCGGCAGTCCATTTCGTGGGCCGGGTCCAGTCCGGGTTTTCCGCGTTAGTCTATTCCAGGGGCCGGATCCGGTCTAGGTTTTCCGCGGGAGTCCATTCCGGGGGCTGGATCTGGTCCGGGTGTTCCGTGGCAGTCTGTTCCTGTAGGCGATCCGGTGGGTTTTCCGCGACAGTCCATTCCGGGGGCCGGATCCGGTCCGGGATTTCCCTGGCAGTGCATTCCGGGGGCGGGATCCGGTCCGGGTTTTCCCTGGCAGTCCATTCTGGTGGCCGGATCGTGTCCGGGTTTTCCCCGGCAGTCCATTTCGGGGGCGGGATCCGGTCCGGGATTACCCTGGCAGTCCATTCCGGGGGCCGGATCCGGTCCGGGTTTTCCCCGGCAGTCCGTTCCTGGGGGCAGGATCCGGTCTGTGTTTTCCCGGGCATTCCATTACGGGGGCCGGATACGGTCTGAATTTTCCCCTGCAGTCCATTCCGGGGGCCGGATCCGGTCCGGGTTTCCCCCGGCAGTCCATTCCGGGGGCCGGATCTGGTCCGGGATTACCCTGGCAGTCCATTCCGGGGGCCGGATCCGGTCCGGGTTTTCCGCGGCAGTCCATTCCATGGGGCCAGATCTGGTCTGGGACTTCCCCGGCAGTCCTTTTTGGGGGTCACATCCGGTCCGGGTTTTCCCCTGCAGTCCATTCCAGGGGTCGGATCCGGTCCGGTCTGAGATTCCCCGGCAGTCTATTCCGGGGGCCGGATCCGGTCTGGGTTTTCCCTGGCAGTCCATTCCGGTAGGCGGATCCGGTCTGGGATTTCCCCGGCAATCCTTTTTGGGGGCCGGATCCGGTCCTGGTTTTCCGCGGCAGTCCATTTTCAGGGGCTGGATCCGGTCTGGTTTTTCTCCGGCAGTCCATTCCTGGGGGCGGGGTCCGGTCCGGGTTTTCTCGGGCAGTCCATTCCAGGTGCCGGAACAGGTCCGGGTGTTCCGCAGCAGTCCATTCCGGGGGCCGGATCCGGTCCGGGTTTTCCGCGGCAGTCCATTCCGTCGGCGGATCCGGTCCCGGTTTTCCGCGGTAGTCCATTCCGGGGGCCGGATCCTGTCCGGGTTTTCCGCGGCAGTACATTCCAGGGGTCGGATCCGGTCCGGTCTGAGATTCCCCGGCAGTCTATTCCGGGGGCCGGATCCGGTCTGGGTTTACCGTGGCAGTCCATTCCGGGGGCCGGATCCGCTCTGGGATTTCCCCAGCAATCCTTTTTGGGGGTCAGATATGGTCCAGGTTTTCCGCGGCAGTCCATTCCGGGGGCCGGAACCAGACTGGGTTTTCTCTGGCAGTCCATTCCGGGGGCCGGATCCGCTCTGGGATTTCCCCAGCAATCCTTTTTGGGGGTCAGATCTGGTCCAGGTTTTCCACGGCAGTCCATTCCGAGGGTTGGATCTGGCCCGGGTTTTCCGCGGCAGTCCATTCTGGGGGCCTGATCCGGTCCGGGTTTTCCGCAGCAGTCCATTCCGGGGGCTGGATCCGGTCTGGGTTTTCCGCGGCAGTCTGTTCCGGGGGCCGGATCCGGTCTGAGATTCCCCGGCAGTCCATTCCTGGGGGCCGCATCCGGTCCGGGTTTTCTCAGGCAGTCCATTCCGGGAGCCGGATCCAGTCTGGGTTTTCTCCGGCAGTCCATTCCGGGGCCTGGATCCGGTCTGAGGTTTTCCCCGGCAGTCCATTCCGGGGGCCGGATCCGGTCTGGGTTTTCCGCGACAGTCCATTCCGGGGGCGTGATCCGGTCCGGGTTTTCCCCGGCAGTGCATTCTGGTGGCTGGATCCGGTCCGGGTTTTCCGCGGCAGTACATTCCGGGGGCCGGATCCTGTCCGGGATTTCTGCGGCAGTCCATTCCAGGGGGCCGGATCCGGTCCGGGTTTTCCCCGGCAGTCCGTTCCTGGGGGCAGGATCCGGTCTGTGTTTTCCCGGGCATTCCATTCCGGGGGCCGGATACGGTCTGAATTTTCCACGGCATTCCATTCCGGGGGCCGGATCCGGTCCGGGATTACCCTGGCAGTCCATTCCGGGGGCCGGATCTGGTCCGGGTTTTCCGCGGCAGTCCATTCCGGTAGGCGGATCCGGTCTGGGATTTCCCCGGCAATCCTTTTTGGGGCCGGATCCGGTCCTGGTTTTCCGCGGCAGTCCATTCCGGTGGGGAGATCCAGTCCGGGATTACTCCTGCAGTCCATTCCGGTAGTTGGATCCGGTCCGGGTTTTCCCCTACAGTCCATTCCGGTGGGCCGGATCCGGTCCGGTTTTTCCGCGGCAGTCCATTCCGGGGGCCGGATCCGGTCCGGGATTTCCGCGGCAGACCATTCCGGCGGCGGATCCGGTCCGGAATTTCCGCGGCAGTCCATTCCGGGGGCCGGATCCAAATCGGGTTTTCCGCGGCAGTCCATTCCGGGGGCCGGATCTGGTCCGGGTTTTCCGCGGCAGTCCATTCGGGGGCCGGATCCGGTCCATGATTTCCGCGGCAGTCCATTCCAGGGGGCCGGATCTGGTCCGGGTTTTCCCCTGCAGTCCATTCCGGGGGACGGATCTGGTCCGGGTTTTCCGCGGCAGTCCATTCCGGGGGCCGGATCCAAATCGGGTTTTCCGCGGCAGTCCATTCAGGGGGCCGGATCTGGTCCGGGATTTCCGCGGCAGTCCATTCCGGGGGGCCGGATCCAAATCGGGTTTTCTGCGGCAGTCCATTCCGGGGGCCGGATCCAGCCCAGGATTTCCGCGGCAGTCCATTCCAGGGGGCTGGATCTGGTCCAGGATTTTCGCGGCAGTCCATTCCGGGGGGTCAGATCCGGTCCAGGTTTTCCGCGGCAGTCCATTCCGGGGGCCGGAACCAGACTGGGTTTTCTCTGGCAGTCCATTCCGGGGGCCGGATCCGGTCCAGGTTTTCCACAGCAGTTCATTCCGGGGGCTGGATACGGTCTGGGTTTTCCACAGCAGTCCATTCCAGGGGCCGGATTCGGTCCGGGATTTCCGCGGCAGTCCATTCTGTGGGCCGGATCCGGTCCGGGATTTCCGCAGCAGTCCATTCCGGGGGCTGGATCCGGTCTGGGTTTTCCGCGGCAGTCCATTCCAGGGGGCCGGATCTGGTCCGGGATTTCCGCGGGAGTCCATTCGGGGGCCGGATCCGGTCCGGGATTTTCCCCTGCAGTCCATTCCGGGGGCGGATCCAGTCCGGGTTTTCCCCTGCAGTCCATTCCGAGGGTCGGATCCGGCCCGGGTTTTCCCCGGCAGTCCGTTCCGGTGGGCCAGATCCGGTCTGAGATTCCCCGGCAGTCCATTCCTGGGGGCCGCATCCGGTCTGGGTTTTCCGCGGCAGTCCATTCTGGGAGCCGGATCCAGTCTGGGTTTTCTCTGGCAGTTCATTCCGAGGCCCGGATCCGGTCTGGGTTTTCCCCGGCAGTCCATTCCGAGGGCCGGATCCGGTCTGGGATTTCCCCTGCAGTCCATTCCGGTGGGCAGATCCTGTCCGGGATTACCCCTGCAGTCCATTTCGTGGGCCGGATCCAGTCCGGGTTTTCCGCGTTAGTCTATTCCAGGGGCCGGATCCGGTCTAGGTTTTCCGCGGGAGTCTATTCCAGGGGCCGGATCCCATCTGGGTTTTCCAGGGCATTCCATTCTGGGGGCTGGATCCGGTCCGGGTTTCCCCCGGCAGTCCATTCCGGGGGCCGGATCCGGTCCGGGTTTCCCCTGGCAGTCCATTCCGGGGGCCGGATCCGGTCCGGGTTTTCCGCGGCAGTCCATTCCGTGGGGCCAGATCTGGTCTGGGAGTGCCCCGGCAGTCCTTTTTGGGGGTCACATCCGGTCCGGGTTTTCCCCTGCAGTCCATTCCAGGGGTCGGATCCGGTCCAGGTTTTCCACGGCAGTCCATTCCGGCGGCCGGATATGGTCTGGGTTTACCGCGGCAGTCCATTCCGGGGGCCGGATCCGCTCTGGGATTTCCCCAGCAATCCTTTTTGGGGGTCAGATCCGGTCCAGGTTTTCCGCGGCAGTCCATTCCGGGGGCCGGAACCAGACTGGGTTTTCTCTGGCAGTCCATACCGGGGGCCGGATCCGGTCCGGGTTTTCCACAGCAGTCCATTCCGGGGGCCGGATACGGTCCGGGATTTCCGCGGCAGTCCATTCCGTGGGCCGGATCCGGTCCGGGATTTCCCCGGCAGTCCATTCCGGGGGCTGGATCCGGTCTGGGTTTTCCACGGCAGTCCATTCCAGGGGGCCGGATCTGGTCCGGGATTTCCGCGGGAGTCCATTCCGGGGGCCGGATCCAAATTGGGTTTTCCCCGGCAGTCCATTCGGGGGCCGGATCCGGTCCGGGATTTTCGCGGCATTCCATTCCGGGGGGCGGGATCTGGTCCGGGTTATCCGCGGCAGTCCATTCCAGGGGTCGGATGCGGTCCGGGTTTTCTCCGGCAGTCCATTCCGGGGGCCGGATCCAGTCTGGGTTTTCTCCGGCAGTCCATTCCGGGGGCGGGATCCGGCCCGGGTTTTCCCCGGCAGTCCATTCCTGGGGGCCGGATCCAGTCTGGGTTTTCCCTGGCAATCCATTCCGGAGGCCAGATTCGGTCTGGGTTTCCCCTGGCAGTCCTTTCCGGGGGCCGGATCCGGCCCGGGTTTTCCCCTGCAGTCCATTCCGGGGGCCGGATCCAGTCCGGGTTTTCTGCGGCAGTCCATTCTGGGGGCCGGATCTGGTCCGGGTTTTCCGCGGCAGTCCATTCTGGGGGCCGGATCTGGTCCGGGTTTTCCGCGGCAGTCCATTCTGGGGGCCTGATCCGGTCCGGGTTTTCCCCTGCAGTCCATTCTGTGTGCCGGATCTGGTCCCGGTTTTCCGCAGCAGTCCATTCCGGGGGCTGGATCTGGTCCGGGTTTTCCCCTCAGTCCATTCTGGGGGCTAGATCCGATCTGGGTTTTCCCCGGCAGTCCATTTCGTGGGCCGGATCCAGTCCGGGTTCTCCGCGTTATTCTATTCCAGGGGCCGGATCCGGTCTAGGTTTTCCGCGGGAGTCCATTCCGGGGGCTGGATCTGGTCCGGGTGTTCCGTGGCAGTCTGTTCCTGTAGGCGATCCGGTCTGGGTTTTCCGCGACAGTCCATTCCGGGGGCCGGATCCAGTCCGGGATTTCCCTGGCAGTGCATTCCGGGGGCGGGATCCGGTCCGGGTTTTCCCTGGCAGTGCATTCTGGTGGCCGGATCGTGTCCGGGTTTTCCCCGGCAGTCCATTCCGGGGGCTGGATCTGGGCCGGGTGTTCCGCGGCAGTCTATTCCGGTAGGCGGATCCGGTCTGGGTTTTCCGCGACAGTCCATTCCGGGGGCCGGATCCGGTCCGGGATTTCTGCGTCAGTCCATTCCGGGGGCGTGATCCGGTCTGGGTTTTCCCTGGCAGTGCATTCTGGTGGCCGGATCGTGTCCGGGTTTTCCCCGGCAGTCCATTCCGGGGGCGGGATCCGGTCCGGGATTACCCTGGCAGTCCATTCCGGGGGCCGGATCCGGTCCGGGATTTCCACGGCAGTCCATTCCAGGGGGCCGGATCCGGTCCGGGATTTCCGCGGCAGTCCATTCCAGGTCCCGGATCCGGTCCGGGATTTCCGCGGCAGTCCATTTGGGGGTCGGATCCCGTCCGGGTTTTCCCCGGCAATCCATTCCGGGGGTCGGATCCGGTCTGGGTTTTCCCTGGTAGTCCATTCCGGGGGCCGGATCCGGTCTGGGATTTCCGCGGCAATCCTTTTTGGGGGTGAGATCCGGTCCAGGTTTTCCGCGGCAGTCCATTCCTGGGGGCGGGATCCGGTCCGGGTTTTCTCGGGCAGTCCATTCCAGGTGCCGGATCTGGTCAGGTGTTCCGCAGCAGTCCATTCCGGTGGCTGGATCTGGTCGCAGGTTTCGCCGGTAGTCCATTCCGGGGGCCGGATCCGGCCCGGGATTTCCGCGACAGTCCATTCCGGGGGCGGATCCAGTCCGGGTTTACCCCTGCAGTCCATTCTGGGGGCCGGATCCGGCCCGGGTCTTCCCCGGCAGTCCATTCCGGTAGGCCAGATCCGGTCTGAGATTCCCCGGCAGTCCATTCCTGGGGGCCGCATCCGGTCCGGGTTTTCCGCGGCAGTCCATTCTGGGAGCCGGATCCAGTCTGGGTTTTCTCCGGCAGTTCATTCCGAGGCCTGGATCCGGTCTGGGTTTTCCCCGGCAGTCCATTCCGAGGGCCGGATCCGGTCTGGGTTTTCCCCGGCAGTCCATTCCGGTGGGCAGATCCGCTCTGGGATTACCCCTGCAGTCCATTCCGGGGGCCAGATCCGGTCCGGGTTTTCCCCTGCAGTCCATTCCGGTCCGGGATTTCCGCGGCAGTCCATTCCGGGGTCCGGATCCGGTCCGGGATTTCCGCGGCAGTCCATTCTGGGTGCCGGATCTGGTCCGGGTTTTCCCCTGCAGTCCATTCCGGGGGCGGATCCAGTCCGGGTTTACCCCTGCAGTCCGTTCCGGTGGGCCAGATCCGGTCTGAGATTCCCCGGCAGTCCACTCCTGGGGGCCGCATCCAGTCCGGGTTTTCTCAGGTAGTCCATTCTGGGAGCCGGATCTGGTCTGGGTTTTCCCCGGCAGTCCATTCCGGTGGGCAGATCCGGTCCGGGATTACCCCTGCAGTCCATTCCGGGGGCCAGATCCGGTCCGGGTTTTCCCCTGCAGTCCATTCCGGGTCCCGGATCCGGTCCGGGATTTCCTCGGCAGTCCATTCCGGGGGCCGGATCCGGTCCGGGATTTCCGCGGCAGTCCATTCTGGGTGCCGGATCTGGTCCGGGTTTTCCCTGGCAGTCCATTCCGAGGGTCGGATCCGGCCCAGGTTTTTCCCGGCAGTCCATTCTGGGTGCCGGAACTGGTCCAGGTTTTCCCCTGCAGTCCATTCTGGGGGCTGAATCCGATCTGGGTTTTCCCCGGCAGTCCATTTCGTGGGCCGGATCCGGTCCGGGTTTTCCCCAGCAGTCCATTCCGGTGGACCAGATCCGGTCCGGGATTTTCGCGGCAGTCAATTCCGGGGGCCGGATCCGGTCCGGGTTTTCCGCGGCAGTCCATTCCGGTAGGCGGATCCGTTCTGGGATTTCCCCGGCAATCCTTTTTGGGGGCCGGATCCGGTCCTGGTTTTCCGCGGCAGTCCATTTCCGGCGGCTGGATCCGGTCTGGTTTTTCCCCGGCAGTCCATTCCGGTGGGGAGATCCGGTCCGGGATTACTCCTGCAGTCCGTTCCGGTAGGCAGATCCGGTCTGGGTTTTCCCCTACAGTCCATTCCGGTGGGCCGGATCCGGTCCGGTTTTTCCGCGGCAGTCCATTCCGTGGGCCGGATCCGGTCCGGGATTTCCGCGGCAGACCATTCCGGCGGCGGATCCGGTCCGGGTTTTCTGAGGCAGTCCATTCCGGGGGCCGGATCCGGTCCGGGATTTCCGCGGCAGTCCATTCCAGGGGGCCGGATCTGGTCCGGGATTTCCACGCAGTCCATTCCGGGACCCGGATCCGGTCTGGGCGGTCCGGGTTTTCCGCGGCAGTCCATTCCGGGGGCTGGATCTGGTCCGGGTTTTCCACGGCAGTCCATTCCGGGGGCCGGATCCAAATCGGGTTTACCGCGGCAGTCCATTCGGGGGCCGGATCCGGTCCGGGATTTTCGCGGCAGTCCATTCCGGGGGGCGGGATCCGGTCCGGGTTATCCGCGGCAGTCCATTCCGGGGGCCGGATCCGGTCCGGGTTTTCTCGGACAGTCCATTCCGGGGGCCGGATCCAGTCTGGGTTTTCTGCGGCCGTCCATTCCGGGGGCCGGATCCGGTCCGGGTTTTCCCCTGCAGTCCATTCCGGGGGCCGGATTGGTCCCGGTTTTCCGCGGCAGTCCATTCCAGGGGCCGGATCCGGTCCGGGTTTTCCGCGGCAGTCCATTCCGTGGGGCCAGATCTGGTCTGGGACTTCCCCGGCAGTCCTTTTTGGGGGTCACATCCGGTCCGGGTTTTCCCCTGCAGTCCATTCCAGGGGTCGGATCCGGTCCGGTCTGAGATTCCCCGGCAGTCTATTCCGGGGGCCGGATCCGGTCTGGGTTTTCCCTGGCAGTCCATTCTGGGGGTCGGATCCGGCCCGGCTTTACCCATGCAGTCCATTCCGGGGGCCGGATCCGGCCCAGGTTTTCCCCTGCAGTCCATTCCGGGGGCCGGATCCAGTCCGGGTTTTCTGCGGCAGTCCATTCTGGGAGCCGGATCCAGTCCGGGTTTTCTGCGGCAATCCGTTCCGAGGGTCGGATCCGGTCCGGGATTACCCTGGCAGTCCATTCCGGGGGCCGGATCCGGTCCGGGTTTTGCACGTCAGTCTACTCCAGGGGCCGGATCCGGTCTGGGTTTTCCGCGGCAGTCCATTTCGTGGGCCGGATCCGGTCCGGGTGTTCCGCGGCAGTCTATTCCGGTAGGCGGATCCGGTCTGGGTTTTCCGCGACAGTCCATTCCGGGGGCTGGATCCGGTCCGGGATTTCTGCGTCAGTCCATTCCGGGGGCGTGATCCGGTCCGGGTTTTCCCCGGCAGTGCATTCTGGGGGCTGGATCCGGTCCGGGTTTTCCGCGGCAGTCCATTCCGGGGGCCGGATCCGGTCCGGGATTTCTGCGGCAGTCCATTCCAGGGGGCCGGATCCGGTCCGGGTTTTCCCCGGCAGTCCGTTCCTGGGGGCAGGATCCGGTCTGGGTTTTCCAGGCCATTCCATTATGGGGGCCGGATACGGTCTGAATTTTCCACGGAATTCCATTCTGGGGGCCGGATCCGGTCCGGGTTTCCCCTGGCAGTCCGTTCCGGGGGCCGGATCCGGTCCGGGTTTTCCCTGGCAGTCCATTCCGAGGGTTGGATCTGGCCCGGGTTTTCTTCGGCAGTCCATTCTGGGGGCCTGATCCGGTCCGGGTTTTCCCCTGCAGTCCATTCTGTGTGCCGGATCTGGTCCCGGTTTTCCGCAGCAGTCCATTCCGGGGGCTGGATCTGGTCCGGGTTTTCCCCTCAGTCCATTCTGGGGGCTAGATCCGATCTGGGTTTTCCCTGGCAGTCCATTTCGTGGGCCGGATCCAGTCCGGGTTCTCCGCGTTATTCTATTCCAGGGGCCGGATCCGGTCTAGGTTTTCCGCGGGAGTCCATTCCGGGGGCTGGATCTGGTCCGGGTGTTCCGTGGCAGTCTGTTCCTGTAGGCGATCCGGTCTGGGTTTTCCGCGACAGTCCATTCCGGGGGCCGGATCCGGTCCGGGATTTCCCTGGCAGTGCATTCCGGGGGCGGGATCCGGTCCGGGTTTTCCCTGGCATTGCATTCTGGTGGCCGGATCGTGTCCGGGTTTTCCCCGGCAGTCCATTCCGGGGGCGGGATCCAGTCCGGGATTACCCTGGCAGTCCATTCCGGGGGCCGGATCCGGTCCGGGTTTTCCGCGTCAGTCTACTCCAGGGGCCTGATCCGGTCTAGGTTTTCCGCGGCAGTCCATTCCGGGGGCTGGATCTGGGCCGGGTGTTCCGCGGCAGTCTATTCCGGTAGGCGGATCCGGTCTGGGTTTTCCGCGACAGTCCATTCCGGGGGCCGGATCCGGTCCGGGATTTCCGCGGCAATCCTTTTTGGGGGTGAGATCCGGTCCAGGTTTTCCGCGGCAGTCCATTCCTGGGGGCGGGATCCGGTCCGGGTTTTCTCGGGCAGTCCATTCCAGGTGCCGGATCTGGTCAGGTGTTCCGCAGCAGTCCATTCCGGGGGCTGGATCTGGTCGCGGGTTTCGCCGGTAGTCCATTCCGGGGGCCGGATCCGGCCCTGGATTTCCGCGGCAGTCCATTCCGGGGGCGGGATCCAGTCCGGGTTTACCCCTGCAGTCCATTCTGGGGGCCGGATCCGGCCCGGGTTTACCCCTGCAGTCCGTTCCGGTGGGCCAGATCCGGTCTGAGATTCCCCGGCAGTCCATTCCTGGGGGCCGCATCCGGTCCGGGTTTTCCGCGGCAGTCCATTCTGGGAGCCGGATCCAGTCTGGGTTTTCTCCGGCAGTTCATTCCGAGGCCTGGATCCGGTCTGGGTTTTCCCCGGCAGTCCATTCCGAGGGCCGGATCCGGTCTGGTTTTTCCCCGGCAGTCCATTCCGGTGGGCAGATCCGCTCTGGGATTACCCCTGCAGTCCATTCCGGGGGCCAGATCCGGTCCGGGTTTTCCCCTGCAGTCCATTCCGGGTCCCGGATCCGGTCCGGGATTTCCGCGGCAGTCCATTCCGGCGGCCGGATCCGGTCCGGGATTTCCGCGGCAGTCCATTCTGGGGGCTGAATCCGATCTGGGTTTTCCCCGGCAGTCCATTTCGTGGGCCGGATCCGGTCCGGGTTTTCCGCGTCAGTCCATTCCGGGGGCCGGATCCGGTCCTGGTTTTCCGCGGGAGTCCATTCTGGGGGCTGGATCCGATCTGGATTTTCCCCGGCAGTCCATTAATTGGGCCGGATCCAGTCCGGGTTTTCCCCAGCAGTCCATTCCGGGGGCCGGATCCGGTCCGGGATTTCAGCAGCAGTCCATTCTGTGTGCCGGATCTGGTCCGGGTTTTCCCCTGCAGTCCATTCCGGGGGCGGGATCCGGCCCGGGTTTTCCCCGGCAGTCCATTCCGGTGGGCCAGATCCGGTCCGGGATTTTCGCGTCAGTCTACTCCAGGGGTCGGATCCGGTCTAGGTTTTCCGCGGCAGTCCATTCCGGGGGCTGGATCTGGGCCGGGTGTTCCGCGGCAGTCTATTCCGGTAGGCGGATCCGGTCTGGGTTTTCCGCGACAGTCCATTCCGGGGGCCGGATCCGGTCCGGGATTTCTGCGTCAGTCCATTCCGGGGGCGGGATCCGGTCCGGGTTTTCCGCGGCAGTGCATTCTGGTGGCTGGATCCGGTCCGGGTTTTCCGCGGCAGTCCATTCCGGGGGCGGGATCCTGCCCGGGTTTTCCGCGGCAGTCCATTCCGGGGGCCGGATCCGGTCCGGGATTTCCGCGGCAGTCCATTCCAGGGGGCTGGATCCGGTCCGGGTTTTCCCCGGCAGTCCGTTCCTGGGGGCAGTATCCGGTCTGGGTTTTCCTGGGCATTCCATTCCGGGGGCCGGATACGGTCTGAATTTTCCACGGCATTCCATTCCGGGGGCCGGATCCGGTCCGGGATTTCCGCGGCAGTCCATTCCGGGACCCGGATCCGGTCCGGGATTTCCGCGGCAGTCCATTTGGGGGTCGGATCCCGTCCGGGTTTTCCCCGGCAATCCATTCCGGGGGTCGGATCCGGTCTGGGTTTTCCCTGGCAGTCCATTCCGGGGGCCGGATCCGGTCTGGGATTTCCGCGGCAATCCTTTTTGGGGGTGAGATCCGGTCCAGGTTTTCCGCGGCAGTCCATTCCTGGGGGCGGGATCCGGTCCGGGTTTTCTCGGGCAGTCCATTCCAGGTGCCGGATCTGGTCAGGTGTTCCGCAGCAGTCCATTCCGGGGGCTGGATCTGGTCGCGGGTTTCGCCGGTAGTCCATTCCGGGGGCCGGATCCGGCCCGGGATTTCCGCGGCAGTCCATTCCGGGGGCGGGATCCAGTCCGGGTTTACCCCTGCAGTCCATTCTGGGGGCCGGATCCGGCCCGGGTTTACCCCTGCAGTCCGTTCCGGTGGGCCAGATCCGGTCTGAGATTCCCCGGCAGTCCATTCCTGGGGGCCGCATCCGGTCCGGGTTTTCTCAGGCAGTCCATTCTGGGAGCCGGATCCAGTCTGGGTTTTCTCCAGCAGTTCATTCCGAGGCCTGGATCCGGTCTGGGTTTTCCCCGGCAGTCCATTCCGAGGGCCGGATCCGGTCTGGTTTTTCCCCGGCAGTCCATTCCGGTGGGCAGATCCGCTCTGGGATTACCCCTGCAGTCCATTCCGGGGGCCAGATCCGGTCCGGGTTTTCCCCTGCAGTCCATTCCGGGTCCCGGATCCGGTCCGGGATTTCCGCGGCAGTCCATTCCGGGGGCCGGATCCGGTCCGGGATTTCCGCGGCAGTCCATTCTGGGTGCCGAATCTGGTCCGGGTTTTCCCCTGCAGTCCATTCTGGGGGCTGAATCCGATCTGGGTTTTCCCCGGCAGTCCATTTCGTGGGCCGGATCCGGTCCGGGTTTTCCGCGTCAGTCCATTCCGGGGGCCGGATCCGGTCCTGGTTTTCCGTGGGAGTCCATTCTGGGGGCTGAATCCGATCTGGATTTTCCCCGGCAGTCCATTAATTGGGCCGGATCCAGTCCGGGTTTTCCCCAGCAGTCCATTCCGGGGGCCGGATCCGGTCCGGGATTTCAGCAGCAGTCCATTCTGGGTGCCGGATCTGGTCCGGGTTTTCCCCTGCAGTCCATTCCGGGGGCGGGATCCGGCCCGGGTTTTCCCCGGCAGTCCATTCCGGTGGGCCAGATCCGGTCCGGGATTTTCGCGTCAGTCTACTCCAGGGGTCGGATCCGGTCTAGGTTTTCCGCGGCAGTCCATTCCGGGGGCTGGATCTAGGCCGGGTGATCCGCGGCAGTCTATTCCGGTAGGCGGATCCGGTCTGGGTTTTCCCCGGCAGTCCACTCCTGGGGGCCGCATCCGGTCCGGGTTTTCTCAGGTAGTCCATTCTGGGAGCCGGATCCGGTCTGGGTTTTCCGCGGCAGTCCATTCCGGGTCCCGGATCCGGTCCGGGATTTCCGCGGCAGTCCATTCCGGGACCCGGATCCGGTCCGGGATTTCCGCGGCAGTCCATTCTGGGTGCCGGATCTGGTCCGGGTTTTCCCTGGCAGTCCATTCCGAGGGTCGGATCCGGCCCGGGTTTTTCCCGGCAGTCCATTCTGGGTGCCGGATCTGGTCCAGGTTTTCCCCTGCAGTCCATTCTGGGGGCTGAATCCAATCTGGGTTTTCCCCGGCAGTCCATTCCGGGGGCGGGATCCGGCCCGGGTTTTCCCCGGCAGTCCATTCCGGTGGACCAGATCCGGTCCGGGATTTTCGCGGCAGTCAATTCCGGGGGCCGGATCCGGCCCGGGTTTTCCGCGGCAGTCCATTCCGGTAGGCGGATCCGTTCTGGGATTTCCCCGGCAATCCTTTTTGGGGGCCGGATCCGGTCCTGGTTTTCCGCGGCAGTCCATTTCCGGCGGCTGGATCCGGTCTGGTTTTTCCCCGGCAGTCCATTCCGGTGGGGAGATCCGGTCCGGGATTACTCCTGCAGTCCGTTCCGGTAGGCAGATCCGGTCTGGGTTTTCCCCTACAGTCCATTCCGGTGTGCCGGATCCGGTCCGGTTTTTCCGCGGCAGTCCATTCCGTGGGCCGGATCCGGTCCGGGATTTCCGCGGCAGACCATTCCGGCGGCGGATCCGGTCCGGGTTTTCTGCGGCAGTCCATTCCGGGGGCCGGATCCGGTCCGGGATTTCCGCGGCAGTCCATTCCAGGGGGCCGGATCTGGTCCGGGATTTCCGCGGCAGTCCATTCCGGGGGCCGGATCCGGTCTGGGCGGTCCGGGTTTTCCGCGGCAGTCCATTCCGGGGGCCGGATCTGGTCCGGGTTTTCCACGGCAGTCCATTCCGGGGGCCGGATCCAAATCGGGTTTACCGCGGCAGTCCATTCGGGGGCCGGATCCGGTCCGGGATTTTCGCGGCAGTCCATTCCGGGGGGCGGGATCCGGTCCGGGTTATCCGCGGCAGTCCATTCCGGGGGCCGGATCCGGTCCGGGTTTTCTCGGACAGTCCATTCCGGGGGCCGGATCCAGTCTGGGTTTTCCGCGGCCGTCCATTCCGGGGGCCGGATCCGGTCTGGGTTTTCCCTGGCAATCCATTCCGGAGGCCAGATTCGGTCCGGGTTTCCTCCGGCAGTCCTTTCCGGGGGCCGGATCCGGTCCGGGTTTTCCCCTGCAGTCCATTCCAGGGGCCGGATCTGGTCCCGGTTTTCCGCGGCAGTCCATTCCAGGGGCCGGATCCGGTCTAGGTTTTCCGCGGCAGTCCATTCTGGGGGCCTGATCCGGTCCGGGTTTTCTGCGGCAGTCCATTCTGTGTGCCGGATCTGGTCCCGGTTTTCCGCAGCAGTCCATTCCGGGGACTGGATCTGGTCCGGGTTTTCCCGTCAGTCCATTCTGGGGGCTGAATCCGATCTGGGTTTTCCCCGGCAGTCCATTTCGTGGGCCGGATCCAGTCCGGGTTCTCCGCGTTATTCTATTCCAGGGGCCGGATCCGGTCTAGGTTTTCCGCGGGAGTCCATTCCGGGGGCTGGATCTGGTCCGGGTGTTCCGTGGCAGTCTGTTCCTGTAGGCGATCCGGTCTGGGTTTTCCGCGACAGTCCATTCCGGGGGCCGGATCCAGTCCGGGATTTCCACGGCAGTCCATTCCAGGGGCCGGATCCGGTCCGGGATTTCCCTGGCAGTGCATTCTGGTGGCCGGATCGTGTCCGGGTTTTCCCCGGCAGTCCATTCCGGGGGCGGGATCCAGTCCGGGTTTACCCCTGCAGTCCATTCTGGGGGCCAGATCCGGTCCGGGTTTTCCCCGGCAGTCCGTTCCAGTGGGCCAGATCCGGTCCGGGATTTCTGCGTCAGTCCATTCCTGGGGGCCGCATGCGGTCCGGGTTTTCCGCGGCAGTCCATTCTGGGAGCCGGATCCAGTCTGGGTTTTCTCCGGCAGTTCATTCCGAGGCCTGGATCCGGTCTGGGTTTTCCCCGGCAGTCCATTCTGAGGGCCGGATCCGGTCTGGTTTTTCCCCTGCAGTCCATTCCGGTGGGCAGATCCGCTCTGGGATTACCCCTGCAGTCCATTCCAGGGGCCGGATCCGGTCCGGGTTTTCCCCTGCAGTCCATTCCGGGTCCCGGATCCGGTCCGGGATTTCCGCGGCAGTCCATTTCGTGGGCTGGATCCGGTCCGGGATTTCCGCGGCAGTCCATTCTGGGTGCCGGATCTGGTCCGGGTTTTCCCCTGCAGTCCATTCTGGGGGCTGAATCCGATCTGGGTTTTCCCCGGCAGTCCATTTCGTGGGCCGGATCCGGTCCGGGTTTTCCGCGTCAGTCCATTCCGGGGGCCGGATCCGGTCCTGGTTTTCCGCGGGAGTCCATTCTGGGGGCTGAATCCGATCTGGATTTTCCCCGGCAGTCCATTAATTGGGCCGGATCCAGTCCGGGTTTTCCCCAGCAGTCCATTCCGGGGGCCGGATCCGGTCCGGGATTTCAGCGGCAGTCCATTCTGGGTGCCGGATCTGGTCCGGGTTTTCCCCTGCAGTCCATTCCGGGGGCGGGATCCGGCCCGGGTTTTCCCCGGCAGTCCATTCCGGTGGGCCAGATCCGGTCCGGGATTTTCGCGTCAGTCTACTCCAGGGGCCGGATCCGGTCTAGGTTTTCCGCGGCAGTCCATTCCGGGGGCTGGATCTGTGCCGGGTGTTCCGCGGCAGTCTATTCCGGTAGGCGGATCCGGTCTGGGTTTTCCGCGACAGTCCATTCCGGGGGCCGGATCCGGTCCGGGATTTCTGCGTCAGTCCATTCCGGGGGCGGGATCTGGTCCGGGTTTTCCGCGGCAGTGCATTCTGGTGGCTGGATCCGGTCCGGGTTTTCCGCGGCAGTCCATTCCGGGGGCGGGATCCTGTCCGGGTTTTCCGCGGCAGTACATTCCGGGGGCCGGATCCGGTCCAGGATTTCTGCGGCAGTCCATTCCAGGGGGCTGGATCCGGTCCGGGTTTTCCCCGGCAGTCCGTTCCTGGGGGCAGTATCCGGTCTGGGTTTTCCTGGGCATTCCATTCCGGGGGCCGGATACGGTCTGAATTTTCCACGGCATTCCATTCCGGGGGCCGGATCCGGTCCGGGTTTCCCCCGGCAGTCCATTCCTGGGGCCGGATCCGGTCCGGGATTTCCGCGGCAGTCCATTCCGGCGGCCGGATCCGGTCCGGGTTTTCCCCGGCAGTCCATTCCGGTAGGCGGATCCGTTCTGGGATTTCCCCGGCAATCCTTTTTGGGGGCCGGATCCGGTCCGGGATTTCCGCGGCAGTCCATTCCGGGGGCTGGATCTGGTCGCGGGTTTCGCCGGTAGTCCATTCCGGGGGCCGGATCCGGCCCGGGATTTCCGCGGAATTCCATTCCGGGGGTGGATCCAGTCCGGGTTTACCCCTGCAGTCCATTCCGGGGGCGGATCCAGTCCGGGTTTACCCCTGCAGTCCGTTCCGGTGGGCCAGATCCGGTCTGAGATTCCCCGGCAGTCCATTCCTGGGGGCCGCATCCGGTCCGGGTTTTCTCAGGTAGTCCATTCCGGGGGCCGTTTCCAGTCTGGGTTTTCCCCTGCAGTCCATTCCGGGTCCCGGATCCGGTCCGGGATTTCCGCGGCAGTCCATTCCGGGGGCCGGATCCGGTCCGGGATTTCCGCGGCAGTCCATTCTGGGTGCCGGATCTGGTACGGGTTTTCCCTGGCAGTCCATTCCGAGGGTCGGATCTGGCCCGGGTTTTTCCCGGCAGTCCATCCTGGGTGCCGGATCTGGTCCAGGTTTTCCCCTGCAGTCCATTCTGGGGGCTGAATCCGATCTGGGTTTTCCCCGGCAGTCCATTTCGTGGGCCGGATCCGGTCCGGGTTTTCCGCGTCAGTCCATTCCGGGGGCCGGATCCGGTCCTGGTTTTCCGCGGGAGTCCATTCTGGGGGCTGAATCCGATCTGGGTTTTCCCCGGCAGTCCATTTCGTGGGCCGGATCCGGTCCGGGTTTTCCGCGGCAGTCCATTCCGGGGGCGGGATCCGGCCCGGGTTTTCCCCGGCAGTCCATTCCGGTGGACCAGATCCGGTCCGGGATTTTCGCGGCAGTCAATTCCGGGGGCCGGATCCGGTCCGGGTTTTCCGCGGCAGTCCATTCCGGTAGGCGGATCCGTTCTGGGATTTCCCCGGCAATCCTTTTTGGGGGCCGGATCCGGTCCTGGTTTTCCGCGGCAGTCCATTTCCGGCGGCTGGATCCGGTCTGGTTTTTCCCCGGCAGTCCATTCCGGTGGGGAGATCCGGTCCGGGATTACTCCTGCAGTCCGTTCCGGTAGGCAGATCCGGTCTGGGTTTTCCCCTACAGTCCATTCCGGTGGGCCGGATCCGGTCCGGTTTTTCCGCGGCAGTCCATTCCGTGGGCCGGATCCGGTCCGGGATTTCCGCGGCAGACCATTCCGGCGGCGGATCCGGTCCGGGTTTTCTGCGGCAGTCCATTCCGGGGGCCGGATCCGGTCCGGGTTTTCCGCGGCAGTCCATTCCGGGGGCCGGATCTGGTCCGGGTTTTCCACGGCAGTCCATTCCGGGGGCCGGATCCAAATCGGGTTTACCGCGGCAGTCCATTCGGGGGCCGGATCCGGTCCGGGATTTTCGCGGCAGTCCATTCCGGGGGGCGGGATCCGGTCCGGGTTATCCGCGGCAGTCCATTCCGGGGGCCGGATCCGGTCCGGGTTTTCTCGGACAGTCCATTCCGGGGGCCGGATCCAGTCTGGGTTTTCCGCGGCAGTCCATTCCGGGGGAGGGATCCGGTCCGGGTTTTCTGCAGCAGTCCATTCCGGGGGCCGGATCCGGTCCGGGATTTCTGCGGCAGTCCATTCCTGGGGCCGGATCCGGTCTGGGATTTCCGTGGCAGTCCATTCCAGGGGGTCGGATCCCGTCCGGGTTTTCCCTGGCAGTCCATTCCGGGGGCCGGATGCGGTCCGGGTTTTCCCCGGCAGTCCATTCCGGGGGCCGGATCCGGTCTGGGATTCCCCGGCAATCCTTTTTGGGGGTCAGATCCGGCCCGGGTTTTCCGCGGCAGTCCATTCTGTGTGCCGGATCTGGTCCCGGTTTTCCCCGGCAGTCCATTCTGTGTGCCGGATCTGGTCCCGGTTTTCCCCGGCAGTCCATTCCTGGGGCCGGCTCCGGTCCGGGATTTCCGTGGCAGTCCATTCTGGGGGTCGGATCCCGTCCGGGTTTTCCCCGGCAGTCCATTGCGGGGGCCGGATGCGGTCTGGGATTTCCCCGGCAGTCCATTCCAGGGGTCGGATCCGGTCCAGATTTTCCGCGGCAGTCCATTCCTGGGGCGGGATCCGGTCCGGGTTTTCTCGGGCAGTCCATTCCAGGTGCCGGATCTGGTCAGGTGTTCCGCAGCAGTCCATTCCGGGGGCTGGATCTGGTCGGGGGTTTCGCCGGTAGTCCATTCCAGGGGCTGGATCCGGCCCGGGTTTACCCCTGCAGTCCATTACGTGGGCCGGATCCAGTCCGGGTTTCCCCGGCAGTCCGTTCCGGTGGGCCAGATCCGGTCTGAGATTCCCCTGCAGTCCATTACGGGGGCCGGATCCGGCCCGGGTTTTCCGCGGCAGTCCATTCCGGGGGCCGGATCCGGTCTGGGATTTCCCTGGCAATCCTTTTTGGGGGTCAGATCCGGTCCGGGTTTTCCGCGGCAGTCCATTCCGGGGGCCGGAACCAGACTGGGTTTTTCGCGGCAGTCCATTCCGGTGCCTGGATCCGGTCTGAGGTTTTCCCCGGCAGTCCATTCCGGGGGCCGGATCCGGTCTGGGTTTTCCGCGACAGTCCGTTCCGGTGGGCAGATCCGGTCCGGGATTACCGCTGCAGTCCATTCCGGGGGCCGGATCCGGTCCGGGATTTCCACGGCAGTCCATTCTGGGTGCCGGATCTGGTCCGGGTTTTCCCCTGTAGTCCATTCTGGGGGCTGAATCCGATCTGGGTTTTCCCCGGCAGTCCATTCCGAGGGTCGGATCCGGTCCTGGTTTTCCGCGTCAGTCCATTCCGGGGGCCGGATCCGGTCCTGGTTTTCCGCGGCAGTCCATTCCGTGGGGCCAGATCCGGTCTGGTACTTCCCTGGCAGTCCTTTTTGGGGGTCACATCCGGTCCGTCTTTTCCCCGGCAGTCCATTCCGGGGGCTGGATCTGGTCCGAGGTTTCGCCGGTAGTCCATTCCGGGGGCCGGATCCGGCCCGGGATTTCCGCGGCAGTCCATTCCGGGGGCTGGATCCGGGCCGGCTTTACCCCTGCAGTCCATTCCGGGGGCTGCATCCGGCCCGGGATTTCCCCGGCAGTCCATTCCGGTGGTCCAGATCCGGTCCGGGATTTTCGCGGCAGTCCATTCCGGGGGCCGGATCTGGTCCGGTTGTTCCGCGGCAGTCCATTCCGGTAGGCGGATCCGGTCTGGGATTTCCCCGGCAATCCTTTTTGGGGCCGGATCCGGTCCTGGTTTTCCGCGGCAGTCCACTCCGGTGAGGAGATCCAGTCCGGGATTACTCCTGCAGTCCATTCCGGTAGGCGGATCCGGTCCGGGTTTTCCCCTACAGTCCATTCCGGGGGGCCGGATCCGGTCCGGTTTTTCCGCGGCAGTCCATTCCGGGGGCCGGATCCGGTCCGGGATTTCCGCGGTAGTCCATTCCAGGGGGCCGGATCCGGTCCGGAATTTCCGCGGCAGTCCATTCCAGGGGCTGGATCCGGTCCGGGATTTCCGCGGCAGTCCATTCCAGGGGCTGGATCAGGTCCGGGCGGTCCGGGTTTTCCACGGCAGTCCATTCTGGGGGCCGGATCCAAATCGGGTTTTCCGCGGCAGTCCATTCGGGGGCCGGATCAGGTCCGGGATTTCCGCGGCAGTCCATTCCAGGGGGCCGGATCTGGTCCGGGATTTCCGCGGCAGTCCATTCCAGGGGCTGGATCCGGTCCGGGCGGTCCGGGTTTTCCACGGCAGTCCATTCCGGGGGCCGGATCTGGTCCGGGTTTTCCGCGGCAGTCCATTCGGGGGCCGGATCCGGTCCATGATTTCCGCGGCAGTCCATTCCAGGGGGCCGGATCTGGTCCGGGTTTTCCGCGGCAGTCCATTCCAGGGGACGGATCTGGTCCGGGTTTTCCGCGGCAGTCCATTCCGGGGGCCGGATCCAAATCGGGTTTTCCGCGGCAGTCCATTCGGGGGCCGGATCCGGTCCATGATTTCCGCGGCAGTCCATTCCAGGGGGCCGGATCTGGTCCGGGATTTCCGCGGCAGTCCATTCCGGGGGACGGATCCGGTCCGGGCGGTCCGGGTTTTCCGTGGCAGTCCATTCCGGGGGCCGGATCCAAATCGTGTTTTCTGCGGCAGTCCTTTTTGGGGGCCGGATCCGGTCTGGGATTTCCGCGGCAGTCCATTCCAGGGGGCTGGATCCGGTCCATGATTTCCGCGGCAGTGCATTCCGGGGGCCGGATCCAGTCCGGGCGGTCCGGGTTTTCTGCGGCAGTCCATTCCGGGGGACGGATCTGGTCCGGGTTTTCCGCGGCAGTCCATTCCGGGGGCCGGATCCAAATCGGGTTTTCCGCGGCAGTCCATTCGTGGGCCGGATCCGGTCCGGGATTTCCGCGGCAGTCCATTCCAGGGGGCCGGATCTGGTCCGGGATTTTCGCGGCAGTCCATTCCAGGGGCCGGATCCAGTCTGGGTTTTCTCCGGCAGTCCATTCTGGGGGCCTGATCCGGTCCGGGTTTTCTGCGGCAGTCCATTCTGTGTGCCGGATCTGGTCCCGGTTTTCCGCGGCAGTCCATTCCGGGGGCTGGATCTGGTCCGGGTTTTCCCCTCAGTCCATTCTGGGGGCTAGATCCGATCTGGGTTTTCCCCGGCAGTCCATTTCGTGGGCCGGATCCAGTCCGGGTTTTCCACGTTAGTCTATTCCAGGGGCCGGATCCGGTCTAGGTTTTCCGCGGCAGTCCATTCCGGGGGCTGGATCTGGTCCGGGTGTTCCGTGGCAGTCTGTTCCTGTAGGCGATCCGGTCTGGGTTTTCCGCGACAGTCCATTCCGGGGGCCGGATCCGGTCCGGGATTTCCCCGGCAGTCCATTCCGTGGGCCAGATCATGTCCGGGTTTTCCCCGGCAGTCCATTCCGGGGGCTGGATCTGGTCCGGGTTTTCCCCTCAGTCCATTCTGGGGGCTAGATCCGATCTGGGTTTTCCCCGGCAGTCCATTTCGTGGGCCTGATCCAGTCCGGGTTTTCCACGTTAGTCTATTCCAGGGGCCGGATCCGGTCCGGGTTTTCCGCGGCAGTCCATTCCGGGGGCTGGATCTGGTCCGGGTGTTCCGTGGCAGTCTGTTCCTGTAGGCGATCCGGTCTGGGTTCTCCGCGACAGTCCATTCCGGGGGCCGGATCCGGTCCGGGTTTTCCCCGGCAGTCCATTTCGGGTCCCGGATCCGGTCCGGGATTTCCACGGCAGTCCATTCTGGGTGCCGGATCTGGTCCGGGTTTTCCCCTGTAGTCCATTCTGGGGGCTGAATCCGATCTGGGTTTTCCCCGGCAGTCCATTCCGAGGGTCGGATCCGGTCCTGGTTTTCCGCGTCAGTCCATTCCGGGGGCCGGATCCGGTCCTGGTTTTCCGCGGCAGTCCATTCCGTGGGGCCAGATCCGGTCTGGTACTTCCCTGGCAGTCCTTTTTGGGGGTCACATCCGGTCCGTCTTTTCCCCGGCAGTCCATTCCGGGGGCTGGATCTGGTCCGAGGTTTCGCCGGTAGTCCATTCCGGGGGCCGGATCCGGCCCGGGATTTCCGCGGCAGTCCATTCTGGGGGTCGGATCCGGCCCGGCTTTACCCATGCAGTCCATTCCGGGGGCTGGATCCGGGCCGGCTTTACCCCTGCAGTCCATTCCGGGGGCTGCATCCGGCCCGGGATTTCCCCGGCAGTCCATTCCGGTGGTCCAGATCCGGTCCGGGATTTTCGCGGCAGTCCATTCCGGGGGCCGGATCTGGTCCGGTTGTTCCGCGGCAGTCCATTCCGGTAGGCGGATCCGGTCTGGGATTTCCCCGGCAATCCTTTTTGGGGCCGGATCCGGTCCTGGTTTTCCGCGGCAGTCCACTCCGGTGAGGAGATCCAGTCCGGGATTACTCCTGCAGTCCATTCCGGTAGGCGGATCCGGTCCGGGTTTTCCCCTACAGTCCATTCCGGGGGGCCGGATCCGGTCCGGTTTTTCCGCGGCAGTCCATTCCGGGGGCCGGATCCGGTCCGGGATTTCCGCGGTAGTCCATTCCAGGGGGCCGGATCCGGTCCGGAATTTCCGCGGCAGTCCATTCCAGGGGCTGGATCCGGTCCGGGATTTCCGCGGCAGTCCATTCCAGGGGCTGGATCAGGTCCGGGCGGTCCGGGTTTTCCACGGCAGTCCATTCTGGGGGCCGGATCCAAATCGGGTTTTCCGCGGCAGTCCATTCGGGGGCCGGATCAGGTCCGGGATTTCCGCGGCAGTCCATTCCAGGGGGCCGGATCTGGTCCGGGATTTCCGCGGCAGTCCATTCCAGGGGCTGGATCCGGTCCGGGCGGTCCGGGTTTTCCACGGCAGTCCATTCCGGGGGCCGGATCTGGTCCGGGTTTTCCGCGGCAGTCCATTCGGGGGCCGGATCCGGTCCATGATTTCCGCGGCAGTCCATTCCAGGGGGCCGGATCTGGTCCGGGTTTTCCGCGGCAGTCCATTCCAGGGGACGGATCTGGTCCGGGTTTTCCGCGGCAGTCCATTCCGGGGGCCGGATCCAAATCGGGTTTTCCGCGGCAGTCCATTCGGGGGCCGGATCCGGTCCATGATTTCCGCGGCAGTCCATTCCAGGGGGCCGGATCTGGTCCGGGATTTCCGCGGCAGTCCATTCCGGGGGACGGATCCGGTCCGGGCGGTCCGGGTTTTCCGTGGCAGTCCATTCCGGGGGCCGGATCCAAATCGTGTTTTCTGCGGCAGTCCTTTTTGGGGGCCGGATCCGGTCTGGGATTTCCGCGGCAGTCCATTCCAGGGGGCTGGATCCGGTCCATGATTTCCGCGGCAGTGCATTCCGGGGGCCGGATCCAGTCCGGGCGGTCCGGGTTTTCTGCGGCAGTCCATTCCGGGGGACGGATCTGGTCCGGGTTTTCCGCGGCAGTCCATTCCGGGGGCCGGATCCAAATCGGGTTTTCCACGGCAGTCCATTCGTGGGCCGGATCCGGTCCGGGATTTCCGCGGCAGTCCATTCCAGGGGGCCGGATCTGGTCCGGGATTTTCGCGGCAGTCCATTCCAGGGGCCGGATCCAGTCTGGGTTTTCTCCGGCAGTCCATTCTGGGGGCCTGATCCGGTCCGGGTTTTCTGCGGCAGTCCATTCTGTGTGCCGGATCTGGTCCCGGTTTTCCGCGGCAGTCCATTCCGGGGGCTGGATCTGGTCCGGGTTTTCCCCTCAGTCCATTCTGGGGGCTAGATCCGATCTGGGTTTTCCCCGGCAGTCCATTTCGTGGGCCGGATCCAGTCCGGGTTTTCCACGTTAGTCTATTCCAGGGGCCGGATCCGGTCCGGGTTTTCCGCGGCAGTCCATTCCGGGGGCTGGATCTGGTCCGGGTGTTCCGTGGCAGTCTGTTCCTGTAGGCGATCCGGTCTGGGTTTTCCGCGACAGTCCATTCCGGGGGCCGGATCCGGTCCGGGATTTCCCCGGCAGTCCATTCCGTGGGTCGGATCTGGTCCGGGATTACCCTGGCAGTACATTCTGGTGGCCGGATCGTGTCCGGGATTTCCGTGGCAGTCCATTCCGTGGGGCCAGATCTGGTCTGGGACTTCCCCGGCAGTCCTTTTTGGGGGTCACATCCGGTCCGGGTTTTCCCCTGGCAGTCCATTCCAGGGGTTGGATCCAGTCTGAGTTTTCTCCGGCAGTCCATTCCGGGGGCCGGATCCGCTCTGGGATTTCCCCAGCAATCCTTTTTGGGGGTCAGATCCGGTCCAGGTTTTCCGCGGCAGTCCATTCCGGGGGCTGGATCCGGTCTGGGTTTTCCGCGGCAGTCCATTCCAGGGGGCCGGATCTGGTCCGGGATTTCCGCGGCAGTCCATTCCGGGGGCCGGATCCGGTCCGGGATTTCTGCGGCATTCCATGCCAGGTGCCGGATCCGGTCCGGGATTTCCGCGGCAGTCCATTCTGGGCGTCGGATGCGGTCCGGGTTTTCCCCGGCAGTCCGTTCCGTTGGGCATATCCGGTCCGGAATTCCCCCTGCAGTCCATTCCGGGGGTTGGATCCGGTCCGGGTTTTCCCCGGCAGTCCATTCCAGAGGCCGGATACGGTCTGGGTTTTCCCCTGCAGTCCATTCCGGTAGGCGGATCCAGCCCGGGTTTTCCCCGGCAGTCCGTTCCGGGGGCCGGATCCGGTCTGGGATTTCCCCGGCAATCCTTTTTAGGGGTCAGATCCGGTCCGGGTTTTCCGCGGCAGTCCATTCCTGGGGGCGGGATCCGGTCCGGGTTTTCTCAGGCAGTCCATTCTGGGAGCCGGATCCAGTCTGGGTTTTCTCCGGCAGTCCATTCCGGGGCCCAGATCCGGTCTGGGTTTTCCCCGGCAGTCCATTCCGGTGGGCAGATCCGGTCCGGGATTACCCCAGCAGTCCATTCCGGGGGCCGGATCCGGTCCGGGATTTCCACGGCAGTCCATTCCGTGGGCCGGATCCGGTCCGGGATTTCCGCGGCAGTCCGTTCAGGGGGCCGGATCCGGTCTGGGATTTCCCCGGCAGTCCATTCCGGGGGCTGGATCCGGTCTGGGTTTTCCGCGGCAGTCCATTCCAGGGGGCCGGATCTGGTCCGGGATTTCTGCGTCAGTCCATTCTGGGGGCCGGATCCAGTCTGGGTTTTCTCCGGCAGTCCATTCCAGGGGCCGGATCCGGTCCGGGTTTTTCCCGGCAGTCCATTCCGTGGGCCGGATCCGGTCTGGGATTTCCGCGGCAGTCCATTCCGGGGGCCGGATCTGGTCCGGGATTTCCGCGGCAGTCCATTCCGGGGGCGTGATCCGGTCCGGGATTTCTGCGGCAGTCCATTCCAGGTGCCGGATCCCGTCCGGGATTTCCGTGGCAGTCCATTCTGGGGGTCGGATGTGTTCCGGGTTTTCCCCGGCAGTCCGTTCCGGTGGGCATATCCGGTCCGGAATTCCCCCTGCAGTCCATTCCGGGGGTCGGATCCGGTCCGGGTTTTCCACGTCAGTCCATTCCAGAGGCCGGATACGGTCTGGGTTTTCCCCTGCAGTCCATTCCGGTAGGCGGATCCGGTCCGGGTTTTCCCCGGCAGTCCGTTCCGGGGGCCGGATCCGGTCTGGGATTTCTGCGGCAATCCTTTTTGGGGGTCAGATCCGGTCCAGGTTTTCCACGGCAGTACATTCCGGGGGTCGGATCTGGTCCGGGTTTTCCCTGGCAGTCCATTCCAGGGGCCGGATACGGTCTGGGTTTTCCCCTGCAGTCCATTCCGGTAGGCGGATCCGGTCCGGGTTTTCCCAGGCAGTCCATTCCGGGGGACGGATCCAGGCTGGGATTTCCCCGGCAATCCTTTTTGGGGGTCAGATCCGGTCCGGGTTTTCCGCGGCAGTCCATTCCTGGGGGCAGGATCCGGTCCGGGTTTTCTCGGGCAGTCCATTCCAGGTGCCGGATCTGGTCAGGTGTTCCGCAGCAGTCCATTCCGGGGGCTGGATCTGGTCGCGGGTTTCGCCGGTAGTCCATTCCGGGGGCCGGATCGGGCCCGGGATTTCCGCGGCAGTCCATTCCGGGGGCGGATCCAGTCCGGGTTTACCCCTGCAGTCCATTCTGGGGGCCGGATCCGGCCCGGGTTTTCCCCGGCAGTCCGTTCCGTAGGCCAGATCCGGTCTGACATTCCCCGGCAGTCCATTCCGGGGGCCGGATCCGGTCTGGGATTTCCCCGGCAATCCTTTTTGGGGGTCAGATCCGGTCCGGGTTTTCCGCGGCAGTCCATTCCTGGGGGCCGCATCCGGTCCGGGTTTTCTCAGGCAGTCCATTCTGGGAGCCGGATCCAGTCTGGGTTTTCTCCGGCAGTCCATTTCGGGGGCCGGATCCGGTCCGGTTTTTCCATGGCACTCCATTCCGGGGGCCGGATCCGGTCCGGGTTTTTCCGCAGCACGCCATTCCGGTGGCGGATCCGGTCCGGTTTTTCCGCGGCACGCCATTCCGGGGTCGGATCTGGTCCGCTTTTTCCACGGCACTCCGTTCCGGGGGCTGGATCCGGTCCGGTTTATCTGGGGGCCAGATCCGGTCCGTTTTTTCCACGGCACGCCAATGCGCGGCCCGGATCCGGTCTGGTTTTTCCGCGGCAGTCCATTCTGGGGGCCGAATCCGGTCCAGTTTTTATGGGGGCCGGATCCGGTCCGGTTTTTCCGCGGCTCGCTAATCCGGGGTCTGGATCCGGTCCGGTTTTTACGGGGGCCGGATCCGGTCCGGGTTTTCCGCGGCACGCCAATCCGGGGTCCGGATCCGGTCCAGTTTTTCCACGGCACGCCAATCCGGGGGTCGGATCCGGTCCGGATTTTCCGCGGCACGCCATTCCGGGGCCGGATCCGGTCCGGTTTTTCCACGGCACGCCGTTCCGGGGGGCCGGATCCGGTCCGATATTTCCGCGGCAGTCCATTCCGGGGGCCGGATCCGGTCCGTTTTTTCCGCGGCATTCCATTCCAGGGGCCGGATCCGGTCCAGTTTTTCCACGGCATTCCATTCCGGGGGCCGGATCCGGTCCAGATTTTCAACGGCAGTCCATTCTGGGGGCCGGATCCGGTCCGGTTTTTCCACGGCACGCCGTTCCGGGGGGCCGGATCCGGTCCGATATTTCCGCGGCAGTCCATTCCGGGGGCCGGATCCGGTCCGGTTTTTCCGCGGCAGTCCATTTCGGGGGCCGGACCCGGTCCGGTTTTTCCATGGCACTCCGTTCCAGGGGCCGGATCCGGTCTGGTTTTTGCACGGCAGTCCGTTTTGGGGGCCGGATCCGGTCCGGTTTTTCCGCGGCACGCCATTCCGGGGGCCGGATCCAGTCCGGTTTTTCTGCAGGAGTCCATTCCGGGGGCCGGATCCGGTCCGGTTTTTCCACGTCACGCCATTCCGGGGGCCGGATCCGGTCCGGTTTTTCCGTGGCAGTCCATTCCCGGGGCTGGATCCGGACCGGTTTTTCCGCGGCACGCCATTCCTGGGGCTGGATCCGGTCCGGTTTTTCCGCGGCATGCCGTTTCGGAGGCTGGATCCGGTCCGGTTTTTCCGCGGCAGGCCGTTCTGTGGGCCGGATCCGGTCCGGTTTTTCCGCGGCACGCCATTCCCGGAGCCGGATCCGGTCCGGTTTTTCCGCGGCAGTCCATTTTGGGGGCCGGATCCGGTCCAGTTTTTGAGCGGCACTCCATTCTGGGAGCCGGTTTCGGTCCGGTTTTTCCGCGGCAGTCTGTTCAGGGGTCAGATCCGGTCCATTTTTTCCACGGCAGTGCATTCCGGGGGCCGGATCCGGTCCAGTTTTCTGTGGCATTGCATTCCGGGGGCCGGATCCGGTCCGGATTTTCCACGGCACGCCATTCCGGGGGCCAGGTCCGGTCCGGTTTTTCTGCGGCACCCCATTCCGGGGGCCGGATCCGGTCCAGTTTTTTCCGCGGCAGTCCATTTTGGGGGCCGGATCCGGTCCGGTTTTTCCGCGGCAGTCCATTTCTGGGGCCGGATTCGCTCTAGATTATTCGCGGCACGCCATTCCGGGGGCCGGATCCGGTCCGGTTTTTCCATGGCACTCCGTTCCAGGTGCCGGATCCGGTCCGGTTTTTCCGCGGCACGCCATTCCGGTGGCGGATCCGGTCCGGTTTTTCCGCCGCACGCCATTTCGGAGGCCGGATCCGGTCCGGTTTTTCCGCGGCACTCCATTCCGGGGGCTGGATCCGGTCCGGTTTATCTGGGGGCCGGATCCGGTCCGTTTTTTGCACGGCACGCCAATCCGCGGCCCGGATCCGGTCTGGTTTTTCCGCGGCAGTCCATTCTGGGGGCCGGATCCGGTCCGGTTTTTACGGGGGCCGGATCCGGTCCGGTTTTTCCGTGGCACGCCAATCCGGGGTCCGGATCCGGTCCGATATTTCCGCGGCAGTCCATTCCGGGGTCGGATCCGGTCCATATTTTCCGCGGCACGCCAATCCGGGGGCCGGATCCGGTCCGGTTTTTCCACAGCACTCTATTCCGGGGGCCGGATCCAGTCCGGTTTTTCCGTGGCAGTCCATTTTGGGGGCCGGATCCGGTCCGGTATTTCCGCGGCACGCCATTCCGGCGCCGGATCCGGTCCAGTTTTTCTGGGTGCCGGATCCGGTCCGGTTTTTCTGCGGCACGCCATTCCGGCGCCGGATCTGGTCCGGTTTTTCTGGGGGCCGGATCCGGTCCAGTTTTTTCCGTGGCACGCCATTCCGGGGGCCGGATTCGCTCTGGATTTTCTGTGGCACGCCATTCTGGGGGCCAGATCCGGTCCGGTTTTTCCACGGCAGTCCGTTCCAGGGGCTGGATGCGGTCCGGTTTTTCCGCGACACGCCATTTTGGGGGTTGGATCCGGTCCGTTCTTTCCGCGGCACGCCATTCCGGGGGCGGGATCCGCTCTGGATTTTCCGCGGCACGACATTCTGGGAGCCGGTTTCGGTCCGGTTTTTCCGCGAAACGCCATTCCGGAGGCCGGATCCGGTCCGGTTTTTCCGCGGCACGCCATTCCGTGGGCCAGATCCAGTCCGATTTTTCCACGGCACGCCATTCTAGGGGCCGGATCCGATCCGGCATTTCCGCGGCAGTCCATTCCGGGGGCTGGATCCGGTCCGGTTTTTCCGCGGCAGTGCATTCCGGGGGCCGAATCCAGTCCGTTTTTCCGCAGCAGTGCATTCCGGGGGCCGGATCCGGTCCGGGTTTCCGTGGCATTGCATTCCGGGGGCCGGATCCGGTCGGGATTTTCCGCGGCACGCCATTCCGGGGGCCAGATCCGGTCCGGTTTTTCCGCGGCAGTCTGTTCCGGGGTCCGGATCCGGTCCGGTTTTTCCGCGGCAGTCTGTTCCGGGGGCCGGATCCGGTCCGGTTTTTCCACGGCACGCCATTCCGGGTGCCGGATCCTGTCCGTTTTTTCTGGTTGCCGGATCCGGTCCGGATTTTCTGCGGCACCCCATTCCGAGTGCCGGATCTGGTCCGGTTTTTCCGCGGCAGTCCGTTCCGGGGGCCGGATCTGGTCCAGTTTTTCCGCAGCAGTCCGTTTCGTAGGCCGGATCCGGTGCGGTTTTTCCGCGGCACGCCGTTTCGGAGGCCGGATCCGGCCCGGTTTTTCCGCGGCACGCCATTTTGGAGGCCGGATCCGGCCCGGTTTTTCCGCGGCACGCCATTTCGGAGGCCGGATCCGGTGCGGTTTTTCAGCCGCACGCCGTTTCGGAGGCCGGATCCGGTCCGGTTTTTCCGCGGCAGTACATTCCGGGGGCCGGATCCGGTGCGGTTTTTCCGCGGCACGCCGTTTCGGAGGCCGGATCCGGTCCGGTTTTTCCGCGGCATGCCGTTTCGGAGGCCGGATGCGGTCCGGTTTTTCCGCGGTACGCCATTCCGGGGGCCGGATCCGGTCCGGTTTTTCTGCGGCAGTCCATTCCGGGGGCCGGATCCGGTCCGGTTTTTCCATGGCAGTCTGTTCCGGGGGCCGGATCCGGTCCGGTATTTCCGCGGCACGTCATTCCGGCGCCGGATCCGGTCCGGTTTTTCTGGGTGCCGGATCAGGTCCGGTTTTTCTGCGGCACGCCATTCCGGGGGCCGGATCCGGTCCTGTTTTTCCGGGGGCCGGATCCGGTCTGGTTTTTTCCGTGGCACGCCATTCCGGGGGCCGGAATTGGTCAGGATTTTCCGTGGCACGCCATTCCAGAGGCCGGATCCGGTCCGGTTTTTTCCGGGGGCCGGATCCGGTCCGTTTTTTCCGTGGCACGCCGTTCCGTGGGCCGGATCCGGTCCGGTTTTTCCGCGGCAGTCCATTCCGGGGTCCGGATCCGGTCCAGTTTTTCTGCGGCACGCCATTCCGGGGGCCGGATCCTCTCTGGATTTTCCGCGGCACGCCATTCCGGGTGCCGGATCCGGTCCGGTTTTTCCGCGGCACGACATTCCGGAACCCGGATCTGGTCCGGTTTTCCGTGGCATTGCATTCCGGGGGCCGGATCCGGTCGGGATTTTCGGCGGCACGCCATTCCGGGGGCCAGATCCGGTCCGGTTTTTCCGCGGCAGTCTGTTCCGCGGGCCGGATCCGGTCCGGTTTTTCCACGGCACGCCATTCCGGGTGCCGGATCCTGTCCGTTTTTTCTGGTTGCCGGATCCGGTCCGGATTTTCTGCGGCACCCCATTCCGGGGGCCGGATCTGGTCCGGTTTTTCCGCGGCACGCCGTTTCGGAGGCCGGATCCGGTGCGGTTTTTCCGCGGCACGCCATTCCGGGGGCCGGATCCGGTCCGGTTTTTCCGCGGCACTCCATTCCGGAGGCCGGATCCGGTCCGGTTTTTCCGCGGCACGCCGTTTCGGAGGCCGGATCCGGTGCGGTTTTTCCGCGGCACGCCATTTCGGAGGCCGGATCCTGTCCGGTTTTTCCGCGGCACGCCGTTCCGGAGGCCGGATCCGGTGCGGTTTTTCCGCGGCACGCCGTTTCGGAGGCCGGATCCGGTCCGGTTTTTCCGCAGCACGCCATTCCGGGGGCCGGATCCGGTCCGGTTTTTCCGCGGCACGCCATTCCGGGGGCCGGATCCGGTCCGGTTTTTCCATGGCAGTCTGTTCCGGGGGCCGGATCCGGTCCGGTATTTCCGCGGCACGTCATTCCGGCGCCGGATCCGGTCCGGTTTTTCTGGGTGCCGGATCAGGTCCGGTTTTTCTGCGGCACGCCATTCCGGGGGCCGGATCCGGTCCTGTTTTTCCGGGGGCCGGATCCGGTCTGGTTTTTTCCGTGGCACGCCATTCCGGGGGCCGGAATTGGTCAGGATTTTCCGTGGCACGCCATTCCAGAGGCCGGATCCGGTCCGGTTTTTTCCGGGGGCCGGATCCGGTCCGTTTTTTCCGTGGCACGCCGTTCCGTGGGCCGGATCCGGTCCGGTTTTTCCGCGGCAGTCCATTCCGGGGTCCGGATCCGGTCCAGTTTTTCTGCGGCACGCCATTCCGGGGGCCGGATCCTCTCTGGATTTTCCGCGGCACGACATTCCGGGGGCCGGATCCGGTCCGGTTTTTCCGCGGCACGACATTCCGGAACCCGGATCTGGTCCGGTTTTCCGTGGCATTGCATTCCGGGGGCCGGATCCGGTCGGGATTTTCGGCGGCACGCCATTCCGGGGGCCAGATCCGGTCCGGTTTTTCCGCGGCAGTCTGTTCCGCGGGCCGGATCCGGTCCGGTTTTTCCACGGCACGCCATTCCGGGTGCCGGATCCTGTCCGTTTTTTCTGGTTGCCGGATCCGGTCCGGATTTTCTGCGGCACCCCATTCCGGGGGCCGGATCTGGTCCGGTTTTTCCGCGGCACGCCGTTTCGGAGGCCGGATCCGGTCTGGTTTTTCCGCGGCACGCCATTCCGGGGGCCGGATCCGGTCCGGTTTTTCCGCGGCACTCCATTCCGGAGGCCGGATCCGGTCCGGTTTTTCCGCGGCACGCCGTTTCGGAGGCCGGATCCGGTGCGGTTTTTCCGCGGCACGCCATTTCGGAGGCCGGATCCTGTCCGGTTTTTCCGCGGCACGCCGTTCCGGAGGCCGGATCCGGTGCGGTTTTTCCGCGGCACGCCGTTTCGGAGGCCGGATCCGGTCCGGTTTTTCCGCAGCACGCCATTCCGGGGGCCGGATCCGGTCCGGTTTTTCCGCGGCACGCCATTCCGGGGGCCAGATCTGGTCCGATTTTTCCACGGCACGCCATTCTAGGGGCCGGACCCGATCCGGCATTTCCGCGGCAGTCCATTCCGGGGGCCGGATCCGATCCGGTTTTTCCGCAGCAGTGCATTCCGGGGGCCGGATCCGGTCCATTTTTTCTGCGGCAGGGCATTCCGTGGGCGGGATTCCGTCCGGTTTTCCGCGGCACGACATTCCGGGGTCCGGATCCGGTCCGGATTTTCCGTGGCATTGCATTCCGGGGGCCAGATCCGGTCCAGTTTTTCCGCGGCAGTCTGTTCCGGGGGCCGGATCCGGTCCGGTTTTTCCGCGGCAGTCTGTTCCGGGGGCCGGATCCGGTCCGGTTTTTCCACGGCACGCCATTCCGGGTGCCGGATCCGGTCCGTTTTTTCTGGGTGCTGGATCCGGTCCGGATTTTCCGCGGCACCCCATTCCGGGGGCCGGATCTGGTCCGGTTTTTCCGCGGCAGTCCGTTCCGGGGGCCGGATCTGGTCCGGTTTTTCCGCGGCACGCCATTTCGGAGGCCGGATCCGGTCCGGTTTTTCCGCGGCACTCCATTCCGGAGGCCGGATCCGGTCCGGTTTTTCCGCGGCACGCCGTTTCGGAGGCCGGATCCTGTCCGGTTTTTCCGCGAAACGCCATTTCGGAGGCCGGATCCGGTCCGGTTTTTCCACGGCAGTCCATTCCGGGGGCCGGATCCAGTCCGTTTTTTCCGCGGCATGCCGTTTCGGAGGCCGGATCCGGTGCGGTTTTTCCGCGGCACGCCGTTTCGGAGGCCGGATCCGGTCCAGTTTTTCCGCGGGACGCCATTCCGGGGGCCGGATCCGCTCTGGATTTTCCGCGGCAGTCTGTTCCGGGGGCCGGATCCGGTCCGTTTTTTCCGCGGCACTCCATTCTGGGAGCCGGTTTCGGTCCGGTTTTTCCGCGGCAGTCTGTTCCGGGGGCCGGATCTGGTCCGGTTTTTCTGGGTGCCGGATCCGGTCCGGTTTTTCTGGGTGCCGGATCCGGTCCGGTTTTTTGCGGCACGCCATTCCGGGGGCCGGATCCTGTCCGGTTTTTCCGCCGCAGTGCATTCCGGGGGCTGGATCCGGTCTGGTTTTTCCGCGGCAGTGCATTCCGGGGGCCGGATCCAGTCCGTTTTTCCGCAGCAGTGCATTCCGGGGTCCGGATCCGGTCCAGTTTTTCCGCGGCACGACATTCCGGGGGCCGGATCCAGTCCGGTTTTCCGTGGCATTGCATTCCGGGGGCTGGATCCGGTCGGGATTTTCCACGGCACGCCATTCCCAGGGTCAGATCCGGTCCGGTTTTTCCGCGGCAGTCTGTTCCGGGGGCCGGATCCGGTCCGGTTTTTCCGCGGCAGTCTGTTCCGGGGGCCGGATCCTTTCCGGTTTTTCCACGGCACGCCATTCCGGGTGCCGGATCCTGTCCGTTTTTTCTGGTTGCCGGATCCGGTCCGGATTTTCTGCGGCACCCCATTCCGGGTGCCGGATCTGGTCCGGTTTTTCCGCGGCAGTCCGTTCCGGGGGCCGGATCTGGTCCAGTTTTTCCGCAGCAGTCCGTTTCGGAGGCCGGATCCGGTGCGGTTTTTCCGCGGCACGCCGTTTCGGAGGCCGGATCCGGCCCGGTTTTTCCGCGGCACGCCGTTTCGGAGGCCGGATCCGGCCCGGTTTTTCCGCGGCACGCCGTTTCGGAGGCCAGATCCGGCCCGGTTTTTCCGCGGCAGTACATTCCGGGGGCCGGATCCGGTGCGGTTTTTCCGCAGCACGCCGTTTTGGAGGCTGGATCTGGTCCGGTTTTTCCGTGGCACGCCGTTTCGGAGGCCGGATCCGGTCCGGTTTTTCCGCGGCACGCCGTTTCGGAGGCCGGATCCGGCCCGGTTTTTACGGGGGCCGGATCCGGTCCGGTTTTTACGGGGGCCGGATCCGGTCTGGTTTTTACGGGGGCCGGATCCGGTCCGGTTTTTCCGTGGCACGCCAATCCGGGGTCTGGATCCGGTCCGGTTTTTACGGGGGCCGGATCCGGTCCGGTTTTTCCACGGCACGCCAATCCGGGGGCCGGATTCGGTCCGGTTTTTCCGGGGGCCGGATCCGGTCCGGATTTTCCGTGGCACGCCATTCCCGGGGCTGGATCTGGTCCGGTTTTTCCGCGGCACGCCATTCCGTGGGCCAGATCCGGTCCGATTTTTCCACGGCACGCCATTCTAGGGGCCGGACCCGATCCGGTATTTCAGCGGAAGTCCATTCCGGGGGCTGGATCCGGTCCGGTTTTTCCGCGGCAGTGCATTCCGGGGGCCGGATCCAGTCCGTTTTTCCGCAGCAGTGCATTCCGGGGGCCGGATCCGGTCCGGTTTTTCCGCGGCACGACATTCCGGGGGCCGGATCCAGTCCGGTTTTTCCGCGGCAGTACATTCCGGGGGCCGGATCCGGTGCGGTTTTTCCGCGGCACGCCGTTTCGGAGGCCGGATCCGGCCCGGTTTTTCCGCGGCAGTACATTCCGGGGGCCGGATCCAGTCCGTTTTTTCCGCGGCATGCCGTTTCGGAGGCCGGATCCGGTGCGGTTTTTCCGCGGCACGCCGTTTCGGAGGCCGGATCCGGCCCGGTTTTTCCGCGGCACGCCGTTTCGGAGGCCGGATCCGGCCCGGTTTTTCTGCGGCACGCCGTTTCGGAGGCCGGATCCGGCCCGGTTTTTCCGCGGCACGCTGTTTCGGAGGCCGGATCCGGCCCGGTTTTTCCGCGGCAGTACATTCCGGGGGCCGGATCCGGTGCGGTTTTTCCGCGGCACGCCGTTTCGGAGGCTGGATCCGGTCCGGTTTTTCCGCGGCATGCCGTTTCGGAGGCCGGATCCGGTCCGGTTTTTCTGCGGTACGCCATTCCGTGGGCCGGATCCGGTCCGGTTTTTCTGCGGCAGTCCATTCCGGGGGCCAGATCCGGTGCGGTTTTTCCACGGCACGCCATTCCGGGGGCCGGATCCGGTCCGGTTTTTCCATGGCAGTCTGTTCCGGGGGCCGGATCCGGTCCGGTATTTCCGCGGCACGTCATTCCGGCGCCGGATCCGGTCCGGTTTTTCTGGGTGCCGGATCCGGTCCGGTTTTTCTGCGGCACGCCATTCCGGGGGCCGGATCCGGTCCTGTTTTTCCGGGGGCCGGAATCGGTCAGGATTTTCCGTGGCACGCCATTCCGGAGGCCGGATCCGGTCCGGTTTTTTCCGGGGGCCGGATCCGGTCCAGTTTTTTCCGTGGCACCCCATTCCGGGGGCCGGATTCGCTCTGGATTTTCTGTGGCACGCCATTCTGGGGGCCAGATCCGGTCTGGTTTTTCCACGGGAGTCCGTTCCAGGGGCCGGATCCGTTCCGGTTTTTCCGCGGCACGCCATTCTGGGGGTTGGATCCGGTCTGTTTTTTCCGCGGCACGCCGTTCCGTGGGCCGGATCCGGTCCGGTTTTTCCGCGGCAGTCCATTCCGGGGTCCGGATCCGGTCCAGTTTTTCTGCGGCACGACATTCCGGAACCGGATCTGGTCCGGTTTTCCGTGGCATTGCATTCCGGGGGCCGGATCCGGTCGGGATTTTCCGCGGCACGCCATTCCGGGGGCCAGATCCGGTCCGGTTTTTCCGCGGCAGTCTGTTCCGGGGGCCGGATCCGGTCCGGTTTTTCCACGGCACGCCATTCCGGGTGCTGGATCTGGTCCGGTTTTTCCACGGCAGGCCATTCCGGGGGCCGGATCCGGTCCGGTTTTTCCGCGGCACGCCGTTTCGGAGGCTGGATCCAGTCCGGTTTTTCCGCGGCATGCCGTTTCGGAGGCCGGATCCGGTCCGGTTTTTCCGCGGCACGCCGTTTCGGAGGCTGGATCCGGTCCGGTTTTTCCGCGGCATGCCGTTTCGGAGGCCGGATCCGGTCCGGTGTTTCTGCGGTACGCCATTCCGGGGGCCGTTTCCGGCCCGGTTTTTCTGCGGCAGTCCATTCCGGGGGCCAGATCCGGTGCGGTTTTTCCACGGCACGCCATTCCGGGGGTCGGATCCGGTCCGGTATTTCCGCGACACGTCATTCCGGCGCCGGATCCGGTCCGGTTTTTCTGGGTGCCGGATCTGGTCCGGTTTTTCTGCGGCAGTCCGTTTCGGGGGCCGGATCCGGTCCGGTATTTCAGGGGGCCGGATCCAGTCTGGTTTTTTCCGTGGCACGCCATTCCGGGGGCCGGAATCGGTCAGGATTTTCCGTGGCACGCCATTCCGGAGGCCGGATCCGGTCCGGTTTTTCGGGGGGCCGTATCCGGTCCGGTTTTTCCGTGGCACGCCAATCCGGGGTCTGGATCCGGTCCGGTTTTTACGGGGGCCGGATCCGGTCCGGGTTTTCCACGGCACGCCAATCCGGGGGCCGGATCCGGTCCGGTTTTTCCACGGCAGTCTGTTCCGTGGGCCGGATCCGGGCCGGATTTTCCGTGGCAAGCCATTCCCGGGGCTGGATCCGGTCCGGTTTTTGCGCGGCAGTCCGTTTCGGGGGCCGGATCCGGTCCGGTATTTCAGGGGGCCGGATCCGGTCCGGTTTTTCCGCGGTACGCCATTCCGGGGGCCGGATCCGGTCTGGATTTTCTGCGGCAGTCCATTCTAGGGGCCGGATCCAGTCCATTTTTTCCACGGCAGTGCATTCCTGGGGCTGGATCCGGTCCGGTTTTTCCGTGGCAGTCTGTTCCGGGGGCCGGATCCGGTCTGGTATTTCCGCGGCACGCCATTCCGGCGCCGGATCCGGTCCGGTTTTTCCGGGGGCCGGATCCGGTCCGGTTTTTTCCGTGGCACGCCATTCCGGGGCCCGGATCCGGTCTGGATTTTCCGCGGCACGCCATTCCGGAGGCCGGATTCGGTCCGGTTTTTCCGGGGGCCGGATCCGGTCCAGTTTTTTCCGTGGCACGCCATTCCGGGGGCCGGATTCGCTCTGGATTTTCTGTGGCACGCCATTCTGGGGGCCAGATCCGGTCCGGTTTTTCCACGGCACGCCATTCTGGGGGTTGGATCCGGTCCGTTTTTTCCGCGGCACGCCGTTCCGTGGGCCGGATCCGGTCCGGTTTTTCGCGGCAGTCCATTCCGGGGGCCGGATCCGGTCCAGTTTTTCCGCGGCACGCCATTCCGGGGGCCGGATCCGCTCTGGATTTTCCGCGGCACGACATTCCGGGGGCCGGATCCGGTCCGTTTTTTCCACGGCACTCCATTCTGGGAGCCGGTTTCGGTCCGGTTTTTCCGCGGCAGTCTGTTCAGTGGGCCAGATCCGTTCCGCTTTCTCCGCAGCACACCGTTCCAGGGGCCGGATCCGGTCCGGTTTTTCTGGGAGCCGGATCCGGTCCGGTTTTTCTGCGGCACGCCATTCCGGGGGCCGGATCCGGTCCAGTTTTTCCGCGGCACGACATTCCGGGGTCCGGATCCGGTCCGGATTTTCCGTGGCATTGCATTCCGGGGGCCAGATCCGGTCCAGTTTTTCCGCGGCAGTCTGTTCCGGGGGCCGGATCCGGTCCGGTTTTTCCGCGGCAGTCCGTTCCGGGGGCCGGATCTGGTCCGGTTTTTCCGCGGCAGTCCGTTCCGGGGGCCGGATTCGCTCTGGATTTTCCACGGCACGCCATTCTCGGTGCCGTATCCGGTCCGGATTTTCTGCGGCACCCCATTCCGGGGGCCGGATCCGGTCCGGATTTTCCGCGAAACGCCATTTCGGAGGCCGGATCCGGTCCTGTTTTTCCGGGGGCCGGATCCGGTCTGGTTTTTTCCGTGGCACACCATTCCGGGGGCCGGAATCGGTCAGGATTTTCCGTGGCACGCCATTCCGGAGGCCGGATCCGGTCCGGTTTTTTCCGGGGGCCGGATCCGGTCCAGTTTTTTCCGTGGCACCCCATTCCGGGGGCCGGATTCGCTCTGGATTTTCTGTGGCACGCCATTCTGGGGGCCGGATCCGGTCCGGGATTTCCACGGCAGTCCATTCCAGGGGCCGGATCCGGTCCGGGATTTCCGCGGCAGTCCGTTCAGGGGGCCGGATCCGGTCTGGGATTTCCCCGGCAGTCCATTCCGGGGGCTGGATCCGGTCTGGGTTTTCCGCGGCAGTCCATTCCAGGGGGCCGGATCTGGTCCGGGATTTCTGCGGCAGTCCATTCTGGGGGCCGGATCCAGTCTGGGTTTTCTCCGGCAGTCCATTCCAGGGGCCGGATCCGGTCCGGGTTTTTCCCGGCAGTCCATTCCGTGGGCCGGATCCGGTCTGGGATTTCCGCGGCAGTCCATTCCGGGGGCCGGATCTGGTCCGGGATTTCCGCGGCAGTCCATTCCGGGGGCGTGATCCGGTCCGGGATTTCTGCGGCAGTCCATTCCAGGTGCCGGATCCCGTCCGGGATTTCCGTGGCAGTCCATTCTGGGGGTCGGATGTGTTCCGGGTTTTCCCCGGCAGTCCGTTCCGGTGGGCATATCCGGTCCGGAATTCCCCCTGCAGTCCATTCCGGGGGTCGGATCCGGTCCGGGTTTTCCGCGTCAGTCCATTCCAGAGGCCGGATACGGTCTGGGTTTTCCCCTGCAGTCCATTCCGGTAGGCGGATCCGGTCCGGGTTTTCCCCGGCAGTCCGTTCCGGGGGCCGGATCCGGTCTGGGATTTCTGCGGCAATCCTTTTTGGGGGTCAGATCCGGTCCAGGTTTTCCGCGGCAGTACATTCCGGGGGTCGGATCTGGTCCGGGTTTTCCCTGGCAGTCCATTCCAGGGGCCGGATACGGTCTGGGTTTTCCCCTGCAGTCCATTCCGGTAGGCGGATCCGGTCCGGGTTTTCCCCGGCAGTCCATTCCGGGGGCCGGATCCAGGCTGGGATTTCCCCGGCAATCCTTTTTGGGGGTCAGATCCGGTCCGGGTTTTCCGCGGCAGTCCATTCCTGGGGGCAGGATCCGGTCCGGGTTTTCTCGGGCAGTCCATTCCAGGTGCCGGATCTGGTCAGGTGTTCCGCAGCAGTCCATTCCGGGGGCTGGATCTGGTCGCGGGTTTCGCCGGTAGTCCATTCCGGGGGCCGGATCCGGCCCGGGATTTCCGCGGCAGTCCATTCCGGGGGCGGATCCAGTCCGGGTTTACCCCTGCAGTCCATTCTGGGGGCCGGATCCGGCCCGGGTTTTCCCCGGCAGTCCGTTCCGTAGGCCAGATCCGGTCTGACATTCCCCGGCAGTCCATTCCGGGGGCCGGATCCGGTCTGGGATTTCCCCGGCAATCCTTTTTGGGGGTCAGATCCGGTCCGGGTTTTCCGCGGCAGTCCATTCCTGGGGGCCGCATCCGGTCCGGGTTTTCTCAGGCAGTCCATTCTGGGAGCCGGATCCAGTCTGGGTTTTCTCCGGCAGTCCATTTCGGGGGCCGGATCCGGTCCGGTTTTTCCATGGCACTCCATTCTGGGGGCCGGATCCGGTCCGGTTTTTCCGCAGCACGCCATTCCGGTGGCGGATCCGGTCCGGTTTTTCCGCGGCACGCCATTCCGGGGGCCGGATCTGTTACGCTTTTTCCCCGGCACTCCGTTCCGGGGGCTGGATCCGGTCCGGTTTATCTGGGGGCCAGATCCGGTCCGTTTTTTCCACGGCACGCCAATGCGCGGCCCGGATCCGGTCTGGTTTTTCCGCGGCAGTCCATTCTGGGGGCCGAATCCGGTCCAGTTTTTATGGGGGCCGGATCCGGTCCGGTTTTTCCGCGGCTCGCTAATCCGGGGTCTGGATCCGGTCCGGTTTTTACGGGGGCCGGATCCGGTCCGGTTTTTCCGCGGCACGCCAATCCGGGGTCCGGATCCGGTCCAGTTTTTCCACGGCACGCCAATCCGGGGGTCGGATCCGGTCCGGATTTTCCGCGGCACGCCATTCCGGGGCCGGATCCGGTCCGGTTTTTCCACGGCACGCCGTTCCGGGGGGCCGGATCCGGTCCGATATTTCCGCGGCAGTCCATTCCGGGGGCCGGATCCGGTCCGTTTTTTCCGCGGCATTCCATTCCAGGGGCCGGATCCGGTCCAGTTTTTCCACGGCATTCCATTCCGGGGGCCGGATCCGGTCCAGATTTTCAACGGCAGTCCATTCTGGGGGCCGGATCCGGTCCGGTTTTTCCACGGCACGCCGTTCCGGGGGGCCGGATCCGGTCCGATATTTCCGCGGCAGTCCATTCCGGGGGCCGGATCCGGTCCGGTTTTTCCATGGCACTCCGTTCCAGGGGCCGGATCCGGTCTGGTTTTTGCACGGCAGTCCGTTTTGGGGGCCGGATCCGGTCCGGTTTTTCCGCGGCACGCCATTCCGGGGGCCGGATCCAGTCCGGTTTTTCTGCAGGAGTCCATTCCGGGGGCCGGATCCGGTCCGGTTTTTCCACGTCACGCCAATCCGGGGGCCGGATCCGGTCCGGTTTTTCTGCGGCAGTCCATTCCGGGGGCCAAATCCGGTGCGGTTTTTCCACGGCACGCCATTCCGGGGGCCGGATCCGGTCCGGTTTTTCCATGGCAGTCTGTTCCGGGGGCCGGATCCGGTCCGGTATTTCCGCGGCACGTCATTCCGGCGCCGGATCCGGTCCGGTTTTTCTGGGTGCCGGATCCGGTCCGGTTTTTCTGCGGCACGCCATTCCGGGGGCCGGATCCGGTCCAGTTTTTCCGCGGCACGCCATTCCTGGGGCTGGATCCGGTCCGGTTTTTCCGCGGCATGCCGTTTCGGAGGCTGGATCCGGTCCGGTTTTTCCGCGGCAGGCCGTTCTGTGGGCCGGATCCGGTCCGGTTTTTCCGCGGCACGCCATTCCCGGAGCCGGATCCGGTCCGGTTTTTCCGCGGCAGTCCATTTTGGGGGCCGGATCCGGTCCAGTTTTTGAGCGGCACTCCATTCTGGGAGCCGGTTTCGGTCCGGTTTTTCCGCGGCAGTCTGTTCAGGGGGCCAGATCCGGTCCATTTTTTCCACGGCAGTGCATTCCGGGGGCCGGATCCGGTCCAGTTTTCTGTGGCATTGCATTCCGGGGGCCGGATCCGGTCCGGATTTTCCGCGGCACGCCATTCCGGGGGCCGGATCCGGTCCGGTTTTTCCGCGGCAGTCTGTTCCGGGGGCCGGATCCGGTCCGGTTTTTCCGCGGCAGTCTGTTCCGGGGGCCTGATCCGGTCCGGTTTTTCCATGGCACGCCTTTCCGGGGGCCGGATCCGGTCCGGTTTTTCCACGGCACGCCAATCCGGGGGCCGGATCCGGTCCGGTATTTCCGCGGCAGTCCATTCCCGGGGCTGGATCCGGTCCGGTTTTTCCGCGGCACGCCATTCCGGGGGCCGGATCCGGTCCGGATTTTCTGCAGCAGTCCATTCCCGGGGCTGGATCCGGTCCGGTTTTTCCGCGGCAGTCCATTCCGGGGGCCGGATCCGGTCCGGTTTTTCCTCGGCAGGCCGTTTTGTGGGCCAGATCCGGTCCGGTTTTTCCGCGGCACGCCATTCCTGGAGCCGGATCCGGTCCGGTTTTTCCGCGGCAGTCCATTTTGGGGGCCGGATCCGGTCCGGTGTTTGAGCGGCACTCCATTCTGGGAGCCGGTTTCCGTCCGGTTTTTCCGCGGCAGTCTGTTCAGGGGTCAGATCCGGTCCATTTTTTCCACGGCAGTGCATTCCGGGGGCCGGATCCGGTCCAGTTTTCTGTGGCATTGCATTCCGGGGGCCGGATCCGGTCCGGATTTTCCACGGCACGCCATTCCGGGGGCCAGGTCCGGTCCGGTTTTTCTGCGGCACCCCATTCCGGGGGCCGGATCCGGTCCAGTTTTTTCCGCGGCAGTCCATTTTGGGGGCCGGATCCGGTCCGGTTTTTCCGCGGCAGTCCATTTCTGGGGCCGGATTCGCTCTAGATTATTCGTGGCACGCCATTCCGGGGGCCGGATCCGGTCCGGTTTTTCCATGGCACTCCGTTCCAGGTGCCGGATCCGGTCCGGTTTTTCCGCGGCACGCCATTCCGGTGGCGGATCCGGTCCGGTTTTTCCGCCGCACGCCATTTCGGAGGCCGGATCCGGTCCGGTTTTTCCGCGGCACTCCATTCCGGGGGCTGGATCCGGTCCGGTTTATCTGGGGGCCGGATCCGGTCCGTTTTTTGCACGGCACGCCAATCCGCGGCCCGGATCCGGTCTGGTTTTTCCGCGGCAGTCCATTCTGGGGGCCGGATCCGGTCCGGTTTTTACGGGGGCCGGATCCGGTCCGGTTTTTCCGTGGCACGCCAATCCGGGGTCCGGATCCGGTCCGATATTTCCGCGGCAGTCCATTCCGGGGTCGGATCCGGTCCATATTTTCCGCGGCACGCCAATCCGGGGGCCGGATCCGGTCCGGTTTTTCCACAGCACTCTATTCCGGGGGCCGGATCCAGTCCAGTTTTTCCGTGGCAGTCCATTTTGGGGGCCGGATCCGGTCCGGTATTTCCGCGGCACGCCATTCCGGCGCCGGATCCGGTCCAGTTTTTCTGGGTGCCGGATCCGGTCCGGTTTTTCTGCGGCACGCCATTCCGGGGGCCGGATTCGGTCCGGTTTTTCCGGGGGCCGGATCCGGTCCGGTTTTTTCCATGGCACGCCATTCCGGGGGCCGGATCCGGTCTGGATTTTCCGCGGCACACCGTTTCGGAGGCCGGATCTGGTCCGGTTTTTCCGGGGGCCGGATCCGGTCCAGTTTTTTCCGTGGCACGCCATTCCGGGGGCCGGATTCGCTCTGGATTTTCTGTGGCACGCCATTCTGGGGGCCAGATCCGGTCCGGTTTTTCCACGGCAGTCCGTTCCAGGGGCTGGATGCGGTCCGGTTTTTCCGCGACACGCCATTTTGGGGGTTGGATCCGGTCCGTTCTTTCCGCGGCACGCCATTCCGGGGGCGGGATCCGCTCTGGATTTTCCGCGGCACGACATTCTGGGAGCCGGTTTCGGTCCGGTTTTTCCGCGAAACGCCATTCCGGAGGCCGGATCCGGTCCGGTTTTTCCGCGGCACGCCATTCCGTGGGCCAGATCCAGTCCGATTTTTCCACGGCACGCCATTCTAGGGGCCGGATCCGATCCGGCATTTCCGCGGCAGTCCATTCCGGGGGCTGGATCCGGTCCGGTTTTTCCGCGGCAGTGCATTCCGGGGGCCGGATCCGGTCCAGTTTTTTCCGTGGCACGCCATTCCGGGGGCCGGATCCGGTCCGGATTTTCCGCGGCACGCCATTCCGGGGGCCGGATCCGGTCCGGTTTTTCCGCGGCAGGGCATTCCGTGGGCGGGATCCGGTCCGGTTTTTCCGCGGCAGTCTGTTCCGGGGGCCTGATCCGGTCCGGTTTTTCCATGGCACGCCATTCCGGGGGCCGGATCCGGTCCGGTTTTTCCACGGCACGCCAATCCGGGGGCCGGATCCGGTCCGGTATTTCCGCGGCAGTCCATTCCCGGGGCTGGATCCGGTCCGGTTTTTCCGCAGCACGCCATTCCGGGGGCCGGATCCGGTCCGGTTTTTCTGGGTGCCGGATCCGGTCCGGTTTTTCTGCGGCACGCCATTCCGGGGGCCGGATCCGGTCCAGTTTTTCCGCGGCACGACATTCCAGGGGGCCGGATCCGGTCCGGTTTTTCCGCGGCACGCCATTCCGTGGGCCAGATCCGGTCCGATTTTTCCACGGCACGCCATTCTAGGGGCCGGACCCGATCCGGCATTTCCGCGGCAGTCCATTCCGGGGGCCGGATCCGATCCGGTTTTTCCGCAGCAGTGCATTCCGGGGGCCGGATCGGGTCCATTTTTTCTGCGGCAGGGCATTCCGTGGGCGGGATTCCGTCCGGTTTTCCGCGGCACGACATTCCGGGGTCCGGATCCGGTCCGGATTTTCCGTGGCATTGCATTCCGGGGGCCAGATCCGGTCCAGTTTTTCCGTGGCAGTCTGTTCCGGGGGCCGGATCCGGTCCGGTTTTTCCACGGCACGCCATTCCGGGTGCCGGATCCGGTCCGTTTTTTCTGGGTGCCGGATCCGGTCCGGATTTTCCGCGGCACCCCATTCCGGGGCCGGATCTGGTCCGGTTTTTCCGCGGCAGTCCGTTCCGGGGGCCGGATCTGGTCCGGTTTTTCCGCGGCACGCCGTTTCGGAGGCCGGATCCGGTCCGGTTTTTCCGCGGCACTCCATTCCGGAGGCCGGATCCGGTCCGGTTTTTCCGCGGCACGCCGTTTCGGAGGCCGGATCCTGTCCGGTTTTTCCGCGAAACGCCATTTCGGAGGCCGGATCCGGTCCGGTTTTTCCGCGGCACGCCGTTTCGGAGGCCGGATCCGGTCCGGTTTTTCCACGGCAGTCCATTCCGGGGGCCGGATCCGGTCCAGTTTTTCCGCGGGACGCCATTCCGGGGGCCGGATCCGCTCTGGATTTTCCGCGGCAGTCTGTTCCGGGGGCCGGATCCGGTCCGTTTTTTCCGCGGCACTCCATTCTGGGAGCCGGTTTCGGTCCGGTTTTTCCGCGGCAGTCTGTTCCGGGGGCCGGATCTGGTCCGGTTTTTCTGGGTGCCGGATCCGGTCCGGTTTTTCTGGGTGCCGGATCCGGTCCGGTTTTTTGCGGCACGCCATTCCGGGGGCCGGATCCTGTCCGGTTTTTCCGCGGCAGTGCATTCCGGGGGCTGGATCCGGTCTGGTTTTTCCGCGGCAGTGCATTCCGGGGGCCGGATCCAGTCCGTTTTTCCGCAGCAGTGCATTCCGGGGTCCGGATCCGGTCCAGTTTTTCCGCGGCACGACATTCCGGGGGCCGGATCCAGTCCGGTTTTCCGTGGCATTGCATTCCGGGGGCTGGATCCGGTCGGGATTTTCCACGGCACGCCATTCCCAGGGTCAGATCCGGTCCGGTTTTTCCGCGGCAGTCTGTTCCGGGGGCCGGATCCGGTCCGGTTTTTCCGCGGCAGTCTGTTCCGGGGGCCGGATCCTTTCCGGTTTTTCCACGGCACGCCATTCCGGGTGCCGGATCCTGTCCGTTTTTTCTGGTTGCCGGATCCGGTCCGGATTTTCTGCGGCACCCCATTCCGGGTGCCGGATCTGGTCCGGTTTTTCCGCGGCAGTCCGTTCCGGGGGCCGGATCTGGTCCAGTTTTTCCGCAGCAGTCCGTTTCGGAGGCCGGATCCGGTGCGGTTTTTCCGCGGCACGCCGTTTCGGAGGCCGGATCCGGCCCGGTTTTTCCGCGGCACGCCGTTTCGGAGGCCGGATCCGGCCCGGTTTTTCCGCGGCACGCCGTTTCGGAGGCCAGATCCGGCCCGGTTTTTCCGCGGCAGTACATTCCGGGGGCCGGATCCGGTGCGGTTTTTCCGCAGCACGCCGTTTTGGAGGCTGGATCTGGTCCGGTTTTTCCGTGGCACGCCGTTTCGGAGGCCGGATCCGGTCCGGTTTTTCCGCGGCACGCCGTTTCGGAGGCCGGATCCGGCCCGGTTTTTACGGGGGCCGGATCCGGTCCGGTTTTTACGGGGGCCGGATCCGGTCTGGTTTTTACGGGGGCCGGATCCGGTCCGGTTTTTCCGTGGCACGCCAATCCGGGGTCTGGATCCGGTCCGGTTTTTACGGGGGCCGGATCCGGTCCGGTTTTTCCACGGCACGCCAATCCGGGGGCCGGATTCGGTCCGGTTTTTCCGGGGGCCGGATCCGGTCCGGATTTTCCGTGGCACGCCATTCCCGGGGCTGGATCCGGTCCGGTTTTTCCGCGGCACGCCATTCCGTGGGCCAGATCCGGTCCGATTTTTCCACGGCACGCCATTCTAGGGGCCGGACCCGATCCGGTATTTCAGCGGAAGTCCATTCCGGGGGCTGGATCCGGTCCGGTTTTTCCGCGGCAGTGCATTCCGGGGGCCGGATCCAGTCCGTTTTTCCGCAGCAGTGCATTCCGGGGGCCGGATCCGGTCCGGTTTTTCCGCGGCACGACATTCCGGGGGCCGGATCCAGTCCGGTTTTTCCGCGGCAGTACATTCCGGGGGCCGGATCCGGTGCGGTTTTTCCGCGGCACGCCGTTTCGGAGGCCGGATCCGGCCCGGTTTTTCCGCGGCAGTACATTCCGGGGGCCGGATCCAGTCCGTTTTTTCCGCGGCATGCCGTTTCGGAGGCCGGATCCGGTGCGGTTTTTCCGCGGCACGCCGTTTCGGAGGCCGGATCCGGCCCGGTTTTTCCGCGGCACGCCGTTTCGGAGGCCGGATCCGGCCCGGTTTTTCTGCGGCACGCCGTTTCGGAGGCCGGATCCGGCCCGGTTTTTCCGCGGCACGCTGTTTCGGAGGCCGGATCCGGCCCGGTTTTTCCGCGGCAGTACATTCCGGGGGCCGGATCCGGTGCGGTTTTTCCGCGGCACGCCGTTTCGGAGGCTGGATCCGGTCCGGTTTTTCCGCGGCATGCCGTTTCGGAGGCCGGATCCGGTCCGGTTTTTCCGCGGCACGCCGTTTCGGAGGCCGGATCCGGTCCGGTTTTTCTGCGGTACGCCATTCCGGGGGCCGGATCCGGTCCGGTTTTTCTGCGGCAGTCCATTCCGGGGGCCAGATCCGGTGCGGTTTTTCCACGGCACGCCATTCCGGGGGCCGGATCCGGTCCGGTTTTTCCATGGCAGTCTGTTCCGGGGGCCGGATCCGGTCCGGTATTTCCGCGGCACGTCATTACGGCGCCGGATCCGGTCCGGTTTTTCTGGGTGCCGGATCCGGTCCGGTTTTTCTGCGGCACGCCATTCCGGGGGCCGGATCCGGTCCTGTTTTTCCGGGGGCCGGAATCGGTCAGGATTTTCCGTGGCACGCCATTCCGGAGGCCGGATCCGGTCCGGTTTTTTCCGGGGGCCGGATCCGGTCCAGTTTTTTCCGTGGCACCCCATTCCGGGGGCCGGATTCGCTCTGGATTTTCTGTGGCACGCCATTCTGGGGGCCAGATCCGGTCTGGTTTTTCCACGGGAGTCCGTTCCAGGGGCCGGATCCGTTCCGGTTTTTCCGCGGCACGCCATTCTGGGGGTTGGATCCGGTCTGTTTTTTCCGCGGCACGCCGTTCCGTGGGCCGGATCCGGTCCGGTTTTTCCGCGGCAGTCCATTCCGGGGTCCGGATCCGGTCCAGTTTTTCTGCGGCACGCCATTCCGGGGGCCGGATCCTCTCAGGATTTTCCGCGGCACGACATTCCGGGGGCCGGATCCGGTCCGGTTTTTCCGCGGCACGACATTCCGGAACCGGATCTGGTCCGGTTTTCCGTGGCATTGCATTCCGGGGGCCGGATCCGGTCGGGATTTTCGGCGGCACGCCATTCCGGGGGCCAGATCCGGTCCGGTTTTTCCGCGGCAGTCTGTTCCGGGGGCCGGATCCGGTCCGGTTTTTCCACGGCACGCCATTCCGGGTGCTGGATCTGGTCCGGTTTTTCCACGGCAGGCCATTCCGGGGGCCGGATCCGGTCCGGTTTTTCCGCGGCACGCCGTTTCGGAGGCTGGATCCAGTCCGGTTTTTCCGCGGCATGCCGTTTCGGAGGCCGGATCCGGTCCGGTTTTTCCGCGGCACGCCGTTTCGGAGGCTGGATCCGGTCCGGTTTTTCCGCGGCATGCCGTTTCGGAGGCCGGATCCGGTCCGGTGTTTCTGCGGTACGCCATTCCGGGGGCCGTTTCCGGCCCGGTTTTTCTGCGGCAGTCCATTCCGGGGGCCAGATCCGGTGCGGTTTTTCCACGGCACGCCATTCCGGGGGTCGGATCCGGTCCGGTATTTCCGCGACACGTCATTCCGGCGCCGGATCCGGTCCGGTTTTTCTGGGTGCCGGATCTGGTCCGGTTTTTCTGCGGCAGTCCGTTTCGGGGGCCGGATCCGGTCCGGTATTTCAGGGGGCCGGATCCAGTCTGGTTTTTTCCGTGGCACGCCATTCCGGGGGCCGGAATCGGTCAGGATTTTCCGTGGCACGCCATTCCGGAGGCCGGATCCGGTCCGGTTTTTCGGGGGGCCGTATCCGGTCCGGTTTTTCCGTGGCACGCCAATCCGGGGTCTGGATCCGGTCCGGTTTTTACGGGGGCCGGATCCGGTCCGGGTTTTCCACGGCACGCCAATCCGGGGGCCGGATCCGGTCCGGTTTTTCCACGGCAGTCTGTTCCGTGGGCCGGATCCGGGCCGGATTTTCCGTGGCAAGCCATTCCCGGGGCTGGATCCGGTCCGGTTTTTGCGCGGCAGTCCGTTTCGGGGGCCGGATCCGGTCCGGTATTTCAGTGGGCCGGATCCGGTCCGGTTTTTCCGCGGTACGCCATTCCGGGGGCCGGATCCGGTCTGGATTTTCTGCGGCAGTCCATTCCAGGGGCCGGATCCAGTCCATTTTTTCCACGGCAGTGCATTCCTGGGGCTGGATCCGGTCCGGTTTTTCCGTGGCAGTCTGTTCCGGGGGCCGGATCCGGTCTGGTATTTCCGCGGCACGCCATTCCGGCGCCGGATCCGGTCCGGTTTTTCCGGGGGCCGGATCCGGTCCGGTTTTTTCCGTGGCACGCCATTCCGGGGCCCGGATCCGGTCTGGATTTTCCGCGGCACGCCATTCCGGAGGCCGGATTCGGTCCGGTTTTTCCGGGGGCCGGATCCGGTCCAGTTTTTTCCGTGGCACGCCATTCCGGGGGCCGGATTCGCTCTGGATTTTCTGTGGCACGCCATTCTGGGGGCCAGATCCGGTCCGGTTTTTCCACGGCAGTCCATTCCAGGGGCCGGATCCTGTCCGTTTTTTCTGGTTGCCGGATCCGGTCCGGATTTTCTGTGGCACCCCATTCCGGGGGCCGGATCTGGTCCGGTTTTTCCACGGCAGTCCGTTCCGGGGGCCGAATCCGGTCCGGTTTTTCCGCGGCATGCCGTTTCGTAGGCCGGATCCGGTGCGGTTTTTCCGCGGCACGCCGTTTCGGAGGCCGGATCCGGTCCGGTTTTTCCGCGGCACGCCATTTCGGAGGCCGGATCCGGTGCGGTTTTTCAGCCGCACGCCGTTTCGGAGGCCGGATCCGGTGCGGTTTTTCCGCGGCACGCCATTTCGGAGGCCGGATCCGGTCCGCTTTTTCTGCGGCACGCAGTTCCGGAGGCCGGATCCGGTGCGGTTTTTCCGCGGCACGCCGTTTCGGAGGCCGGATCCAGTCCGGTTTTTCCGCAGCACGCCATTCCGGGGGCCGGATCTGGTCCGTATTTTCCGCGAAACGCCATTCCGGGGGCCGGATCCGGTCCGGTTTTTCCACGGCACTCTATTCCGTGGGCCGGATCCGGGCCGGATTTTCCGTGGCAAGCCATTCCCGGGGCTGGATCCGGTCCGGTTTTTGCGCGGCAGTCCGTTTCGGGGGCCGGATCCGGTCCGGTATTTCAGGGGGCCGGATCCGGTCCGGTTTTTCCGCGGTACGCCATTCCGGGGGCCGGATCCGGTCTGGATTTTCTGCGGCAGTCCATTCCAGGGGCCGGATCCAGTCCATTTTTTCCACGGCAGTGCATTCCTGGGGCTGGATCCGGTCCGGTTTTTCCGTGGCAGTCTGTTCCGGGGGCCGGATCCGGTCTGGTATTTCCGCGGCACGCCATTCCGGCGCCGGATCCGGTCCGGTTTTTCCGGGGGCCGGATCCGGTCCGGTTTTTTCCGTGGCACGCCATTCCGGGGCCCGGATCCGGTCTGGATTTTCCGCGGCACGCCATTCCGGAGGCCGGATTCGGTCCGGTTTTTCCGGGGGCCGGATCCGGTCCAGTTTTTTCCGTGGCACGCCATTCCGGGGGCCGGATTCGCTCTGGATTTTCTGTGGCACGCCATTCTGGGGGCCAGATCCGGTCCGGTTTTTCCACGGCACGCCATTCTGGGGGTTGGATCCGGTCCGTTTTTTCCGCGGCACGCCGTTCCGTGGGCCGGATCCGGTCCGGTTTTTCGCGGCAGTCCATTCCGGGGGCCGGATCCGGTCCAGTTTTTCCGCGGCACGCCATTCCGGGGGCCGGATCCGCTCTGGATTTTCCGCGGCACGACATTCCGGGGGCCGGATCCGGTCCGTTTTTTCCACGGCACTCCATTCTGGGAGCCGGTTTCGGTCCGGTTTTTCCGCGGCAGTCTGTTCAGTGGGCCAGATCCGGTCCGCTTTCTCCGCAGCACACCGTTCCAGGGGCCGGATCCGGTCCGGTTTTTCTGGGTGCCGGATCCGGTCCGGTTTTTCTGCGGCACGCCATTCCGGGGGCCGGATCCGGTCCAGTTTTTCCGCGGCACGACATTCCGGGGGCCGGATCCGGTCCGGTTTTTCCGCGGCACGCCATTCCGTGGGCCAGATCCGGTCCGATTTTTCCACGGCACGCCATTCTGGGGGCCGGATCCGATCCGGCATTTCCGCGGCAGTCCATTCCGGGGGCTGGATCCGGTCTGTTTTTTCCGTGGCAGTCCGTTCCGGGGGCCGGATCCGATCCGGTTTTTCCGCAGCAGTGCATTCCAGGTGCCGGATCCGGTCCGGTTTTTCCGCGGCAGGGCATTCCGAGGGCGGGATTCCGTCCGGTTTTCCGCGGCACGACATTCCGGGGTCCGGATCCGGTCCGGATTTTCCGTGGCATTGCATTCCGGGGGCCAGATCCGGTCCAGTTTTTCCGCGGCAGTCTGTTCCGGGGGCCGGATCCGGTCCGGTTTTTCCGCGGCAGTCCGTTCCGGGGGCCGGATCTGGTCCGGTTTTTCCGCGGCAGTCCGTTCCGGGGGCCGGATTCGCTCTGGATTTTCCACGGCACGCCATTCTCGGTGCCGTATCCGGTCCGGATTTTCTGCGGCACCCCATTCCGGGGGCCGGATCCGGTCCGGATTTTCCGCGAAACGCCATTTCGGAGGCCGGATCCGGTCCTGTTTTTCCGGGGGCCGGATCCGGTCTGGTTTTTTCCGTGGCACACCATTCCGGGGGCCGGAATCGGTCAGGATTTTCCGTGGCACGCCATTCCGGAGGCCGGATCCGGTCCGGTTTTTTCCGGGGGCCGGATCCTGTCCAGTTTTTTCCGTGGCACCCCATTCCGGGGGCCGGATTCGCTCTGGATTTTCTGTGGCACGCCATTCTGGGGGCCGGATCCGGTCCGGGATTTCCACGGCAGTCCATTCCAGGGGCCGGATCCGGTCCGGGATTTCCGCGGCAGTCCGTTCAGGGGGCCGGATCCGGTCTGGGATTTCCCCGGCAGTCCATTCCGGGGGCTGGATCCGGTCTGGGTTTTCCGCGGCAGTCCATTCCAGGGGGCCGGATCTGGTCCGGGATTTCTGCGGCAGTCCATTCTGGGGGCCGGATCCAGTCTGGGTTTTCTCCGGCAGTCCATTCCAGGGGCCGGATCCGGTCCGGGTTTTTCCCGGCAGTCCATTCCGTGGGCCGGATCCGGTCTGGGATTTCCGCGGCAGTCCATTCCGGGGGCCGGATCTGGTCCGGGATTTCCGCGGCAGTCCATTCCGGGGGCGTGATCCGGTCCGGGATTTCTGCGGCAGTCCATTCCAGGTGCCGGATCCCGTCCGGGATTTCCGTGGCAGTCCATTCTGGGGGTCGGATGTGTTCCGGGTTTTCCCCGGCAGTCCGTTCCGGTGGGCATATCCGGTCCGGAATTCCCCCTGCAGTCCATTCCGGGGGTCGGATCCGGTCCGGGTTTTCCGCGTCAGTCCATTCCAGAGGCCGGATACGGTCTGGGTTTTCCCCTGCAGTCCATTCCGGTAGGCGGATCCGGTCCGGGTTTTCCCCGGCAGTCCGTTCCGGGGGCCGGATCCGGTCTGGGATTTCTGCGGCAATCCTTTTTGGGGGTCAGATCCGGTCCAGGTTTTCCGCGGCAGTACATTCCGGGGGTCGGATCTGGTCCGGGTTTTCCCTGGCAGTCCATTCCAGGGGCCGGATACGGTCTGGGTTTTCCCCTGCAGTCCATTCCGGTAGGCGGATCCGGTCCGGGTTTTCCCCGGCAGTCCATTCCGGGGGCCGGATCCAGGCTGGGATTTCCCCGGCAATCCTTTTTGGGGGTCAGATCCGGTCCGGGTTTTCCGCGGCAGTCCATTCCTGGGGGCAGGATCCGGTCCGGGTTTTCTCGGGCAGTCCATTCCAGGTGCCGGATCTGGTCAGGTGTTCCGCAGCAGTCCATTCCGGGGGCTGGATCTGGTCGCGGGTTTCGCCGGTAGTCCATTCCGGGGGCCGGATCCGGCCCGGGATTTCCGCGGCAGTCCATTCCGGGGGCGGATCCAGTCCGGGTTTACCCCTGCAGTCCATTCTGGGGGCCGGATCCGGCCCGGGTTTTCCCCGGCAGTCCGTTCCGTAGGCCAGATCCGGTCTGACATTCCCCGGCAGTCCATTCCGGGGGCCGGATCCGGTCTGGGATTTCCCCGGCAATCCTTTTTGGGGGTCAGATCCGGTCCGGGTTTTCCGCGGCAGTCCATTCCTGGGGGCCGCATCCGGTCCGGGTTTTCTCAGGCAGTCCATTCTGGGAGCCGGATCCAGTCTGGGTTTTCTCCGGCAGTCCATTTCGGGGGCCGGATCCGGTCCGGTTTTCCATGGCACTCCATTCCGGGGGCCGGATCCGGTCCGGTTTTTCCTCAGCACGCCATTCCGGTGGCGGATCCGGTCCGGTTTTTCCGCGGCACGCCATTCCGGGGGCCGGATCTGTTACGCTTTTTCCCCGGCACTCCGTTCCGGGGGCTGGATCCGGTCCGGTTTATCTGGGGGCCAGATCCGGTCCGTTTTTTCCACGGCACGCCAATGCGCGGCCCGGATCCGGTCTGGTTTTTCCGCGGCAGTCCATTCTGGGGGCCGAATCCGGTCCAGTTTTTATGGGGGCCGGATCCGGTCCGGTTTTTCCGCGGCTCGCTAATCCGGGGTCTGGATCCGGTCCGGTTTTTACGGGGGCCGGATCCGGTCCGGTTTTTCCGCGGCACGCCAATCCGGGGTCCGGATCCGGTCCAGTTTTTCCACGGCACGCCAATCCGGGGGTCGGATCCGGTCCGGATTTTCCGCGGCACGCCATTCCGGGGCCGGATCCGGTCCGGTTTTTCCACGGCACGCCGTTCCGGGGGGCCGGATCCGGTCCGATATTTCCGCGGCAGTCCATTCCGGGGGCCGGATCCGGTCCGTTTTTTCTGCGGCATTCCATTCCAGGGGCCGGATCCGGTCCAGTTTTTCCACGGCATTCCATTCCGGGGGCCGGATCCGGTCCAGATTTTCAACGGCAGTCCATTCTGGGGGCCGGATCCGGTCCGGTTTTTCCACGGCACGCCGTTCCGGGGGGCCGGATCCGGTCCGATATTTCCGCGGCAGTCCATTCCGGGGGCCGGATCCGGTCCGGTTTTTCCGCGGCAGGCCGTTTTGTGGGCCAGATCCGGTCCGGTTTTTCCGCGGCACGCCATTCCTGGAGCCGGATCCGGTCCGGTTTTTCCGCGGCAGTCCATTTTGGGGGCCGGATCCGGTCCGGTGTTTGAGCGGCACTCCATTCTGGGAGCCGGTTTCCGTCCGGTTTTTCCGCGGCAGTCTGTTCAGGGGTCAGATCCGGTCCATTTTTTCCACGGCAGTGCATTCCGGGGGCCGGATCCGGTCCAGTTTTCTGTGGCATTGCATTCCGGGGGCCGGATCCGGTCCGGATTTTCCACGGCACGCCATTCCGGGGGCCAGGTCCGGTCCGGTTTTTCTGCGGCACCCCATTCCGGGGGCCGGATCCGGTCCAGTTTTTTCCGCGGCAGTCCATTTTGGGGGCCGGATCCGGTCCGGTTTTTCCGCGGCAGTCCATTTCTGGGGCCGGATTCGCTCTAGATTATTCGTGGCACGCCATTCCGGGGGCCGGATCCGGTCCGGTTTTTCCATGGCACTCCGTTCCAGGTGCCGGATCCGGTCCGGTTTTTCCGCGGCACGCCATTCCGGTGGCGGATCCGGTCCGGTTTTTCCGCCGCACGCCATTTCGGAGGCCGGATCCGGTCCGGTTTTTCCGCGGCACTCCATTCCGGGGGCTGGATCCGGTCCGGTTTATCTGGGGGCCGGATCCGGTCCGTTTTTTGCACGGCACGCCAATCCGCGGCCCGGATCCGGTCTGGTTTTTCCGCGGCAGTCCATTCTGGGGGCCGGATCCGGTCCGGTTTTTACGGGGGCCGGATCCGGTCCGGTTTTTCCGTGGCACGCCAATCCGGGGTCCGGATCCGATCCGATATTTCCGCGGCAGTCCATTCCGGGGTCGGATCCGGTCCATATTTTCCGCGGCACGCCAATCCGGGGGCCGGATCCGGTCCGGTTTTTCCACAGCACTCTATTCCGGGGGCCGGATCCAGTCCGGTTTTTCCGTGGCAGTCCATTTTGGGGGCCGGATCCGGTCCGGTATTTCCGCGGCACGCCATTCCGGCGCCGGATCCGGTCCAGTTTTTCTGGGTGCCGGATCCGGTCCGGTTTTTCTGCGGCACGCCATTCCGGGGGCCGGATTCGGTCCGGTTTTTCCGGGGGCCGGATCTGGTCCGGTTTTTTCCATGGCACGCCATTCCGGGGGCCGGATCCGGTCTGGATTTTCCGCGGCACACCGTTTCGGAGGCCGGATCTGGTCCGGTTTTTCCGGGGGCCGGATCCGGTCCAGTTTTTTCCGTGGCACGCCATTCCGGGGGCCGGATTCGCTCTGGATTTTCTGTGGCACGCCATTCTGGGGGCCAGATCCGGTCCGGTTTTTCCACGGCAGTCCGTTCCAGGGGCTGGATGCGGTCCGGTTTTTCCGCGACACGCCATTTTGGGGGTTGGATCCGGTCCGTTCTTTCCGCGGCACGCCATTCCGGGGGCGGGATCCGCTCTGGATTTTCCGCGGCACGACATTCTGGGAGCCGGTTTCGGTCCGGTTTTTCCGCGAAACGCCATTCCGGAGGCCGGATCCGGTCCGGTTTTTCCGCGGCACGCCATTCCGTGGGCCAGATCCAGTCCGATTTTTCCACGGCACGCCATTCTAGGGGCCGGATCCGATCCGGCATTTCCGCGGCAGTCCATTCCGGGGGCTGGATCCGGTCCGGTTTTTCCGCGGCAGTGCATTCCGGGGGCCGGATCCGGTCCAGTTTTTTCCGTGGCACGCCATTCCGGGGGCCGGATCCGGTCCGGATTTTCCGCGGCACGCCATTCCGGGGGCCGGATCCGGTCCGGTTTTTCCGCGGCAGGGCATTCCGTGGGCGGGATCCGGTCCGGTTTTTCCGCGGCAGTCTGTTCCGGGGGCCTGATCCGGTCCGGTTTTTCCATGGCACGCCATTCCGGGGGCCGGATCCGGTCCGGTTTTTCCACGGCACGCCAATCCGGGGGCCGGATCCGGTCCGGTATTTCCGCGGCAGTCCATTCCCGGGGCTGGATCCGGTCCGGTTTTTCCGCAGCACGCCATTCCGGGGGCCGGATCCGGTCCGGTTTTTCTGGGTGCCGGATCCGGTCCGGTTTTTCTGCGGCACGCCATTCCGGGGGCCGGATCCGGTCCAGTTTTTCCGCGGCACGACATTCCAGGGGGCCGGATCCGGTCCGGTTTTTCCGCGGCACGCCATTCCGTGGGCCAGATCCGGTCCGATTTTTCCACGGCACGCCATTCTAGGGGCCGGATCCGATCCGGCATTTCCGCGGCAGTCCATTCCGGGGGCCGGATCCGATCCGGTTTTTCCGCAGCAGTGCATTCCGGGGGCCGGATCCGGTCCATTTTTTCTGCGGCAGGGCATTCCGTGGGCGGGATTCCGTCCGGTTTTCCGCGGCACGACATTCCGGGGTCCGGATCCGGTCCGGATTTTCCGTGGCATTGCATTCCGGGGGCCAGATCCGGTCCAGTTTTTCCGCGGCAGTCTGTTCCGGGGGCCGGATCCGGTCCGGTTTTTCCGCGGCAGTCTGTTCCGGGGGCCGGATCCGGTCCGGTTTTTCCACGGCACGCCATTCCGGGTGCCGGATCCGGTCCGTTTTTTCTGGGTGCCGGATCCGGTCCGCATTTTCCGCGGCACCCCATTCCGGGGGCCGGATCTGGTCCGGTTTTTCCGCGGCAGTCCGTTCCGGGGGCCAGATCTGGTCCGGTTTTTCCGCGGCACGCCGTTTCGGAGGCCGGATCCGGTCCGGTTTTTCCGCGGCACTCCATTCCGGAGGCCGGATCCGGTCCGGTTTTTCCGCGGCACGCCGTTCCGTGGGCCGGATCCGGTCCGGTTTTTCCACGGCAGTCCATTCCGGGGGCCGGATCCGGTCCAGTTTTTCCGCGGGACGCCATTCCGGGGGCCGGATCCGCTCTGGATTTTCCGCGGCAGTCTGTTCCGGGGGCCGGATCCGGTCCGTTTTTTCCGCGGCACTCCATTCTGGGAGCCGGTTTCGGTCCGGTTTTTCCGCGGCAGTCTGTTCCGGGGGCCGGATCCGGTCCGGTTTTCCTGGGTGCCGGATCCGGTCCGGTTTTTTGCGGCACGCCATTCCGGGGGCCGGATCCTGTCCGGTTTTTCCGCGGCAGTGCATTCCGGGGGCTGGATCCGGTCTGGTTTTTCCGCGGCAGTGCATTCCGGGGGCCGGATCCAGTCCGTTTTTCCGCAGCAGTGCATTCCGGGGTCCGGATCCGGTCCAGTTTTTCCGCGGCACGACATTCCGGGGGCCGGATCCAGTCCGGTTTTCCGTGGCATTGCATTCCGGGGGCTGGATCCGGTCGGGATTTTCCACGGCACGCCATTCCCAGGGCCAGATCCGGTCCGGTTTTTCCGCGGCAGTCTGTTCCGGGGGCCGGATCCGGTCCCGTTTTTCCGCGGCAGTCTGTTCCGGGGGCCGGATCCTTTCCGGTTTTTCCACGGCACGCCATTCCGGGTGCCGGATCCTGTCCGTTTTTTCTGGTTGCCGGATCCGGTCCGGATTTTCTGCGGCACCCCATTCCGGGTGCCGGATCTGGTCCGGTTTTTCCGCGGCAGTCCGTTCCGGGGGCCGGATCTGGTCCAGTTTTTCCGCAGCAGTCCGTTTCGGAGGCCGGATCCGGCCCGGTTTTTCCGCGGCACGCCGTTTCGGAGGCCAGATCCGGCCCGGTTTTTCCGCGGCAGTACATTCCGGGGGCCGGATCCGGTGCGGTTTTTCCGCAGCACGCCGTTTTGGAGGCTGGATCTGGTCCGGTTTTTCCGTGGCACGCCGTTTCGGAGGCCGGATCCGGTCCGGTTTTTCCGCGGCACGCCGTTTCGGAGGCCGGATCCGGCCCGGTTTTTACGGGGGCCGGATCCGGTCCGGTTTTTACGGGGGCCGGATCCGGTCTGGTTTTTACGGGGGCCGGATCCGGTCCGGATTTTCCGTGGCACGCCATTCCCGGGGCTGGATCCGGTCCGGTTTTTCCGCGGCACGCCATTCCGTGGGCCAGATCCGGTCCGATTTTTCCACGGCACGCCATTCTAGGGGCCGGACCCGATCCGGTATTTCAGCGGAAGTCCATTCCGGGGGCTGGATCCGGTCCGGTTTTTCCGCGGCAGTGCATTCCGGGGGCCGGATCCAGTCCGTTTTTCCGCAGCAGTGCATTCCGGGGGCCGGATCCGGTCCGGTTTTTCCGCGGCACGACATTCCGGGGGCCGGATCCAGTCCGGTTTTTCCGCGGCAGTACATTCCGGGGGCCGGATCCGGTGCGGTTTTTCCGCGGCACGCCGTTTCGGAGGCCGGATCCGGCCCGGTTTTTCCGCGGCAGTACATTCCGGGGGCCGGATCCAGTCCGTTTTTCCGCGGCATGCCGTTTCGGAGGCCGGATCCGGTGCGGTTTTTCCGCGGCACGCCGTTTCGGAGGCCGGATCCGGCCCGGTTTTTCCGCGGCACGCCGTTTCGGAGGCCGGATCCGGCCCGGTTTTTCTGCGGCACGCCGTTTCGGAGGCCGGATCCGGCCCGGTTTTTCCGCGGCACGCTGTTTCGGAGGCCGGATCCGGCCCGGTTTTTCCGCGGCAGTACATTCCGGGGGCCGGATCCGGTGCGGTTTTTCCGCGGCACGCCGTTTCGGAGGCTGGATCCGGTCCGGTTTTTCCGCGGCATGCCGTTTCGGAGGCCGGATCCGGTCCGGTTTTTCTGCGGTACGCCATTCCGGGGGCCGGATCCGGTCCGGTTTTTCTGCGGCAGTCCATTCCGGGGGCCAGATCCGGTGCGGTTTTTCCACGGCACGCCATTCCGGGGGCCGGATCCGGTCCGGTTTTTCCATGGCAGTCTGTTCCGGGGGCCGGATCCGGTCCGGTATTTCCGCGGCACGTCATTCCGGCGCCGGATCCGGTCCGGTTTTTCTGGGTGCCGGATCCGGTCCGGTTTTTCTGCGGCACGCCATTCCGGGGGCCGGATCCGGTCCTGTTTTTCCGGGGGCCGGAATCGGTCAGGATTTTCCGTGGCACGCCATTCCGGAGGCCGGATCCGGTCCGGTTTTTTCCGGGGGCCGGATCCGGTCCAGTTTTTTCCGTGGCACCCCATTCCGGGGGCCGGATTCGCTCTGGATTTTCTGTGGCACGCCATTCTGGGGGCCAGATCCGGTCTGGTTTTTCCACGGGAGTCCGTTCCAGGGGCCGGATCCGTTCCGGTTTTTCCGCGGCACGCCATTCTGGGGGTTGGATCCGGTCTGTTTTTTCCGCGGCACGCCGTTCCGTGGGCCGGATCCGGTCCGGTTTTTCCGCGGCAGTCCATTCCGGGGTCCGGATCCGGTCCAGTTTTTCTGCGGCACGCCATTCCGGGGGCCGGATCCTCTCAGGATTTTCCGCGGCACGACATTCCGGGGGCCGGATCCGGTCCGGTTTTTCCGCGGCACGACATTCCGGAACCGGATCTGGTCCGGTTTTCCGTGGCATTGCATTCCGGGGGCCGGATCCGGTCGGGATTTTCGGCGGCACGCCATTCCGGGGGCCAGATCCGGTCCGGTTTTTCCGCGGCAGTCTGTTCCGGGGGCCGGATCCGGTCCGGTTTTTCCACGGCACGCCATTCCGGGTGCTGGATCTGGTCCGGTTTTTCCACGGCAGGCCATTCCGGGGGCCGGATCCGGTCCGGTTTTTCCGCGGCACGCCGTTTCGGAGGCTGGATCCAGTCCGGTTTTTCCGCGGCATGCCGTTTCGGAGGCCGGATCCGGTCCGGTTTTTCCGCGGCACGCCGTTTCGGAGGCTGGATCCGGTCCGGTTTTTCCGCGGCATGCCGTTTCGGAGGCCGGATCCGGTCCGGTGTTTCTGCGGTACGCCATTCCGGGGGCCGTTTCCGGCCCGGTTTTTCTGCGGCAGTCCATTCCGGGGGCCAGATCCGGTGCGGTTTTTCCACGGCACGCCATTCCGGGGGCCGGATCCGGTCCGGTATTTCCGCGACACGTCATTCCGGCGCCGGATCCGGTCCGGTTTTTCTGGGTGCCGGATCTGGTCCGGTTTTTCTGCGGCAGTCCGTTTCGGGGGCCGGATCCGGTCCGGTATTTCAGGGGGCCGGATCCAGTCTGGTTTTTTCCGTGGCACGCCATTCCGGGGGCCGGAATCGGTCAGGATTTTCCGTGGCACGCCATTCCGGAGGCCGGATCCGGTCCGGTTTTTCGGGGGGCCGTATCCGGTCCGGTTTTTCCGTGGCACGCCAATCCGGGGTCTGGATCCGGTCCGGTTTTTACGGGGGCCGGATCCGGTCCGGGTTTTCCACGGCACGCCAATCCGGGGGCCGGATCCGGTCCGGTTTTTCCACGGCAGTCTGTTCAGTGGGCCAGATCCGGTCCGCTTTCTCCGCAGCACACCGTTCCAGGGGCCGGATCCGGTCCGGTTTTTCTGGGTGCCGGATCCGGTCCGGTTTTTCTGCGGCACGCCATTCCGGGGGCCGGATCCGGTCCAGTTTTTCCGCGGCACGACATTCCGGGGGCCGGATCCGGTCCGGTTTTTCCGCGGCACGCCATTCCGTGGGCCAGATCCGGTCCGATTTTTCCACGGCACGCCATTCTGGGGGCCGGATCCGATCCGGCATTTCCGCGGCAGTCCATTCCGGGGGCTGGATCCGGTCTGGTTTTTCCGTGGCAGTCCGTTCCGGGGGCCGGATCCGATCCGGTTTTTCCGCAGCAGTGCATTCCAGGTGCCGGATCCGGTCCGGTTTTTCCGCGGCAGGGCATTCCGAGGGCGGGATTCCGTCCGGTTTTCCGCGGCACGACATTCCGGGGTCCGGATCCGGTCCGGATTTTCCGTGGCATTGCATTCCGGGGGCCAGATCCGGTCCAGTTTTTCCGCGGCAGTCTGTTCCGGGGGCCGGATCCGGTCCGGTTTTTCCGCGGCAGTCCGTTCCGGGGGCCGGATCTGGTCCGGTTTTTCCGCGGCAGTCCGTTCCGGGGGCCGGATTCGCTCTGGATTTTCCACGGCACGCCATTCTCGGTGCCGTATCCGGTCCGGATTTTCTGCGAAACGCCATTTCGGAGGCCGGATCCGGTCCTGTTTTTCCGGGGGCCGGATCCGGTCTGGTTTTTTCCGTGGCACACCATTCCGGGGGCCGGAATCGGTCAGGATTTTCCGTGGCACGCCATTCCGGAGGCCGGATCCGGTCCGGTTTTTTCCGGGGGCCGGATCCGGTCCAGTTTTTTCCGTGGCACCCCATTCCGGGGGCCGGATTCGCTCTGGATTTTCTGTGGCACGCCATTCTGGGGGCCGGATCCGGTCCGGGATTTCCACGGCAGTCCATTCCAGGGGCCGGATCCGGTCCGGGATTTCCGCGGCAGTCCGTTCAGGGGGCCGGATCCGGTCTGGGATTTCCCCGGCAGTCCATTCCGGGGGCTGGATCCGGTCTGGGTTTTCCGCGGCAGTCCATTCCAGGGGGCCGGATCTGGTCCGGGATTTCTGCGGCAGTCCATTCTGGGGGCCGGATCCAGTCTGGGTTTTCTCCGGCAGTCCATTCCAGGGGCCGGATCCGGTCCGGGTTTTTCCCGGCAGTCCATTCCGTGGGCCGGATCCGGTCTGGGATTTCCGCGGCAGTCCATTCCGGGGGCCGGATCTGGTCCGGGATTTCCGCGGCAGTCCATTCCGGGGGCGTGATCCGGTCCGGGATTTCTGCGGCAGTCCATTCCAGGTGCCGGATCCCGTCCGGGATTTCCGTGGCAGTCCATTCTGGGGGTCGGATGTGTTCCGGGTTTTCCCCGGCAGTCCGTTCCGGTGGGCATATCCGGTCCGGAATTCCCCCTGCAGTCCATTCCGGGGGTCGGATCCGGTCCGGGTTTTCCGCGTCAGTCCATTCCAGAGGCCGGATACGGTCTGGGTTTTCCCCTGCAGTCCATTCCGGTAGGCGGATCCGGTCCGGGTTTTCCCCGGCAGTCCGTTCCGGGGGCCGGATCCGGTCTGGGATTTCTGCGGCAATCCTTTTTGGGGGTCAGATCCGGTCCAGGTTTTCCGCGGCAGTACATTCCGGGGGTCGGATCTGGTCCGGGTTTTCCCTGGCAGTCCATTCCAGGGGCCGGATACGGTCTGGGTTTTCCCCTGCAGTCCATTCCGGTAGGCGGATCCGGTCCGGGTTTTCCCCGGCAGTCCATTCCGGGGGCCGGATCCAGGCTGGGATTTCCCCGGCAATCCTTTTTGGGGGTCAGATCCGGTCCGGGTTTTCCGCGGCAGTCCATTCCTGGGGGCAGGATCCGGTCCGGGTTTTCTCGGGCAGTCCATTCCAGGTGCCGGATCTGGTCAGGTGTTCCGCAGCAGTCCATTCCGGGGGCTGGATCTGGTCGCGGGTTTCGCCGGTAGTCCATTCCGGGGGCCGGATCCGGCCCGGGATTTCCGCGGCAGTCCATTCCGGGGGCGGATCCAGTCCGGGTTTACCCCTGCAGTCCATTCTGGGGGCCGGATCCGGCCCGGGTTTTCCCCGGCAGTCCGTTCCGTAGGCCAGATCCGGTCTGACATTCCCCGGCAGTCCATTCCGGGGGCCGGATCCGGTCTGGGATTTCCCCGGCAATGCTTTTTGGGGGTCAGATCCGGTCCGGGTTTTCCGCGGCAGTCCATTCCTGGGGGCCGCATCCGGTCCGGGTTTTCTCAGGCAGTCCATTCTGGGAGCCGGATCCAGTCTGGGTTTTCTCCGGCAGTCCATTTCGGGGGCCGGATCCGGTCCGGTTTTTCCATGGCACTCCATTCCGGGGGCCGGATCCGGTCCGGTTTTTCCGCAGCACGCCATTCCGGTGGCGGATCCGGTCCGGTTTTTCCGCGGCACGCCATTCCGGGGGCCGGATCTGTTACGCTTTTTCCACAGCACTCCGTTCCGGGGGCTGGATCCGGTCCGGTTTATCTGGGGGCCAGATCCGGTCCGTTTTTTCCACGGCACGCCAATGCGCGGCCCGGATCCGGTCTGGTTTTTCCGCGGCAGTCCATTCTGGGGGCCGAATCCGGTCCAGTTTTTATGGGGGCCGGATCCGGTCCGGTTTTTCCGCGGCTCGCTAATCCGGGGTCTGGATCCGGTCCGGTTTTTACGGGGGCCGGATCCGGTCCGGTTTTTCCGCGGCACGCCAATCCGGGGTCCGGATCCGGTCCAGTTTTTCCACGGCACGCCAATCCGGGGGTCGGATCCGGTCCGGATTTTCCGCGGCACGCCATTCCGGGGCCGGATCCGGTCCGGTTTTTCCACGGCACGCCGTTCCGGGGGGCCGGATCCGGTCCGATATTTCCGCGGCAGTCCATTCCGGGGGCCGGATCCGGTCCGTTTTTTCCGCGGCATTCCATTCCAGGGGCCGGATCCGGTCCAGTTTTTCCACGGCATTCCATTCCGGGGGCCGGATCCGGTCCAGATTTTCAACGGCAGTCCATTCTGGGGGCCGGATCCGGTCCGGTTTTTCCACGGCACGCCGTTCCGGGGGGCCGGATCCGGTCCGATATTTCCGCGGCAGTCCATTCCGGGGGCCGGATCCGGTCCGGTTTTTCCGCGGCAGTCAATTTCGGGGGCCGGATTCGCTCTAGATTTTTCGCGGCACGCCATTCCGGGGGCCGGATCCTGTCCGGTTTTTTCTCGGCAGTCCGTTTTGGGGGCCGGATCCGGTCCGGTTTTTTCTCGGCAGTCCGTTTTGGGGGCCGGATCCGGTCCGGTTTTTCCGCGGCACGCCATTCCGGGGGCCGGATCCAGTCCGGTTTTTCTGCAGGAGTCCATTCCGGGGGCCGGATCCGGTCCGGTTTTTCCACGTCACGCCAATCCGGGGGCCGGATCCGGTCCGGTTTTTCCGTGGCAGTCCATTCCCGGGGCTGGATCCGGACCGGTTTTTCCGCGGCATGCCGTTTCGGAGGCTGGATCCGGTCCGGTTTTTCCGCGGCAGGCCGTTCTGTGGGCCGGATCCGGTCCGGTTTTTCCGCGGCACGCCATTCCCGGAGCCGGATCCGGTCCGGTTTTTCCGCTGCAGTCCATTTTGGGGGCCGGATCCGGTCCAGTTTTTGAGCGGCACTCCATTCTGGGAGCCGGTTTCGGTCCGGTTTTTCCGCGGCAGTCTGTTCAGGGGGCCAGATCCGGTCCATTTTTTCCACGGCAGTGCATTCCGGGGGCCGGATCCGGTCCGGTTTTCTGTGGCATTGCATTCCGGGGGCCGGATCCGGTCCGGATTTTCCGCGGCACGCCATTCCGGGGGCCGGATCCGGTCCGGTTTTTCCGCGGCAGTCTGTTCCGGGGGCCGGATCCGGTCCGGTTTTTCCGCGGCAGTCTGTTCCGGGGGCCTGATCCGGTCCGGTTTTTCCATGGCACGCCTTTCCGGGGGCCGGATCCGGTCCGGTTTTTCCACGGCACGCCAATCTGGGGGCCGGATCCGGTCCGGTATTTCCGCGGCAGTCCATTCCCGGGGCTGGATCCGGTCCGGTTTTTCCGCGGCACGCCATTCCGGGGGCCGGATCCGGTCCGGATTTTCTGCAGCAGTCCATTCCCGGGGCTGGATCCGGTCCGGTTTTTCCGCGGCAGTCCATTCCGGGGGCCGGATCCGGTCCGGTTTTTCCTCGGCAGGCCGTTTTGTGGGCCAGATCCGGTCCGGTTTTTCCGCGGCACGCCATTCCTGGAGCCGGATCCGGTCCGGTTTTTCCGCGGCAGTCCATTTTGGGGGCCGGATCCGGTCCGGTGTTTGAGCGGCACTCCATTCTGGGAGCCGGTTTCCGTCCGGTTTTTCCGCGGCAGTCTGTTCAGGGGTCAGATCCGGTCCATTTTTTCCACGGCAGTGCATTCCAGGGGCCGGATCCGGTCCAGTTTTCTGTGGCATTGCATTCCGGGGGCCGGATCCGGTCCGGATTTTCCACGGCACGCCATTCCGGGGGCCAGGTCCGGTCCGGTTTTTCTGCGGCACCCCATTCCGGGGGCCGGATCCGGTCCAGTTTTTTCCGCGGCAGTCCATTTTGGGGGCCGGATCCGGTCCGGTTTTTCCGCGGCAGTCCATTTCTGGGGCCGGATTCGCTCTAGATTATTCGTGGCACGCCATTCCGGGGGCCGGATCCGGTCCGGTTTTTCCATGGCACTCCGTTCCAGGTGCCGGATCCGGTCCGGTTTTTCCGCGGCACGCCATTCCGGTGGCGGATCCGGTCCGGTTTTTCCGCCGCACGCCATTTCGGAGGCCGGATCCGGTCCGGTTTTTCCGCGGCACTCCATTCCGGGGGCTGGATCCGGTCCGGTTTATCTGGGGGCCGGATCCGGTCCGTTTTTTGCACGGCACGCCAATCCGCGGCCCGGATCCGGTCTGGTTTTTCCGCGGCAGTCCATTCTGGGGGCCGGATCCGGTCCGGTTTTTACGGGGGCCGGATCCGGTCCGGTTTTTCCGTGGCACGCCAATCCGGGGTCCGGATCCGGTCCGATATTTCCGCGGCAGTCCATTCCGGGGTCGGATCCGGTCCATATTTTCCGCGGCACGCCAATCCGGGGGCCGGATCCGGTCCGGTTTTTCCACAGCACTCTATTCCGGGGGCCGGATCCAGTCCGGTTTTTCCGTGGCAGTCCATTTTGGGGGCCGGATCCGGTCCGGTATTTCCGCGGCACGCCATTCCGGCGCCGGATCCGGTCCAGTTTTTCTGGGTGCCGGATCCGGTCCGGTTTTTCTGCGGCACGCCATTCCGGGGGCCGGATTCGGTCCGGTTTTTCCGGGGGCCGGATCCGGTCCGGTTTTTTCCATGGCACGCCATTCCGGGGGCCGGATCCGGTCTGGATTTTCCGCGGCACACCGTTTCGGAGGCCGGATCTGGTCCGGTTTTTCCGGGGGCCGGATCCGGTCCAGTTTTTTCCGTGGCACGCCATTCCGGGGGCCGGATTCGCTCTGGATTTTCTGTGGCACGCCATTCTGGGGGCCAGATCCGGTCCGGTTTTTCCACGGCAGTCCGTTCCAGGGGCTGGATGCGGTCCGGTTTTTCCGCGACACGCCATTTTGGGGGTTGGATCCGGTCCGTTCTTTCCGTGGCACGCCATTCCGGGGGCCGGATCCGGTCCGGATTTTCCGCGGCACGCCATTCCGGGGGCCGGATCCGGTCCGGTTTTTCCGCGGCAGGGCATTCCGTGGGCGGGATCCGGTCCGGTTTTTCCGCGGCAGTCTGTTCCGGGGGCCTGATCCGGTCCGGTTTTTCCATGGCACGCCATTCCGGGGGCCGGATCCGGTCCGGTTTTTCCACGGCACGCCAATCCGGGGGCCGGATCCGGTCCGGTATTTCCGCGGCAGTCCATTCCCGGGGCTGGATCCGGTCCGGTTTTTCCGCAGCACGCCATTCCGGGGGCCGGATCCGGTCCGGTTTTTCTGGGTGCCGGATCCGGTCCGGTTTTTCTGCGGCACGCCATTCCGGGGGCCGGATCCGGTCCAGTTTTTCCGCGGCACGACATTCCAGGGGGCCGGATCCGGTCCGGTTTTTCCGCGGCACGCCATTCCGTGGGCCAGATCCGGTCCGATTTTTCCACGGCACGCCATTCTAGGGGCCGGACCCGATCCGGCATTTCCGCGGCAGTCCATTCCGGGGGCCGGATCCGATCCGGTTTTTCCGCAGCAGTGCATTCCGGGGGCCGGATCCGGTCCATTTTTTCTGCGGCAGGGCATTCCGTGGGCGGGATTCCGTCCGGTTTTCCGCGGCACGACATTCCGGGGTCCGGATCCGGTCCGGATTTTCCGTGGCATTGCATTCCGGGGGCCAGATCCGGTCCAGTTTTTCCGTGGCAGTCTGTTCCGGGGGCCGGATCCGGTCCGGTTTTTCCACGGCACGCCATTCCGGGTGCCGGATCCGGTCCGTTTTTTCTGGGTGCCGGATCCGGTCCGGATTTTCCGCGGCACCCCATTCCGGGGCCGGATCTGGTCCGGTTTTTCCGCGGCAGTCCGTTCCGGGGGCCGGATCTGGTCCGGTTTTTCCGCGGCACGCCGTTTCGGAGGCCGGATCCGGTCCGGTTTTTCCGCGGCACTCCATTCCGGAGGCCGGATCCGGTCCGGTTTTTCCGCGGCACGCCGTTTCGGAGGCCGGATCCTGTCCGGTTTTTCCGCGAAACGCCATTTCGGAGGCCGGATCCGGTGCGGTTTTTCCGCGGCACGCCGTTTCGGAGGCCGGATCCAGTCCGGTTTTACCGGGGGCCGGATTCGGTCCATTTTTTTCCGTGGCACGCCATTCCGGGGGCCGGATTCGCTCTGGATTTTCTGTGGCACGCCATTCTGGGGGCCAGATCCGGTCTGGTTTTTCCACGGGAGTCCGTTCCAGGGGCCGGATCCGTTCCGGTTTTTCCGCGGCACGCCATTCTGGGGGTTGGATCCGGTCCGTTTTTTCCGCGGCACGCCGTTCCGTGGGCCGGATCCGGTCCGGTTTTTCCACGGCAGTCCATTCCGGGGGCCGGATCCGGTCCAGTTTTTCCGCGGCAGTCCATTCCGGGGGCCGGATCCGCTCTGGATTTTCCACGGCAGTCTGTTCCGGGGGCCGGATCCGGTCCGTTTTTTCCGCGGCACTCCATTCTGGGAGCCGGTTTCGGTCCGGTTTTTCCGCGGCAGTCTGTTCCGGGGGCCGGATCCGGTCCGGTTTTTCTGGGTGCCGGATCCGGTCCGGTTTTTCTGGGTGCCGGATCCGGTCCGGTTTTTTGCGGCACGCCATTCCGGGGGCCGGATCCGGTCCGGTTTTTCCGCGGCACGCCATTGTAGGGGCCGGATCCGATCCGGTATTTCCGCGGCAGTCCATTCCGGGGGCTGGATCCGGTCTGGTTTTTCCGCGGCAGTGCATTCCGGGGGCCGGATCCAGTCCGTTTTTCCGCAGCAGTGCATTCCGGGGGCCGGATCCGGTCCGGTTTTTCTGCGGCACGACATTCCGGGGGCCGGATCCGGTCCGGTTTTCCGTGGCATTGCATTCCGGGGGCCGGATCCGGGCCGGTTTTTCCGCGGCAGTCCGTTCCGGGGGCCGGATCTGGTCCAGTTTTTCCGCAGCAGTCCGTTTCGGAGGCCGGATCCGGTGCGGTTTTTCCGCGGCACGCCGTTTCGGAGGCCGGATCCGGCCCGGTTTTTCCGCGGCACGCCGTTTCGGAGGCCGGATCCGGCCCGGTTTTTCCGCGGCAGTACATTCCGGGGGCCGGATCCGGTGCGGTTTTTCCGCAGCACGCCGTTTCGGAGGCTGGATCCGGTCCGTTTTTCCGCGGCACGACATTCCGGGGGCCGGTTTCGGTCCGGTTTTTCCGCGGCAGTCTGTTCAGTGGGCCAGATCCGGTCCGCTTTTTCCGCAGCACGCCGTTCCGGGGGCCGGATCCGGTCCGTTTTTTCTGCGGCACTCCATTCTGGGAGCCGGTTTCGGTCCGGTTTTTCCGCGGCAGTCTGTTCAGTGGGCCAGATCCGGTCCGCTTTTTCCGCAGCACGCCGTTCCGGGGGCCGGATCCGGTCCGGTTTTTCTGGGTGCCGGATCCGGTCCGGTTTTTCTGCGGCACGCCATTCCGGGGGCCGGATCCGGTCCAGTTTTTCCGCGGCACGACATTCCAGGGGGCCGGATCCGGTCCGGTTTTTCCGCGGCACGCCATTCCGTGGGCCAGATCCGGTCCGATTTTTCCACGGCACGCCATTCTAGGGGCCGGATCCGATCCGGCATTTCCGCGGCAGTCCATTCCGGGGGCCGGATCCGATCCGGTTTTTCCGCAGCAGTGCATTCCGGGGGCCGGATCCGGTCCATTTTTTCTGCGGCAGGGCATTCCGTGGGCGGGATTCCGTCCGGTTTTCCGCGGCACGACATTCCGGGGTCCGGATCCGGTCCGGATTTTCCGTGGCATTGCATTTCGGGGGCCAGATCCGGTCCAGTTTTTCCGCGGCAGTCTGTTCCGGGGGCCGGATCCGGTCCGGTTTTTCCGCGGCAGTCTGTTCCGGGGGCCGGATCCGGTCCGGTTTTTCCACGGCACGCCATTCCGGGTGCCGGATCCGGTCCGTTTTTTCTGGGTGCCGGATCCGGTCCGCATTTTCCGCGGCACCCCATTCCGGGGGCCGGATCTGGTCCGGTTTTTCCGCGGCAGTCCGTTCCGGGGGCCAGATCTGGTCCGGTTTTTCCGCGGCACGCCGTTTCGGAGGCCGGATCCGGTCCGGTTTTTCCGCGGCACTCCATTCCGGAGGCCGGATCCGGTCCGGTTTTTCCGCGGCACGCCGTTCCGTGGGCCGGATCCGGTCCGGTTTTTCCACGGCAGTCCATTCCGGGGGCCGGATCCGGTCCAGTTTTTCCGCGGGACGCCATTCCGGGGGCCGGATCCGCTCTGGATTTTCCGCGGCAGTCTGTTCCGGGGGCCGGATCCGGTCCGTTTTTTCCGCGGCACTCCATTCTGGGAGCCGGTTTCGGTCCGGTTTTTCCGCGGCAGTCTGTTCCGGGGGCCGGATCCGGTCCGGTTTTCCTGGGTGCCGGATCCGGTCCGGTTTTTTGCGGCACGCCATTCCGGGGGCCGGATCCTGTCCGGTTTTTCCGCGGCAGTGCATTCCGGGGGCTGGATCCGGTCTGGTTTTTCCGCGGCAGTGCATTCCGGGGGCCGGATCCAGTCCGTTTTTCCGCAGCAGTGCATTCCGGGGTCCGGATCCGGTCCAGTTTTTCCGCGGCACGACATTCCGGGGGCCGGATCCAGTCCGGTTTTCCGTGGCATTGCATTCCGGGGGCTGGATCCGGTCGGGATTTTCCACGGCAGTCTGTTCCGGGGGCCGGATCCGGTCCCGTTTTTCCGCGGCAGTCTGTTCCGGGGGCCGGATCCTTTCCGGTTTTTCCACGGCACGCCATTCCGGGTGCCGGATCCTGTCCGTTTTTTCTGGTTGCTGGATCCGGTCCGGATTTTCTGCGGCACCCCATTCCGGGTGCCGGATCTGGTCCGGTTTTTCCGCGGCAGTCCGTTCCGGGGGCCGGATCTGGTCCAGTTTTTCCGCAGCAGTCCGTTTCGGAGGCCGGATCCGGTGCGGTTTTTCCGCGGCACGCCGTTTCGGAGGCCGGATCCGGCCCGGTTTTTCCGCGGCACGCCGTTTCGGAGGCCAGATCCGGCCCGGTTTTTCCGCGGCAGTACATTCCGGGGGCCGGATCCGGTGCGGTTTTTCCGCAGCACGCCGTTTTGGAGGCTGGATCTGGTCCGGTTTTTCCGTGGCACGCCGTTTCGGAGGCCGGATCCGGTCCGGTTTTTCCGCGGCACGCCGTTTCGGAGGCCGGATCCGGCCCGGTTTTTACGGGGGCCGGATCCGGTCCGGTTTTTACGGGGGCCGGATCCGGTCTGGTTTTTACGGGGGCCGGATCCGGTCCGGTTTTTCCGTGGCACGCCAATCCGGGGTCTGGATCCGGTCCGGTTTTTACGGGGGCCGGATCCGGTCCGGTTTTTCCACGGCACGCCAATCCGGGGGCCGGATTCGGTCCGGTTTTTCCGGGGGCCGGATCCGGTCCGGATTTTCCGTGGCACGCCATTCCCGGGGCTGGATCCGGTCCGGTTTTTCCGCGGCACGCCATTCCGTGGGCCAGATCCGGTCCGATTTTTCCACGGCACGCCATTCTAGGGGCCGGACCCGATCCGGTATTTCAGCGGAAGTCCATTCCGGGGGCTGGATCCGGTCCGGTTTTTCCGCGGCAGTGCATTCCGGGGGCCGGATCCAGTCCGTTTTTCCGCAGCAGTGCATTCCGGGGGCCGGATCCGGTCCGGTTTTTCCGCGGCACGACATTCCGGGGGCCGGATCCGGTCCGGTTTTTCTGCGGCACGCCGTTTCGGAGGCCGGATCCGGCCCGGTTTTTCCGCGGCACGCCGTTTCGGAGGCCGGATCCGGCCCGGTTTTTCTGCGGCACGCCGTTTCGGAGGCCGGATCCGGCCCGGTTTTTCCACGGCACGCTGTTTCGGAGGCCGGATCCGGCCCGGTTTTTCCGCGGCAGTACATTCCGGGGGCCGGATCCGGTCCGGTTTTTCCGCGGCACGCCGTTTCGGAGGCTGGATCCGGTCCGGTTTTTCCGCGGCATGCCGTTTCGGAGGCCGGATCCGGTCCGGTTTTTCCGCGGCACGCCGTTTCGGAGGCCGGATCCGGTCCGGTTTTTCTGCGGTACGCCATTCCGGGGGCCGAATCCGGTCCGGTTTTTCTGCGGCAGTCCATTCTGGGGGCCAGATCCGGTGCGGTTTTTCCACGGCACGCCATTCCGGGGGCCGGATCCGGTCCGGTTTTTCCATGGCAGTCTGTTCCGGGGGCCGGATCCGGTCCGGTATTTCCGCAGCACGTCATTCCGGCACCGGATCCAGTCCGGTTTTTCTGGGTGCCGGATCCGGTCCGGTTTTTCTGCGGCACGCCATTCCGGGGGCCGGATCCGGTCCTGTTTTTCCGGGGGCCGGATCCGGTCTGGTTTTTTCCGTGGCACGCCATTCCGGGGGCCGGAATCGGTCAGGATTTTCCGTGGCACGCCATTCCGGAGGCCGGATCCGGTCCGGTTTTTTCCGGGGGCCGGATCCGGTCCAGTTTTTTCCGTGGCACCCCATTCCGGGGGCCGGATTCGCTCTGGATTTTCTGTGGCACGCCATTCTGGGGGCCAGATCCGGTCTGGTTTTTCCACGGGAGTCCGTTCCAGGGGCCGGATCCGTTCCGGTTTTTCCGCGGCACGCCATTCTGGGGGTTGGATCCGGTCTGTTTTTTCCGCGGCACGCCGTTCCGTGGGCCGGATCCGGTCCGGTTTTTCCACGGCAGTCCATTCCGGGGTCCGGATCCGGTCCAGTTTTTCTGCGGCACGCCATTCCGGGGGCCGGATCCTCTCAGGATTTTCCGCGGCACGACATTCCGGGGGCCGGATCCGGTCCGGTTTTTCCGCGGCACGACATTCCGGAACCGGATCTGGTCCGGTTTTCCGTGGCATTGCATTCCGGGGGCCGGATCCGGTCGGGATTTTCCGCGGCACGCCATTCCGGGGGCCAGATCCGGTCCGGTTTTTCCGCGGCAGTCTGTTCCGGGGGCCGGATCCGGTCCGGTTTTTCCACGGCACGCCATTCCGGGTGCTGGATCTGGTCCGGTTTTTCCACGGCAGGCCATTCCGGGGGCCGGATCCGGTCCGGTTTTTCCGCGGCACGCCGTTTCGGAGGCTGGATCCAGTCCGGTTTTTCCGCGGCATGCCGTTTCGGAGGCCGGATCCGGTCCGGTTTTTCCGCGGCACGCCGTTTCGGAGGCTGGATCCATTCCGGTTTTTCCGCGGCATGCCGTTTCGGAGGCCGGATCCGGTCCGGTGTTTCTGCGGTACGCCATTCCGGGGGCCGGATCCTGTCCGGTTTTTCTGCGGCAGTCCATTCCGGGGGCCAGATCCGGTGCGGTTTTTCCACGGCACGCCATTCCGGGGGCCGGATCCGGTCCGGTATTTCCGCGACACGTCATTCCGGCGCCGGATCCGGTCCGGTTTTTCTGGGTGCCGGATCTGGTCCGGTTTTTCTGCGGCAGTCCGTTCCGGGGGCCGGATCCGGTCCGGTATTTCAGGGGGCCGGATCCAGTCTGGTTTTTTCCGTGGCACGCCATTCCGGGGGCCGGAATCGGTCAGGATTTTCCGTGGCACGCCATTCCGGAGGCCGGATCCGGTCCGGTTTTTCCGGGGGCCGGATCCGGTCCGGTTTTTCCGTGGCACGCCAATCCGGGGTCTGGATCCGTTCCGTTTTTTACGGGGGCCGGATCCGGTCCGGGTTTTCCACGGCACGCCAATCCGGGGGCCGGATCCGGTCCGGTTTTTCCACGGCAGTCTGTTCCGTGGGCCGGATCCGGGCCGGATTTTCCGTGGCAAGCCATTCCCGGGGCTGGATCCGGTCCGGTTTTTGCGCGGCAGTCCGTTTCGGGGGCCGGATCCGGTCCGGTATTTCAGGGGGCCGGATCCGGTCCGGTTTTTCCACGGTACGCCATTCCGGGGGCCGGATCCGGTCTGGATTTTCTGCGGCAGTCCATTCCAGGGGCCGGATCCAGTCCATTTTTTCCACGGCAGTGCATTCCTGGGGCTGGATCCGGTCCGGTTTTTCCGTGGCAGTCTGTTCCGGGGGCCGGATCCGGTCTGGTATTTCCGCGGCACGCCATTCCGGCGCCGGATCCGGTCCGGTTTTTCCGGGGGCCGGATCCGGTCCGGTTTTTTCCGTGGCACGCCATTCCGGGGCCCGGATCCGGTCTGGATTTTCCGCGGCACGCCATTCCGGAGGCCGGATTCGGTCCGGTTTTTCCGGGGGCCGGATCCGGTCCAGTTTTTTCCGTGGCACGCCATTCCGGTGGCCGGATTCGCTCTGGATTTTCTGTGGCACGCCATTCTGGGGGCCAGATCCGGTCCGGTTTTTCCACGGCACGCCATTCCGGGTGCCGGATCCTGTCCGTTTTTTCTGGTTGCCGGATCCGGTCCGGATTTTCTGCGGCACCCCATTCCGGGGGCCGGATCTGGTCCGGTTTTCCACGGCAGTCCGTTCCGGGGGCCGAATCCGGTCCGGTTTTTCCGCGGCATGCCGTTTCGTAGGCCGGATCCGGTGCGGTTTTTCCGCGGCACGCCGTTTCGGAGGCCGGATCCGGTCCGGTTTTTCCGTGGCACTCCATTCCGGAGGCCGGATCCGGTGCGGTTTTTCCGCGGCACGCCGTTTCGGAGGCCGGATCCGGTGCGGTTTTTCCGCGGCACGCCATTTCGGAGGCCGGATCTGGTCCGCTTTTTCCGCGGCACGCCGTTCCGGAGGCCGGATCCGGTCCGGTTTTTCCGCGGCACGCCGTTTCGGAGGCCGGATGCGGTCCGGTTTTTCCGCAGCACGCCATTCCGGGGGCCGGATCCGGTGCGGTTTTTCCGCGGCAGTCCATTCCGGGGGCCGGATCTGGTCCGTATTTTCCGCGAAACGCCATTCCGGGGGCCGGATCCGGTCCGGTTTTTCCACGGCACTCTATTCCGTGGGCCGGATCCGGGCCGGATTTTCCGTAGCAAGCCATTCCCGGGGCTGGATCCGGTCCGGTTTTTGCGCGGCAGTCCGTTTCGGGGGCCGGATCCGGTCCGGTATTTCAGGGGGCCGGATCCGGTCCGGTTTTTCCGCGGTACGCCATTCCGGGGGCCGGATCCGGTCTGGATTTTCTGCGGCAGTCCATTCCAGGGGCCGGATCCAGTCCATTTTTTCCACGGCAGTGCATTCCTGGGGCTGGATCCGGTCCGGTTTTTCCGTGGCAGTCTGTTCCGGGGGCCGGATCCGGTCTGGTATTTCCGCGGCACGCCATTCCGGCGCCGGATCCGGTCCGGTTTTTCCGGGGGCCGGATCCGGTCCGGTTTTTTCCGTGGCACGCCATTCCGGGGCCCGGATCCGGTCTGGATTTTCCGCGGCACGCCATTCCGGAGGCCGGATTCGGTCCGGTTTTTCCGGGGGCCGGATCCGGTCCAGTTTTTTCCGTGGCACGCCATTCCGGTGGCCGGATTCGCTCTGGATTTTCTGTGGCACGCCATTCTGGGGGCCAGATCCGGTCCGGTTTTTCCACGGCACGCCATTCTGGGGGTTGGATCCGGTCCGTTTTTTCCGCGGCACGCCGTTCCGTGGGCCGGATCCGGTCCGGTTTTTCGCGGCAGTCCATTCCGGGGGCCGGATCCGGTCCGGTTTTTCCGCGGCACGCCATTCCGGGGGCCGGATCCGCTCTGGATTTTCCGCGGCACGACATTCCGGGGGCCGGATCCGGTCCGTTTTTTCCACGGCACTCCATTCTGGGAGCCGGTTTCGGTCCGGTTTTTCCGCGGCAGTCTGTTCAGTGGGCCAGATCCGGTCCGCTTTCTCCGCAGCACACCGTTCCAGGGGCCGGATCCGGTCCGGTTTTTCTGCGGCACGCCATTCCGGGGGCCGGATCCGGTCCAGTTTTTCCGCGGCACGACATTCCGGGGGCCGGATCCGGTCCGGTTTTTCCGCGGCACGCCATTCCGTGGGCCAGATCCGGTCCGATTTTTCCACGGCACGCCATTCTGGGGGCCGGATCCGATCCGGCATTTCCGCGGCAGTCCATTCCGGGGGCTGGATCCGGTCTGTTTTTTCCGTGGCAGTCCGTTCCGGGGGCCGGATCCGATCCGGTTTTTCCGCAGCAGTGCATTCCAGGTGCCGGATCCGGTCCGGTTTTTCCGCGGCAGGGCATTCCGAGGGCGGGATTCCGTCCGGTTTTCCGCGGCACGACATTCCGGGGTCCGGATCCGGTCCGGATTTTCCGTGGCATTGCATTCCGGGGGCCAGATCCGGTCCAGTTTTTCCGCGGCAGTCTGTTCCGGGGGCCGGATCCGGTCCGGTTTTTCCGCGGCAGTCCGTTCCGGGGGCCGGATCTGGTCCGGTTTTTCCGCGGCAGTCCGTTCCGGGGGCCAGATCCGGTCTGGTTTTTCCGCGGCAGTCCATTTCGGGGGCCGGATTCGCTCTGGATTTTCCACGGCACGCCATTCTCGGTGCCGTATCCGGTCCGGATTTTCTGCGGCACCCCATTCCGGGGGCCGGATCCGGTCCGGATTTTCCGCGAAACGCCATTTCGGAGGCCGGATCCGGTCCTGTTTTTCCGGGGGCCGGATCCGGTCTGGTTTTTTCCGTGGCACACCATTCCGGGGTCCGGAATCGGTCAGGATTTTCCGTGGCACGCCGTTTCGGAGGCCGGATCCTGTCCGTTTTTTCCGGGGGCCGGATCCGGTCCAGTTTTTTCCGTGGCACCCCATTCCGGGGGCCGGATTCGCTCTGGATTTTCTGTGGCACGCCATTCTGGGGGCCGGATCCGGTCCAGGATTTCCACGGCAGTCCATTCCAGGGGCCGGATCCGGTCCGGGATTTCCGCGGCAGTCCGTTCAGGGGGCCGGATCCGGTCTGGGATTTCCCCGGCAGTCCATTCCGGGGGCTGGATCCGGTCTGGGTTTTCCGCGGCAGTCCATTCCAGGGGGCCGGATCTGGTCCGGGATTTCTGCGGCAGTCCATTCTGGGGGCCGGATCCAGTCTGGGTTTTCTCCGGCAGTCCATTCCAGGGGCCGGATCCGGTCCGGGTTTTTCCCGGCAGTCCATTCCGTGGGCCGGATCCGGTCTGGGATTTCCGCGGCAGTCCATTCCGGGGGCCGGATCTGGTCCGGGATTTCCGCGGCAGTCCATTCCGGGGGCGTGATCCGGTCCGGGATTTCTGCGGCAGTCCATTCCAGGTGCCGGATCCCGTCCGGGATTTCCGTGGCAGTCCATTCTGGGGGTCGGATGTGTTCCGGGTTTTCCCCGGCAGTCCGTTCCGGTGGGCATATCCGGTCCGGAATTCCCCCTGCAGTCCATTCCGGGGGTCGGATCCGGTCCGGGTTTTCCGCGTCAGTCCATTCCAGAGGCCGGATACGGTCTGGGTTTTCCCCTGCAGTCCATTCCGGTAGGCGGATCCGGTCCGGGTTTTCCCCGGCAGTCCGTTCCGGGGGCCGGATCCGGTCTGGGATTTCTGCGGCAATCCTTTTTGGGGGTCAGATCCGGTCCAGGTTTTCCGCGGCAGTACATTCCGGGGGTCGGATCTGGTCCGGGTTTTCCCTGGCAGTCCATTCCAGGGGCCGGATACGGTCTGGGTTTTCCCCTGCAGTCCATTCCGGTAGGCGGATCCGGTCCGGGTTTTCCCCGGCAGTCATTCCGGGGGCCGGATCCAGGCTGGGATTTCCCCGGCAATCCTTTTTGGGGGTCAGATCCGGTCCGGGTTTTCCGCGGCAGTCCATTCCTGGGGGCAGGATCCGGTCCAGGTTTTCTCGGGCAGTCCATTCCAGGTGCCGGATCTGGTCAGGTGTTCCGCAGCAGTCCATTCCGGGGGCTGGATCTGGTCGCGGGTTTCGCCGGTAGTCCATTCCGGGGGCCGGATCCGGCCCGGGATTTCCGCGGCAGTCCATTCCGGGGGCGGATCCAGTCCGGGTTTACCCCTGCAGTCCATTCTGGGGGCCGGATCCGGCCCGGGTTTTCCCCGGCAGTCCATTCCGGGGGCCGGATCCGGTCCGGGATTTCCGCGGCAGTCCATTCCAGGGGGCTGGATCCGGTCCGGGTTTTCCCCGGCAGTCCGTTCCTGGGGGCAGTATCCGGTCTGGGTTTTCCTGGGCATTCCATTCCGGGGGCCGGATACGGTCTGAATTTTCCACGGCATTCCATTCCGGGGGCCGGATCCGGTCCGGGATTTCCGCGGCAGTCCATTCCGGCGGCCGGATCCGGACCGGGATTTCCGCGGCAGTCCATTCCGGGGGCTTGATTTGGTCCGGGTTTTCCCCGGCAGTCCATTCCGGTAGGCGGATCCGTTCTGGGATTTCCCCGGCAATCCTTTTTGGGGGCCGGATCCGGTCCAGGTTTTCCGCGGCAGTCCATTCCTGGGGGCGGGAACCGGTCCGGGTTTTCTCGGGCAGTCCATTCCAGGTGCCAGATTGGTCAGGTGTTCCGCAGCAGTCCATTGCGGGGGCTGGATCTGGTCGCGGGTTTCGCCGGTAGTCCATTCCGGGGGCCGGATCCGGCCCGGGATTTCCGCGGAATTCCATTCCGGGGGCGGATCCAGTCCGGGTTTACCCCTGCAGTCCATTCCGGGGGCGGATCCAGTCCGGGTTTACCCCTGCAGTCCGTTCCGGTGGGCCAGATCCGGTCTGAGATTCCCCGGCAGTCCACTCCTGGGGGCCGCATACGGTCCGGGTTTTCTCAGGTAGTCCATTCTGGGAGCCGGATCCGGTCTGGGTTTTCCCCGGAAGTCCATTCCGGGTCCCGGATCCGGTCCGGGATTTCCGCGGCAGTCCATTCCGGGACCCGGATCCGGTCCGGGATTTCCGCGGCAGTCCATTTGGGGGTCGGATCCCGTCCGGGTTTTCCCCGGCAATCCATTCCGGGGGTCGGATCCGGTCTGGGTTTTCCCTGGCAGTCCATTCCGGGGGCCGGATCCGGTCTGGGATTTCCGCGGCAATCCTTTTTGGGGGTGAGATCCGGTCCAGGTTTTCCGCGGCAGTCCATTCCTGGGGGCGGGATCCGGTCCGGGTTTTCTCGGGCAGTCCATTCCAGGTGCCGGATCTGGTCAGGTGTTCCGCAGCAGTCCATTCCGGGGGCTGGATCTGGTCGCGGGTTTCGCCGGTAGTCCATTCCGGGGGCCGGATCCGGCCCGGGATTTCCGCGGCAGTCCATTCCGGGGGCGGGATCCAGTCCGGGTTTACCCCTGCAGTCCATTCTGGGGGCCGGATCCGGCCCGGGTTTACCCCTGCAGTCCGTTCCGGTGGGCCAGATCCGGTCTGAGATTCCCCGGCAGTCCATTCCTGGGGGCCGCATCCGGTCCGGGTTTTCCGCGGCAGTCCATTCTGGGAGCCGGATCCAGTCTGGGTTTTCTCCGGCAGTTCATTCCGAGGCCTGGATCCGGTCTGGGTTTTCCCCGGCAGTCCATTCCGAGGGCCGGATCCGGTCTGGTTTTTCCCCGGCAGTCCATTCCGGTGGGCAGATCCGCTCTGGGATTACCCCTGCAGTCCATTCCGGGGGCCAGATCCGGTCCGGGTTTTCCCCTGCAGTCCATTCCGGGTCCCGGATCCGGTCCGGGATTTCCGCGGCAGTCCATTCCGGCGGCCGGATCCGGTCCGGGATTTCCGCGGCAGTCCATTCTGGGTGCCGAATCTGGTCCGGGTTTTCCCCTGCAGTCCATTCTGGGGGCTGAATCCGATCTGGGTTTTCCCCGGCAGTCCATTTCGTGGGCCGGATCCGGTCCGGGTTTTCCCCAGCAGTCCATTCCGGGGGCCGGATCCGGTCCGGGATTTCAGCAGCAGTCCATTCTGGGTGCCGGATCTGGTCCGGGTTTTCCCCTGCAGTCCATTCCGGGGGCGGGATCCGGCCCGGGTTTTCCGCGTCAGTCCATTCCGGGGGCCGGATCCGGTCCTGGTTTTCCGCGGGAGTCCATTCTGGGGGCTGAATCCGATCTGGATTTTCCCCGGCAGTCCATTAATTGGGCCGGATCCAGTCCGGGTTTTCCCCAGCAGTCCATTCCGGGGGCCGGATCCGGTCCGGGATTTCAGCAGCAGTCCATTCTGGGTGCCGGATCTGGTCCGGGTTTTCCCCTGCAGTCCATTCCGGGGGCGGGATCCGGCCCGGGTTTTCCCCGGCAGTCCATTCCGGTGGGCCAGATCCGGTCCGGGATTTTCGCGTCAGTCTACTCCAGGGGTCGGATCCGGTCTAGGTTTTCCGCGGCAGTCCATTCCGGGGGCTGGATCTAGGCCGGGTGATCCGCGGCAGTCTATTCCGGTAGGCGGATCCGGTCTGGGTTTTCCCCGGCAGTCCACTCCTGGGGGCCGCATCCGGTCCGGGTTTTCTCAGGTAGTCCATTCTGGGAGCCGGATACGGTCTGGGTTTTCCGCGGCAGTCCATTCCGGGTCCCGGATCCGGTCTGGGATTTCCCCGGCAATCCTTTTTGGGGGTCAGATCCGGTCCGGGTTTTCCGCGGCAGTCCATTCCTGGGGGCCGCATCCGGTCCGGGTTTTCTCAGGCAGTCCATTCTGGGAGCCGGATCCAGTCTGGGTTTTCTCCGGCAGTCCATTTCGGGGGCCGGATCCGGTCCGGTTTTTCCATGGCACTCCATTCCGGGGGCCGGATCCGGTCCGGTTTTTCCGCAGCACGCCATTCCGGTGGCGGATCCGGTCCGGTTTTTCCGCGGCACGCCATTCCGGGGGCCGGATCTGGTCCGCTTTTTCCCCGGCACTCCGTTCCGGGGGCTGGATCCGGTCCGGTTTATCTGGGGGCCAGATCCGGTCCGTTTTTTCCACGGCACGCCAATGCGCGGCCCGGATCCGGTCTGGTTTTTCCGCGGCAGTCCATTCTGGGGGCCGAATCCGGTCCAGTTTTTATGGGGGCCGGATCCGGTCCGGTTTTTCCGCGGCTCGCTAATCCGGGGTCTGGATCCGGTCCGGTTTTTACGGGGGCCGGATCCGGTCCGGTTTTTCCGCGGCACGCCAATCCGGGGTCCGGATCCGGTCCAGTTTTTCCACGGCACGCCAATCCGGGGGTCGGATCCGGTCCGGATTTTCCGCGGCACGCCATTCCGGGGCCGGATCCGGTCCGGTTTTTCCACGGCACGCCGTTCCGGGGGGCCGGATCCGGTCCGATATTCCCGCGGCAGTCCATTCCGGGGGCCGGATCCGGTCCGTTTTTTCCGTGGCATTCCATTCCAGGGGCCGGATCCGGTCCAGTTTTTCCACGGCATTCCATTCCGGGGGCCGGATCCGGTCCAGATTTTCAACGGCAGTCCATTCTGGGGGCCGGATCCGGTCCGGTTTTTCCACGGCACGCCGTTCCGGGGGGCCGGATCCGGTCCGGTTTTTCCGCGGCACGCCATTCCGGGGGCCGGATCCAGTCCGGTTTTTCTGCAGGAGTCCATTCCGGGGGCCGGATCCGGTCCGGTTTTTCCACGTCACGCCAATCCGGGGGCCGGATCCGGTCCGGTTTTTCCGTGGCAGTCCATTCCCGGGGCTGGATCCGGACCGGTTTTTCCGCGGCACGCCATTCCTGGGGCTGGATCCGGTCCGGTTTTTCCGCGGCATGCCGTTTCGGAGGCTGGATCCGGTCCGGTTTTTCCGCGGCAGGCCGTTCTGTGGGCCGGATCCGGTCCGGTTTTTCCGCGGCACGCCATTCCCGGAGCCGGATCCGGTCCGGTTTTTCCGCGGCAGTCCATTTTGGGGGCCGGATCCGGTCCAGTTTTTGAGCGGCACTCCATTCTGGGAGCCGGTTTCGGTCCGGTTTTTCCGCGGCAGTCTGTTCCGGGGGCCAGATCCGGTCCGGTTTTCCGTGGCATTGCATTCCGGGGGCCGGATCCGGTCCGGATTTTCCGCGGCACGCCATTCCGGGGGCCGGATCCGGTCCGGTTTTTCCGCGGCAGTCTGTTCCGGGGGCCGGATCCGGTCCGGTTTTTCCGCGGCAGTCTGTTCCGGGGGCCGGATCCAGTCCGGATTTTCCGCGGCACGCCATTCCGGGGGCCGGATCCGGTCCGGTTTTTCCGCGGCAGTCTGTTCCGGGGGCCTGATCCGGTCCGGTTTTTCCATGGCACTCCGTTCCGGGGGCCGGATCCGGTCCGGTTTTTCCACGGCACGCCAATCCGGGGGCCGGATCCGGTCCGGTATTTCCGCGGCAGTCCATTCCCGGGGCTGGATCCGGTCCGGTTTTTCCGCGGCACGCCATTCCGGGGGCCGGATCCGGTCCGGATTTTCTGCAGCAGTCCATTCCCGGGGCTGGATCCGGTCCGGTTTTTCCGCGGCAGGCCGTTTTGTGGGCCGGATCCGGTCCGTTTTTTCCGCGGCACGCCATTCCTGGAGCCGGATCCGGTCCGGTTTTTCCGCGGCAGTCCATTTTGGGGGCCGGATCCGGTCCGGTGTTTGAGCGGCACTCCATTCTGGGAGCCGGTTTCCGTCCGGTTTTTCCGCGGCAGTCTGTTCAGGGGTCAGATCCGGTCCATTTTTTCCACGGCAGTGCATTCCGTGGGCCGGATCCGGTCCAGTTTTCTGTGGCATTGCATTCCGGGGGCCGGATCCGGTCCGGATTTTCCACGGCACGCCATTCCGGGGGCCAGGTCCGGTCCGGTTTTTCTGCGGCACCCCATTCCGGGGGCCGGATCCGGTCCAGTTTTTTCCGCGGCAGTCCATTTTGGGGGCCGGATCCGGTCCGGTTTTTCCGCGGCAGTCCATTTCTGGGGCCGGATTCGCTCTAGATTATTCGCGGCACGCCATTCCGGGGGCCGGATCCGGTCCGGTTTTTCCATGGCACTCCGTTCCAGGTGCCGGATCCGGTCCGGTTTTTCCGCGGCACGCCATTCCGGTGGCGGATCCGGTCCGGTTTTTCCGCCGCACGCCATTTCGGAGGCCGGATCCGGTCCGGTTTTTCCGCGGCACTCCATTCCGGGGGCTGGATCCGGTCCGGTTTATCTGGGGGCCGGATCCGGTCCGTTTTTTGCACGGCACGCCAATCCGCGGCCCGGATCCGGTCTGGTTTTTCCGCGGCAGTCCATTCTGGGGGCCGGATCCGGTCCGGTTTTTACGGGGGCCGGATCCGGTCCGGTTTTTCCGTGGCACGCCAATCCGGGGTCCGGATCCGGTCCGATATTTCCGCGGCAGTCCATTCCGGGGTCGGATCCGGTCCATATTTTCCGCGGCACGCCAATCCGGGGGCCGGATCCGGTCCGGTTTTTCCACAGCACTCTATTCCGGGGGCCGGATCCAGTCCGGTTTTTCCGTGGCAGTCCATTTTGGGGGCCGGATCCGGTCCGGTATTTCCGCGGCACGCCATTCCGGCGCCGGATCCGGTCCAGTTTTTCTGGGTGCCGGATCCGGTCCGGTTTTTCTGTGGCACCCCATTCCGGGGGCCGGATCCGGTCCGGTTTTTACGGGGGCCGGATCCGGTCCGGTTTTTCCGTGGCATGCCAATCCGGGGTCTGGATCCGGTCCGGTTTTTACGGGGGCCGGATCCGGTCCGGTTTTTCCACGGCACGCCAATCCGGGGTACGGATCCGGTCCGATATTTCCGCGGCAGTCCATTCCGGGGGCCGGATCTGGTCCGTATTTTCCGCAGCACGCCGTTCCGGGGGCCGGATCCGGTCCGGTTTTTCCACGGCACTCTATTCCGTGGGCCGGATCCGGTCCGGATTTTCCGTGGCACGCCATTCCCGGGGCTGGATCCGGTCCAGTTTTTCCGCGGCACGCCATTCCGGGGGCCGGATCCGCTCTGGATTTTCCGCGGCACGACATTCCGGGGGCCGGATCCTGTCCGTTTTTTCCGCGGCACTCCATTCTGGGAGCCGGTTTCGGTCCGGTTTTTCCGCGGCAGTCTGTTCCGGGGGCCGGATCCAGTCCGGTTTTTTGCGCGGCAGTCCGTTTCGGGGGCCGGATCCGGTCCGGTATTTCAGGGGGCCGGATCCGGTCCGGTTTTTCCGCGGTACGCCATTCCGGGGGCCGGATCCGGTCTGGATTTTCTGCGGCAGTCCATTCCAGGGGCCGGATCCAGTCCATTTTTTCCACGGCAGTGCATTCCTGGGGCTGGATCCGGTCCGGTTTTTCCGTGGCAGTCTGTTCCGGGGGCCGGATCCGGTCTGGTATTTCCGCGGCACGCCATTCCGGCGCCGGATCCGGTCCGGTTTTTCCGGGGGCCGGATCCGGTCCGGTTTTTTCCGTGGCACGCCATTCCGGGGCCCGGATCCGGTCTGGATTTTCCGCGGCACGCCATTCCGGAGGCCGGATTCGGTCCGGTTTTTCCGGGGGCCGGATCCGGTCCAGTTTTTTCCGCGGCACGCCGTTCCGTGGGCCGGATCCGGTCCGGTTTTTCCGCGGCAGTCCATTCCGGGGGCCGGATCCGGTCCAGTTTTTCCGCGGCACGCCATTCCGGGGGCCGGATCCTCTCTGGATTTTCCGCGGCACGACATTCCGGGGGCCGGATCCGGTCTGGTTTTTGCACGGCAGTCCGTTTTGGGGGCCGGATCCGGTCCGGTTTTTCCACGTCACGCCAATCCGGGGGCCGGATCCGGTCCGGTTTTTCTGTGGCAGTCCATTCCCGGGGCTGGATCCGGACCGGTTTTTCCGCGGCACGCCATTCCTGGGGCTGGATCCGGTCCGGTTTTTCCGCGGCATGCCGTTTCGGAGGCTGGATCCGGTCCGGTTTTTCCGCGGCAGGCCGTTCTGTGGGCCGGATCCGGTCCGGTTTTTCCGCGGCACGCCATTCCCGGAGCCGGATCCGGTCCGGTTTTTCCGCGGCAGTCCATTTTGGGGGCCGGATCCGGTCCAGTTTTTGAGCGGCACTCCATTCTGGGAGCCGGTTTCGGTCCGGTTTTTCCGCGGCAGTCTGTTCAGGGGGCCAGATCCGGTCCGGTTTTCCGTGGCATTGCATTCCGGGGGCCGGATCCGGTCCGGATTTTCCGCGGCACGCCATTCCGGGGGCCGGATCCGGTCCGGTTTTTCCGCGGCAGTCTGTTCCGGGGGCCGGATCCGGTCCGGTTTTTCCGCGGCAGTCTGTTCCGGGGGCCGGATCCAGTCCGGATTTTCCGCGGCACGCCATTCCGGGGGCCGGATCCGGTCCGGTTTTTCCGCGGCAGTCTGTTCCGGGGGCCTGATCCGGTCCGGTTTTTCCATCGCACTCCGTTCCGGGGGCCGGATCCGGTCCGGTTTTTCCACGGCACGCCAATCCGGGGGCCGGATCCGGTCCGGTATTTCCGCGGCAGTCCATTCCCGGGGCTGGATCCGGTCCGGTTTTTCCGCGGCACGCCATTCCGGGGGCCGGATCCGGTCCGGATTTTCTGCAGCAGTCCATTCCCGGGGCTGGATCCGGTCCGGTTTTTCCGCGGCAGTCCATTCCGGGGGCCGGATCCGGTCCGGTTTTTCCTCGGCAGGCCGTTTTGTGGGCCGGATCCGGTCCGGTTTTTCCGCGGCACGCCATTCCTGGAGCCGGATCCGGTCCGGTTTTTCCGCGGCAGTCCATTTTGGGGGCCGGATCCGGTCCGGTGTTTGAGCGGCACTCCATTCTGGGAGCCGGTTTCCGTCCGGTTTTTCCGCGGCAGTCTGTTCAGGGGTCAGATCCGGTCCATTTTTTCCACGGCAGTGCATTCCGGGGGCCGGATCCGGTCCAGTTTTCTGTGGCATTGCATTCCGGGGGCCGGATCCGGTCCGGATTTTCCACGGCACGCCATTCCGGGGGCCAGGTCCGGTCCGGTTTTTCTGCGGCACCCCATTCCGGGGGCCGGATCCGGTCCAGTTTTTTCCGCGGCAGTCCATTTTGGGGGCCGGATCCGGTCCGGTTTTTCCGCGGCAGTCCATTTCTGGGGCCGGATTCGCTCTAGATTATTCGCGGCACGCCATTCCGGGGGCCGGATCCGGTCCGGTTTTTCCATGGCACTCCGTTCCAGGTGCCGGATCCGGTCCGGTTTTTCCGCGGCACGCCATTCCGGTGGCGGATCCGGTCCGGTTTTTCCGCCGCACGCCATTTCGGAGGCCGGATCCGGTCCGGTTTTTCCGCGGCACTCCATTCCGGGGGCTGGATCCGGTCCGGTTTATCTGGGGGCCGGATCCGGTCCGTTTTTTGCACGGCACGCCAATCCGCGGCCCGGATCCGGTCTGGTTTTTCCGCGGCAGTCCATTCTGGGGGCCGGATCCGGTCCGGTTTTTACGGGGGCCGGATCCGGTCCGGTTTTTCCGTGGCACGCCAATCCGGGGTCCGGATCCGGTCCGATATTTCCGCGGCAGTCCATTCCGGGGTCGGATCCGGTCCATATTTTCCGCGGCACGCCAATCCGGGGGCCGGATCCGGTCCGGTTTTTCCACAGCACTCTATTCCGGGGGCCGGATCCAGTCCGGTTTTTCCGTGGCAGTCCATTTTGGGGGCCGGATCCGGTCCGGTATTTCCGCGGCACGCCATTCCGGCGCCGGATCCGGTCCAGTTTTTCTGGGTGCCGGATCCGGTCCGGTTTTTCTGCGGCACCCCATTCCGGGGGCCGGATCCGGTCCGGTTTTTACGGGGGCTGGATCCGGTCCGGTTTTTCCGTGGCATGCCAATCCGGGGTCTGGATCCGGTCCGGTTTTTACGGGGGCCGGATCCGGTCCGGTTTTTCCACGGCACGCCAATCCGGGGTACGGATCCGGTCCGATATTTCCGCGGCAGTCCATTCCGGGGGCCGGATCTGGTCCGTATTTTCCGCAGCACGCCGTTCCGGGGGCCGGATCCGGTCCGGTTTTTCCACGGCACTCTATTCCGTGGGCCGGATCCGGTCCGGATTTTCCGTGGCACGCCATTCCCGGGGCTGGATCCGGTCCAGTTTTTCCGCGGCACGCCATTCCGGGGGCCGGATCCGCTCTGGATTTTCCGCGGCACGACATTCCGGGGGCCGGATCCTGTCCGTTTTTTCCGCGGCACTCCATTCTGGGAGCCGGTTTCGGTCCGGTTTTTCCGCGGCAGTCTGTTCCGGGGGCCAGATCCAGTCCGGTTTTTTGCGCGGCAGTCCGTTTCGGGGGCCGGATCCGGTCCGGTATTTCAGGGGGCCGGATCCGGTCCGGTTTTTCCGCGGTACGCCATTCCGGGGGCCGGATCCGGTCTGGATTTTCTGCGGCAGTCCATTCCAGGGGCCGGATCCAGTCCATTTTTTCCACGGCAGTGCATTCCTGGGGCTGGATCCGGTCCGGTTTTTCCGTGGCAGTCTGTTCCGGGGGCCGGATCCGGTCTGGTATTTCCGCGGCACGCCATTCCGGCGCCGGATCCGGTCCGGTTTTTCCGGGGGCCGGATCCGGTCCGGTTTTTTCCGTGGCACGCCATTCCGGGGCCCGGATCCGGTCTGGATTTTCCGCGGCACGCCATTCCGGAGGCCGGATTCGGTCCGGTTTTTCCGGGGGCCGGATCCGGTCCAGTTTTTTCCGCGGCACGCCGTTCCGTGGGCCGGATCCGGTCCGGTTTTTCCGCGGCAGTCCATTCCGGGGGCCGGATCCGGTCCAGTTTTTCCGCGGCACGCCATTCCGGGGGCCGGATCCTCTCTGGATTTTCCGCGGCACGACATTCCGGGGGCCGGATCCGGTCCGTTTTTTCCGCGGCACTCCATTCTGGGAGCCGGTTTCGGTCCGGTTTTTCCGCGGCAGTCTGTTCAGTGGGCCAGATCCGGTCCGCTTTTTCCGCAGCACGCCGTTCCGGGGGCCGGATCCGGTCCGGTTTTTCTGGGTGCCGGATCCGGTCCGGTTTTTCTGCGGCACGCCATTCCGGGGGCCGGATCCGGTCCAGTTTTTCCGCGGCACGACATTCCAGGGGGCCGGATCCGGTCCGGTTTTTCCGCGGCACGCCATTCCGTGGGCCAGATCCGGTCCGATTTTTCCACGGCACGCCATTCTAGGGGCCGGATCCGATCCGGCATTTCCGCGGCAGTCCATTCCGGGGGCCGGATCCGATCCGGTTTTTCCGCAGCAGTGCATTCCGGGGGCCGGATCCGGTCCATTTTTTCTGCGGCAGGGCATTCCGTGGGCGGGATTCCGTCCGGTTTTCCGCGGCACGACATTCCGGGGTCCGGATCCGGTCCGGATTTTCCGTGGCATTGCATTCTGGGGGCAAGATCCGGTCCAGTTTTTCCGCGGCAGTCTGTTCCGGGGGCCGGATCCGGTCCGGTTTTTCCGCGGCAGTCTGTTCTGGGGGCCGGATCCGGTCCGGTTTTTCCACGGCACGCCATTCCGGGTGCCGGATCCGGTCCGTTTTTTCTGGGTGCCGGATCCGGTCCGGATTTTCCGCGGCACCCCATTCCGGGGGCCGGATCTGGTCCGGTTTTTCCGCGGCAGTCCGTTCCGGGGGCCGGATCTGGTCCGGTTTTTCCGCAGCACGCCGTTTCGGAGGCCGGATCCGGTCCGGTTTTTCCGCGGCACTCCATTCCGGAGGCCGGATCCGGTCCGGTTTTTCCGCGGCACGCCGTTTCGGAGGCCGGATCCTGTCCGGTTTTTCCGCGAAACGCCATTTCGGAGGCCGGATCCGGTGCGGTTTTTCCGCGGCACGCCGTTTCGGAGGCCGGATCCAGTCCGGTTTTACCGGGGGCCGGATTCGGTCCATTTTTTTCCGTGGCACGCCATTCCGGGGGCCGGATTCGCTCTGGATTTTCTGTGGCACGCCATTCTGGGGGCCAGATCCGGTCTGGTTTTTCCACGGGAGTCCGTTCCAGGGGCCGGATCCGTTCCGGTTTTTCCGCGGCACGCCATTCTGGGGGTTGGATCCGGTCCGTTTTTTCCGCGGCACGCCGTTCCGTGGGCCGGATCCGGTCCGGTTTTTCCACGGCAGTCCATTCCGGGGGCCGGATCCGGTCCAGTTTTTCCGCGGGACGCCATTCCGGGGGCCGGATCCGCTCTGGATTTTCCGCGGCAGTCTGTTCCGGGGGCCGGATCTGGTCCGTTTTTTCCGCGGCACTCCATTCTGGGAGCCGGTTTCGGTCCGGTTTTTCCGCGGCAGTCTGTTCCGGGGGCCGGATCCGGTCCGGTTTTTCTGGGTGCCGGATCCGGTCCGGTTTTTCTGGGTGCCGGATCCGGTCTGGTTTTTTGCGGCACGCCATTCCGGGGGCCGGATCCGGTCCGGTTTTTCCGCGGCACGCCATTGTAGGGGCCGGATCCGATCCGGTATTTCCGCGGCAGTCCATTCCGGGGGCTGGATCCGGTCTGGTTTTTCCGCGGCAGTGCATTCCGGGGGCCGGATCCGGTCCGGTTTTTCCGCGGCACGACATTCCGGGGGCCGGATCCGGTCCGGTTTTCCGTGGCATTGCATTCCGGGGGCCGGATCCGGGCCGGTTTTTCCGCGGCAGTCCGTTCCGGGGGCCGGATCTGGTCCAGTTTTTCCGCAGCAGTCCGTTTCGGAGGCCGGATCCGGTGCGGTTTTTCCGCGGCACGCCGTTTCGGAGGCCGGATCCGGCCCGGTTTTTCCGCGGCACGCCGTTTCGGAGGCCGGATCCGGCCCGGTTTTTCCGCGGCAGTACATTCCGGGGGCCGGATCCGGTGCGGTTTTTCCGCAGCACGCCGTTTCGGAGGCTGGATCCGGTCCGTTTTTCCGCGGCACGACATTCCGGGGGCCGGATCCGGTCCGTTTTTTCCGCGGCACTCCATTCTGGGAGCCGGTTTCGGTCCGGTTTTTCCGCGGCAGTCTGTTCAGTGGGCCAGATCCGGTCCGCTTTTTCCGCAGCACGCCGTTCCGGGGGCCGGATCCGGTCCAGTTTTTTCCGCGGCACTCCATTCTGGGAGCCGGTTTCGGTCCGGTTTTTCCGCGGCAGTCTGTTCAGTGGGCCAGATCCGGTCCGCTTTTTCCGCAGCACGCCGTTCCGGGGGCCGGATCCGGTCCGGTTTTTCTGGGTGCCGGATCCGGTCCGGTTTTTCTGCGGCACGCCATTCCGGGGGCCGGATCCGGTCCAGTTTTTCCGCGGCACGCCATTCTAGGGGCCGGATCCGATCCGGCATTTCCGCGGCAGTCCATTCCGGGGGCCGGATCTGGTCCGGGATTTCCGCGGCAGTCCATTCCGGGGGCGTGATCCGGTCCGGGATTTCTGCGGCAGTCCATTCCAGGTGCCGGATCCCGTCCGGGATTTCCGTGGCAGTCCATTCTGGGGGTCGGATGTGTTCCGGGTTTTCCCCGGCAGTCCGTTCCGGTGGGCATATCCGGTCCGGAATTCCCCCTGCAGTCCATTCCGGGGGTCGGATCCGGTCCGGGTTTTCCCCGGCAGTCCGTTCCGGGGGCCGGATCCGGTCTGGGATTTCTGCGGCAATCCTTTTTGGGGGTCAGATCCGGTCCAGGTTTTCCGCGGCAGTACATTCCGGGGGTCGGATCTGGTCCGGGTTTTCCCTGGCAGTCCATTCCAGGGGCCGGATACGGTCTGGGTTTTCCCCTGCAGTCCATTCCGGTAGGCGGATCCGGTCCGGGTTTTCCCCGGCTGTCATTCCGGGGGCCGGATCCAGGCTGGGATTTCCCCGGCAATCCTTTTTGGGGGTCAGATCCGGTCCGGGTTTTCCGCGGCAGTCCATTCCTGGGGGCAGGATCCGGTCCGGGTTTTCTCGGGCAGTCCATTCCAGGTGCCGGATCTGGTCAGGTGTTCCGCAGCAGTCCATTCCGGGGGCTGGATCTGGTCGCGGGTTTCGCCGGTAGTCCATTCCGGGGGCCGGATCCGGCCCGGGATTTCCGCGGCAGTCCATTCCGGGGGCGGATCCAGTCCGGGTTTACCCCTGCAGTCCATTCTGGGGGCCGGATCCGGCCCGGGTTTTCCCCGGCAGTCCATTCCGGGGGCCGGATCCGGTCCGGGATTTCCGCGGCAGTCCATTCCAGGGGGCTGGATCCGGTCCGGGTTTTCCCCGGCAGTCCGTTCCTGGGGGCAGTATCCGGTCTGGGTTTTCCTGGGCATTCCATTCCGGGGGCCGGATACGGTCTGAATTTTCCACGGCATTCCATTCCGGGGGCCGGATCCGGTCCGGGATTTCCGCGGCAGTCCATTCCGGCGGCCGGATCCGGACCGGGATTTCCGCGGCAGTCCATTCCGGGGGCTTGATTTGGTCCGGGTTTTCCCCGGCAGTCCATTCCGGTAGGCGGATCCGTTCTGGGATTTCCCCGGCAATCCTTTTTGGGGGCCGGATCCGGTCCAGGTTTTCCGCGGCAGTCCATTCCTGGGGGCGGGAACCGGTCCGGGTTTTCTCGGGCAGTCCATTCCAGGTGCCAGATTGGTCAGGTGTTCCGCAGCAGTCCATTGCGGGGGCTGGATCTGGTCGCGGGTTTCGCCGGTAGTCCATTCCGGGGGCCGGATCCGGCCCGGGATTTCCGCGGAATTCCATTCCGGGGGCGGATCCAGTCCGGGTTTACCCCTGCAGTCCATTCCGGGGGCGGATCCAGTCCGGGTTTACCCCTGCAGTCCGTTCCGGTGGGCCAGATCCGGTCTGAGATTCCCCGGCAGTCCACTCCTGGGGGCCGCATACGGTCCGGGTTTTCTCAGGTAGTCCATTCTGGGAGCCGGATCCGGTCTGGGTTTTCCCCGGAAGTCCATTCCGGGTCCCGGATCCGGTCCGGGATTTCCGCGGCAGTCCATTCCGGGACCCGGATCCGGTCCGGGATTTCCGCGGCAGTCCATTTGGGGGTCGGATCCCGTCCGGGTTTTCCCCGGCAATCCATTCCGGGGGTCGGATCCGGTCTGGGTTTTCCCTGGCAGTCCATTCCGGGGGCCGGATCCGGTCTGGGATTTCCGCGGCAATCCTTTTTGGGGGTGAGATCCGGTCCAGGTTTTCCGCGGCAGTCCATTCCTGGGGGCGGGATCCGGTCCGGGTTTTCTCGGGCAGTCCATTCCAGGTGCCGGATCTGGTCAGGTGTTCCGCAGCAGTCCATTCCGGGGGCTGGATCTGGTCGCGGGTTTCGCCGGTAGTCCATTCCGGGGGCCGGATCCGGCCCGGGATTTCCGCGGCAGTCCATTCCGGGGGCGGGATCCAGTCCGGGTTTACCCCTGCAGTCCATTCTGGGGGCCGGATCCGGCCCGGGTTTACCCCTGCAGTCCGTTCCGGTGGGCCAGATCCGGTCTGAGATTCCCCGGCAGTCCATTCCTGGGGGCCGCATCCGGTCCGGGTTTTCCGCGGCAGTCCATTCTGGGAGCCGGATCCAGTCTGGGTTTTCTCCGGCAGTTCATTCCGAGGCCTGGATCCGGTCTGGGTTTTCCCCGGCAGTCCATTCCGAGGGCCGGATCCGGTCTGGTTTTTCCCCGGCAGTCCATTCCGGTGGGCAGATCCGCTCTGGGATTACCCCTGCAGTCCATTCCGGGGGCCAGATCCGGTCCGGGTTTTCCCCTGCAGTCCATTCCGGGTCCCGGATCCGGTCCGGGATTTCCGCGGCAGTCCATTCCGGCGGCCGGATGCGGTCCGGGATTTCCGCGGCAGTCCATTCTGGGTGCCGAATCTGGTCCGGGTTTTCCCCTGCAGTCCATTCTGGGGGCTGAATCCGATCTGGGTTTTCCCCGGCAGTCCATTTCGTGGGCCGGATCCGGTCCGGGTTTTCCGCGTCAGTCCATTCCGGGGGCCGGATCCGGTCCTGGTTTTCCGCGGGAGTCCATTCTGGGGGCTGAATCCGATCTGGATTTTCCCCGGCAGTCCATTAATTGGGCCGGATCCAGTCCGGGTTTTCCCCAGCAGTCCATTCCGGGGGCCGGATCCGGTCCGGGATTTCAGCAGCAGTCCATTCTGGGTGCCGGATCTGGTCCGGGTTTTCCCCTGCAGTCCATTCCGGGGGCGGGATCCGGCCCGGGTTTTCCCCGGCAGTCCATTCCGGTGGGCCAGATCCGGTCCGGGATTTTCGCGTCAGTCTACTCCAGGGGTCGGATCCGGTCTAGGTTTTCCGCGGCAGTCCATTCCGGGGGCTGGATCTAGGCCGGGTGATCCGCGGCAGTCTATTCCGGTAGGCGGATCCGGTCTGGGTTTTCCCCGGCAGTCCACTCCTGGGGGCCGCATCCGGTCCGGGTTTTCTCAGGTAGTCCATTCTGGGAGCCGGATACGGTCTGGGTTTTCCGCGGCAGTCCATTCCGGGTCCCGGATCCGGTCTGGGATTTCCCCGGCAATCCTTTTTGGGGGTCAGATCCGGTCCGGGTTTTCCGCGGCAGTCCATTCCTGGGGGCCGCATCCGGTCCGGGTTTTCTCAGGCAGTCCATTCTGGGAGCCGGATCCAGTCTGGGTTTTCTCCGGCAGTCCATTTCGGGGGCCGGATCCGGTCCGGTTTTTCCATGGCACTCCATTCCGGGGGCCGGATCCGGTCCGGTTTTTCCGCAGCACGCCATTCCGGTGGCGGATCCGGTCCGGTTTTTCCGCGGCACTCCGTTCCGGGGGCTGGATCCGGTCCGGTTTATCTGGGGGCCAGATCCGGTCCGTTTTTTCCACGGCACGCCAATGCGCGGCCCGGATCCGGTCTGGTTTTTCCGCGGCAGTCCATTCTGGGGGCCGAATCCAGTCCAGTTTTTATGGGGGCCGGATCCGGTCCGGTTTTTCCGCGGCTCGCTAATCCGGGGTCTGGATCCGGTCCGGTTTTTACGGGGGCCGGATCCGGTCCGGTTTTTCCGCGGCACGCCAATCCGGGGTCCGGATCCGGTCCAGTTTTTCCACGGCACGCCAATCCGGGGGTCGGATCCGGTCCGGATTTTCCGCGGCACGCCATTCCGGGGCCGGATCCGGTCCGATATTTCCGCGGCAGTCCGTTCCGGGGGCCGGATCCGGTCCGTTTTTTCCGCGGCATTCCATTCCAGGGGCCGGATCCGGTCCAGTTTTTCCAAGGCATTCCATTCCGGGGGCCGGATCCGGTCCAGATTTTCAACGGCAGTCCATTCTGGGGGCCGGATCCGGTCCGGTTTTTCCACGGCACGCCGTTCCGGGGGGCCGGATCCGGTCCGATATTTCCGCGGCAGTCCATTCCGGGGGCCGGATCCGGTCCGGTTTTTCCGCGGCAGTCCATTTCGGGGGCCGGATTCGCTCTAGATTTTTCGCGGCACGCCATTCCGGGGGCCGGATCCGGTCCGGTTTTTCCATGGCACTCCGTTCCAGGGGCCGGATCCGGTCCGGTTTTTCCGCGGCACGCCATTCCGTGGGCCAGATCCGGTCCGATTTTTCCATGGCACGCCATTCTAGGGGCCGGACCTGATCCGGTATTTCAGCGGAAGTCCATTCCGGGGGCTGGATCCGGTCCGGTTTTTCCGCGGCAGTGCATTCCGGGGGCCGGATCCAGTCCGTTTTTCCGCAGCAGTGCATTCCGGGGGCCGGATCCGGTCCGGTTTTTCCGCGGCACGACATTCCGGGGGCCGGATCCGGTCCGGTTTTTCTGCGGCACGCCGTTTCGGAGGCCGGATCCGGCCCGGTTTTTCCGCGGCACGCCGTTTCGGAGGCCGGATCCGGCCCGGTTTTTCTGCGGCACGCCGTTTCGGAGGCCGGATCCGGCCCGGTTTTTCCACGGCACGCTGTTTCGGAGGCCGGATCCGGCCCGGTTTTTCCGCGGCAGTACATTCCGGGGGCCGGATCCGGTCCGGTTTTTCCGCGGCACGCCGTTTCGGAGGCTGGATCCGGTCCGGTTTTTCCGCGGCATGCCGTTTCGGAGGCCGGATCCGGTCCGGTTTTTCCGCGGCACGCCGTTTCGGAGGCCGGATCCGGTCCGGTTTTTCTGCGGTACGCCATTCCGGGGGCCGAATCCGGTCCGGTTTTTCTGCGGCAGTCCATTCTGGGGGCCAGATCCGGTGCGGTTTTTCCACGGCACGCCATTCCGGGGGCCGGATCCGGTCCGGTTTTTCCATGGCAGTCTGTTCCGGGGGCCGGATCCGGTCCGGTATTTCCGCAGCACGTCATTCCGGCACCGGATCCAGTCCGGTTTTTCTGGGTGCCGGATCCGGTCCGGTTTTTCTGCGGCACGCCATTCCGGGGGCCGGATCCGGTCCTGTTTTTCCGGGGGCCGGATCCGGTCTGGTTTTTTCCGTGGCACGCCATTCCGGGGGCCGGAATCGGTCAGGATTTTCCGTGGCACGCCATTCCGGAGGCCGGATCCGGTCCGGTTTTTTCCGGGGGCCGGATCCGGTCCAGTTTTTTCCGTGGCACCCCATTCCGGGGGCCGGATTCGCTCTGGATTTTCTGTGGCACGCCATTCTGGGGGCCAGATCCGGTCTGGTTTTTCCACGGGAGTCCGTTCCAGGGGCCGGATCCGTTCCGGTTTTTCCGCGGCACGCCATTCTGGGGGTTGGATCCGGTCTGTTTTTTCCGCGGCACGCCGTTCCGTGGGCCGGATCCGGTCCGGTTTTTCCACGGCAGTCCATTCCGGGGTCCGGATCCGGTCCAGTTTTTCTGCGGCACGCCATTCCGGGGGCCGGATCCTCTCAGGATTTTCCGCGGCACGACATTCCGGGGGCCGGATCCGGTCCGGTTTTTCCGCGGCACGACATTCCGGAACCGGATCTGGTCCGGTTTTCCGTGGCATTGCATTCCGGGGGCCGGATCCGGTCGGGATTTTCCGCGGCACGCCATTCCGGGGGCCAGATCCGGTCCGGTTTTTCCGCGGCAGTCTGTTCCGGGGGCCGGATCCGGTCCGGTTTTTCCACGGCACGCCATTCCGGGTGCTGGATCTGGTCCGGTTTTTCCACGGCAGGCCATTCCGGGGGCCGGATCCGGTCCGGTTTTTCCGCGGCACGCCGTTTCGGAGGCTGGATCCAGTCCGGTTTTTCCGCGGCATGCCGTTTCGGAGGCCGGATCCGGTCCGGTTTTTCCGCGGCACGCCGTTTCGGAGGCTGGATCCATTCCGGTTTTTCCGCGGCATGCCGTTTCGGAGGCCGGATCCGGTCCGGTGTTTCTGCGGTACGCCATTCCGGGGGCCGGATCCTGTCCGGTTTTTCTGCGGCAGTCCATTCCGGGGGCCAGATCCGGTGCGGTTTTTCCACGGCACGCCATTCCGGGGGCCGGATCCGGTCCGGTATTTCCGCGACACGTCATTCCGGCGCCGGATCCGGTCCGGTTTTTCTGGGTGCCGGATCTGGTCCGGTTTTTCTGCGGCAGTCCGTTCCGGGGGCCGGATCCGGTCCGGTATTTCAGGGGGCCGGATCCAGTCTGGTTTTTTCCGTGGCACGCCATTCCGGGGGCCGGAATCGGTCAGGATTTTCCGTGGCACGCCATTCCGGAGGCCGGATCCGGTCCGGTTTTTCCGGGGGCCGGATCCGGTCCGGTTTTTCCGTGGCACGCCAATCCGGGGTCTGGATCCGTTCCGTTTTTTACGGGGGCCGGATCCGGTCCGGGTTTTCCACGGCACGCCAATCCGGGGGCCGGATCCGGTCCGGTTTTTCCACGGCAGTCTGTTCCGTGGGCCGGATCCGGGCCGGATTTTCCGTGGCAAGCCATTCCCGGGGCTGGATCCGGTCCGGTTTTTGCGCGGCAGTCCGTTTCGGGGGCCGGATCCGGTCCGGTATTTCAGGGGGCCGGATCCGGTCCGGTTTTTCCACGGTACGCCATTCCGGGGGCCGGATCCGGTCTGGATTTTCTGCGGCAGTCCATTCCAGGGGCCGGATCCAGTCCATTTTTTCCACGGCAGTGCATTCCTGGGGCTGGATCCGGTCCGGTTTTTCCGTGGCAGTCTGTTCCGGGGGCCGGATCCGGTCTGGTATTTCCGCGGCACGCCATTCCGGCGCCGGATCCGGTCCGGTTTTTCCGGGGGCCGGATCCGGTCCGGTTTTTTCCGTGGCACGCCATTCCGGGGCCCGGATCCGGTCTGGATTTTCCGCGGCACGCCATTCCGGAGGCCGGATTCGGTCCGGTTTTTCCGGGGGCCGGATCCGGTCCAGTTTTTTCCGTGGCACGCCATTCCGGTGGCCGGATTCGCTCTGGATTTTCTGTGGCACGCCATTCTGGGGGCCAGATCCGGTCCGGTTTTTCCACGGCACGCCATTCCGGGTGCCGGATCCTGTCCGTTTTTTCTGGTTGCCGGATCCGGTCCGGATTTTCTGCGGCACCCCATTCCGGGGGCCGGATCTGGTCCGGTTTTCCACGGCAGTCCGTTCCGGGGGCCGAATCCGGTCCGGTTTTTCCGCGGCATGCCGTTTCGTAGGCCGGATCCGGTGCGGTTTTTCCGCGGCACGCCGTTTCGGAGGCCGGATCCGGTCCGGTTTTTCCGTGGCACTCCATTCCGGAGGCCGGATCCGGTGCGGTTTTTCCGCGGCACGCCGTTTCGGAGGCCGGATCCGGTGCGGTTTTTCCGCGGCACGCCATTTCGGAGGCCGGATCTGGTCCGCTTTTTCCGCGGCACGCCGTTCCGGAGGCCGGATCCGGTCCGGTTTTTCCGCGGCACGCCGTTTCGGAGGCCGGATGCGGTCCGGTTTTTCCGCAGCACGCCATTCCGGGGGCCGGATCCGGTGCGGTTTTTCCGCGGCAGTCCATTCCGGGGGCCGGATCTGGTCCGTATTTTCCGCGAAACGCCATTCCGGGGGCCGGATCCGGTCCGGTTTTTCCACGGCACTCTATTCCGTGGGCCGGATCCGGGCCGGATTTTCCGTAGCAAGCCATTCCCGGGGCTGGATCCGGTCCGGTTTTTGCGCGGCAGTCCGTTTCGGGGGCCGGATCCGGTCCGGTATTTCAGGGGGCCGGATCCGGTCCGGTTTTTCCGCGGTACGCCATTCCGGGGGCCGGATCCGGTCTGGATTTTCTGCGGCAGTCCATTCCAGGGGCCGGATCCAGTCCATTTTTTCCACGGCAGTGCATTCCTGGGGCTGGATCCGGTCCGGTTTTTCCGTGGCAGTCTGTTCCGGGGGCCGGATCCGGTCTGGTATTTCCGCGGCACGCCATTCCGGCGCCGGATCCGGTCCGGTTTTTCCGGGGGCCGGATCCGGTCCGGTTTTTTCCGTGGCACGCCATTCCGGGGCCCGGATCCGGTCTGGATTTTCCGCGGCACGCCATTCCGGAGGCCGGATTCGGTCCGGTTTTTCCGGGGGCCGGATCCGGTCCAGTTTTTTCCGTGGCACGCCATTCCGGTGGCCGGATTCGCTCTGGATTTTCTGTGGCACGCCATTCTGGGGGCCAGATCCGGTCCGGTTTTTCCACGGCACGCCATTCTGGGGGTTGGATCCGGTCCGTTTTTTCCGCGGCACGCCGTTCCGTGGGCCGGATCCGGTCCGGTTTTTCGCGGCAGTCCATTCCGGGGGCCGGATCCGGTCCGGTTTTTCCGCGGCACGCCATTCCGGGGGCCGGATCCGCTCTGGATTTTCCGCGGCACGACATTCCGGGGGCCGGATCCGGTCCGTTTTTTCCACGGCACTCCATTCTGGGAGCCGGTTTCGGTCCGGTTTTTCCGCGGCAGTCTGTTCAGTGGGCCAGATCCGGTCCGCTTTCTCCGCAGCACACCGTTCCAGGGGCCGGATCCGGTCCGGTTTTTCTGCGGCACGCCATTCCGGGGGCCGGATCCGGTCCAGTTTTTCCGCGGCACGACATTCCGGGGGCCGGATCCGGTCCGGTTTTTCCGCGGCACGCCATTCCGTGGGCCAGATCCGGTCCGATTTTTCCACGGCACGCCATTCTGGGGGCCGGATCCGATCCGGCATTTCCGCGGCAGTCCATTCCGGGGGCTGGATCCGGTCTGTTTTTTCCGTGGCAGTCCGTTCCGGGGGCCGGATCCGATCCGGTTTTTCCGCAGCAGTGCATTCCAGGTGCCGGATCCGGTCCGGTTTTTCCGCGGCAGGGCATTCCGAGGGCGGGATTCCGTCCGGTTTTCCGCGGCACGACATTCCGGGGTCCGGATCCGGTCCGGATTTTCCGTGGCATTGCATTCCGGGGGCCAGATCCGGTCCAGTTTTTCCGCGGCAGTCTGTTCCGGGGGCCGGATCCGGTCCGGTTTTTCCGCGGCAGTCCGTTCCGGGGGCCGGATCTGGTCCGGTTTTTCCGCGGCAGTCCGTTCCGGGGGCCAGATCCGGTCTGGTTTTTCCGCGGCAGTCCATTTCGGGGGCCGGATTCGCTCTGGATTTTCCACGGCACGCCATTCTCGGTGCCGTATCCGGTCCGGATTTTCTGCGGCACCCCATTCCGGGGGCCGGATCCGGTCCGGATTTTCCGCGAAACGCCATTTCGGAGGCCGGATCCGGTCCTGTTTTTCCGGGGGCCGGATCCGGTCTGGTTTTTTCCGTGGCACACCATTCCGGGGTCCGGAATCGGTCAGGATTTTCCGTGGCACGCCGTTTCGGAGGCCGGATCCTGTCCGTTTTTTCCGGGGGCCGGATCCGGTCCAGTTTTTTCCGTGGCACCCCATTCCGGGGGCCGGATTCGCTCTGGATTTTCTGTGGCACGCCATTCTGGGGGCCGGATCCGGTCCAGGATTTCCACGGCAGTCCATTCCAGGGGCCGGATCCGGTCCGGGATTTCCGCGGCAGTCCGTTCAGGGGGCCGGATCCGGTCTGGGATTTCCCCGGCAGTCCATTCCGGGGGCTGGATCCGGTCTGGGTTTTCCGCGGCAGTCCATTCCAGGGGGCCGGATCTGGTCCGGGATTTCTGCGGCAGTCCATTCTGGGGGCCGGATCCAGTCTGGGTTTTCTCCGGCAGTCCATTCCAGGGGCCGGATCCGGTCCGGGTTTTTCCCGGCAGTCCATTCCGTGGGCCGGATCCGGTCTGGGATTTCCGCGGCAGTCCATTCCGGGGGCCGGATCTGGTCCGGGATTTCCGCGGCAGTCCATTCCGGGGGCGTGATCCGGTCCGGGATTTCTGCGGCAGTCCATTCCAGGTGCCGGATCCCGTCCGGGATTTCCGTGGCAGTCCATTCTGGGGGTCGGATGTGTTCCGGGTTTTCCCCGGCAGTCCGTTCCGGTGGGCATATCCGGTCCGGAATTCCCCCTGCAGTCCATTCCGGGGGTCGGATCCGGTCCGGGTTTTCCGCGTCAGTCCATTCCAGAGGCCGGATACGGTCTGGGTTTTCCCCTGCAGTCCATTCCGGTAGGCGGATCCGGTCCGGGTTTTCCCCGGCAGTCCGTTCCGGGGGCCGGATCCGGTCTGGGATTTCTGCGGCAATCCTTTTTGGGGGTCAGATCCGGTCCAGGTTTTCCGCGGCAGTACATTCCGGGGGTCGGATCTGGTCCGGGTTTTCCCTGGCAGTCCATTCCAGGGGCCGGATACGGTCTGGGTTTTCCCCTGCAGTCCATTCCGGTAGGCGGATCCGGTCCGGGTTTTCCCCGGCAGTCATTCCGGGGGCCGGATCCAGGCTGGGATTTCCCCGGCAATCCTTTTTGGGGGTCAGATCCGGTCCGGGTTTTCCGCGGCAGTCCATTCCTGGGGGCAGGATCCGGTCCAGGTTTTCTCGGGCAGTCCATTCCAGGTGCCGGATCTGGTCAGGTGTTCCGCAGCAGTCCATTCCGGGGGCTGGATCTGGTCGCGGGTTTCGCCGGTAGTCCATTCCGGGGGCCGGATCCGGCCCGGGATTTCCGCGGCAGTCCATTCCGGGGGCGGATCCAGTCCGGGTTTACCCCTGCAGTCCATTCTGGGGGCCGGATCCGGCCCGGGTTTTCCCCGGCAGTCCATTCCGGGGGCCGGATCCGGTCCGGGATTTCCGCGGCAGTCCATTCCAGGGGGCTGGATCCGGTCCGGGTTTTCCCCGGCAGTCCGTTCCTGGGGGCAGTATCCGGTCTGGGTTTTCCTGGGCATTCCATTCCGGGGGCCGGATACGGTCTGAATTTTCCACGGCATTCCATTCCGGGGGCCGGATCCGGTCCGGGATTTCCGCGGCAGTCCATTCCGGCGGCCGGATCCGGACCGGGATTTCCGCGGCAGTCCATTCCGGGGGCTTGATTTGGTCCGGGTTTTCCCCGGCAGTCCATTCCGGTAGGCGGATCCGTTCTGGGATTTCCCCGGCAATCCTTTTTGGGGGCCGGATCCGGTCCAGGTTTTCCGCGGCAGTCCATTCCTGGGGGCGGGAACCGGTCCGGGTTTTCTCGGGCAGTCCATTCCAGGTGCCAGATTGGTCAGGTGTTCCGCAGCAGTCCATTGCGGGGGCTGGATCTGGTCGCGGGTTTCGCCGGTAGTCCATTCCGGGGGCCGGATCCGGCCCGGGATTTCCGCGGAATTCCATTCCGGGGGCGGATCCAGTCCGGGTTTACCCCTGCAGTCCATTCCGGGGGCGGATCCAGTCCGGGTTTACCCCTGCAGTCCGTTCCGGTGGGCCAGATCCGGTCTGAGATTCCCCGGCAGTCCACTCCTGGGGGCCGCATACGGTCCGGGTTTTCTCAGGTAGTCCATTCTGGGAGCCGGATCCGGTCTGGGTTTTCCCCGGAAGTCCATTCCGGGTCCCGGATCCGGTCCGGGATTTCCGCGGCAGTCCATTCCGGGACCCGGATCCGGTCCGGGATTTCCGCGGCAGTCCATTTGGGGGTCGGATCCCGTCCGGGTTTTCCCCGGCAATCCATTCCGGGGGTCGGATCCGGTCTGGGTTTTCCCTGGCAGTCCATTCCGGGGGCCGGATCCGGTCTGGGATTTCCGCGGCAATCCTTTTTGGGGGTGAGATCCGGTCCAGGTTTTCCGCGGCAGTCCATTCCTGGGGGCGGGATCCGGTCCGGGTTTTCTCGGGCAGTCCATTCCAGGTGCCGGATCTGGTCAGGTGTTCCGCAGCAGTCCATTCCGGGGGCTGGATCTGGTCGCGGGTTTCGCCGGTAGTCCATTCCGGGGGCCGGATCCGGCCCGGGATTTCCGCGGCAGTCCATTCCGGGGGCGGGATCCAGTCCGGGTTTACCCCTGCAGTCCATTCTGGGGGCCGGATCCGGCCCGGGTTTACCCCTGCAGTCCGTTCCGGTGGGCCAGATCCGGTCTGAGATTCCCCGGCAGTCCATTCCTGGGGGCCGCATCCGGTCCGGGTTTTCCGCGGCAGTCCATTCTGGGAGCCGGATCCAGTCTGGGTTTTCTCCGGCAGTTCATTCCGAGGCCTGGATCCGGTCTGGGTTTTCCCCGGCAGTCCATTCCGAGGGCCGGATCCGGTCTGGTTTTTCCCCGGCAGTCCATTCCGGTGGGCAGATCCGCTCTGGGATTACCCCTGCAGTCCATTCCGGGGGCCAGATCCGGTCCGGGTTTTCCCCTGCAGTCCATTCCGGGTCCCGGATCCGGTCCGGGATTTCCGCGGCAGTCCATTCCGGCGGCCGGATCCGGTCCGGGATTTCCGCGGCAGTCCATTCTGGGTGCCGAATCTGGTCCGGGTTTTCCCCTGCAGTCCATTCTGGGGGCTGAATCCGATCTGGGTTTTCCCCGGCAGTCCATTTCGTGGGCCGGATCCGGTCCGGGTTTTCCCCAGCAGTCCATTCCGGGGGCCGGATCCGGTCCGGGATTTCAGCAGCAGTCCATTCTGGGTGCCGGATCTGGTCCGGGTTTTCCCCTGCAGTCCATTCCGGGGGCGGGATCCGGCCCGGGTTTTCCGCGTCAGTCCATTCCGGGGGCCGGATCCGGTCCTGGTTTTCCGCGGGAGTCCATTCTGGGGGCTGAATCCGATCTGGATTTTCCCCGGCAGTCCATTAATTGGGCCGGATCCAGTCCGGGTTTTCCCCAGCAGTCCATTCCGGGGGCCGGATCCGGTCCGGGATTTCAGCAGCAGTCCATTCTGGGTGCCGGATCTGGTCCGGGTTTTCCCCTGCAGTCCATTCCGGGGGCGGGATCCGGCCCGGGTTTTCCCCGGCAGTCCATTCCGGTGGGCCAGATCCGGTCCGGGATTTTCGCGTCAGTCTACTCCAGGGGTCGGATCCGGTCTAGGTTTTCCGCGGCAGTCCATTCCGGGGGCTGGATCTAGGCCGGGTGATCCGCGGCAGTCTATTCCGGTAGGCGGATCCGGTCTGGGTTTTCCCCGGCAGTCCACTCCTGGGGGCCGCATCCGGTCCGGGTTTTCTCAGGTAGTCCATTCTGGGAGCCGGATACGGTCTGGGTTTTCCGCGGCAGTCCATTCCGGGTCCCGGATCCGGTCTGGGATTTCCCCGGCAATCCTTTTTGGGGGTCAGATCCGGTCCGGGTTTTCCGCGGCAGTCCATTCCTGGGGGCCGCATCCGGTCCGGGTTTTCTCAGGCAGTCCATTCTGGGAGCCGGATCCAGTCTGGGTTTTCTCCGGCAGTCCATTTCGGGGGCCGGATCCGGTCCGGTTTTTCCATGGCACTCCATTCCGGGGGCCGGATCCGGTCCGGTTTTTCCGCAGCACGCCATTCCGGTGGCGGATCCGGTCCGGTTTTTCCGCGGCACGCCATTCCGGGGGCCGGATCTGGTCCGCTTTTTCCCCGGCACTCCGTTCCGGGGGCTGGATCCGGTCCGGTTTATCTGGGGGCCAGATCCGGTCCGTTTTTTCCACGGCACGCCAATGCGCGGCCCGGATCCGGTCTGGTTTTTCCGCGGCAGTCCATTCTGGGGGCCGAATCCGGTCCAGTTTTTATGGGGGCCGGATCCGGTCCGGTTTTTCCGCGGCTCGCTAATCCGGGGTCTGGATCCGGTCCGGTTTTTACGGGGGCCGGATCCGGTCCGGTTTTTCCGCGGCACGCCAATCCGGGGTCCGGATCCGGTCCAGTTTTTCCACGGCACGCCAATCCGGGGGTCGGATCCGGTCCGGATTTTCCGCGGCACGCCATTCCGGGGCCGGATCCGGTCCGGTTTTTCCACGGCACGCCGTTCCGGGGGGCCGGATCCGGTCCGATATTCCCGCGGCAGTCCATTCCGGGGGCCGGATCCGGTCCGTTTTTTCCGTGGCATTCCATTCCAGGGGCCGGATCCGGTCCAGTTTTTCCACGGCATTCCATTCCGGGGGCCGGATCCGGTCCAGATTTTCAACGGCAGTCCATTCTGGGGGCCGGATCCGGTCCGGTTTTTCCACGGCACGCCGTTCCGGGGGGCCGGATCCGGTCCGGTTTTTCCGCGGCACGCCATTCCGGGGGCCGGATCCAGTCCGGTTTTTCTGCAGGAGTCCATTCCGGGGGCCGGATCCGGTCCGGTTTTTCCACGTCACGCCAATCCGGGGGCCGGATCCGGTCCGGTTTTTCCGTGGCAGTCCATTCCCGGGGCTGGATCCGGACCGGTTTTTCCGCGGCACGCCATTCCTGGGGCTGGATCCGGTCCGGTTTTTCCGCGGCATGCCGTTTCGGAGGCTGGATCCGGTCCGGTTTTTCCGCGGCAGGCCGTTCTGTGGGCCGGATCCGGTCCGGTTTTTCCGCGGCACGCCATTCCCGGAGCCGGATCCGGTCCGGTTTTTCCGCGGCAGTCCATTTTGGGGGCCGGATCCGGTCCAGTTTTTGAGCGGCACTCCATTCTGGGAGCCGGTTTCGGTCCGGTTTTTCCGCGGCAGTCTGTTCCGGGGGCCAGATCCGGTCCGGTTTTCCGTGGCATTGCATTCCGGGGGCCGGATCCGGTCCGGATTTTCCGCGGCACGCCATTCCGGGGGCCGGATCCGGTCCGGTTTTTCCGCGGCAGTCTGTTCCGGGGGCCGGATCCGGTCCGGTTTTTCCGCGGCAGTCTGTTCCGGGGGCCGGATCCAGTCCGGATTTTCCGCGGCACGCCATTCCGGGGGCCGGATCCGGTCCGGTTTTTCCGCGGCAGTCTGTTCCGGGGGCCTGATCCGGTCCGGTTTTTCCATGGCACTCCGTTCCGGGGGCCGGATCCGGTCCGGTTTTTCCACGGCACGCCAATCCGGGGGCCGGATCCGGTCCGGTATTTCCGCGGCAGTCCATTCCCGGGGCTGGATCCGGTCCGGTTTTTCC